>NC_138188.1:153765280-154216486 GCF_964194105.1 Spermophilus citellus
AAAGAGAATATACTAATATGAAAAAGAAAATGGCACAGGATACAGACACAGAGTTGTCTCACCACCTATTCACTAGCTTCTTTTCCAAACTTCCGAGCTTACCATAAATTTCCATTAAAAATAATCAGAATAGGTGGGCGCAGTGGTACACACCTGTAATCCCAGGGGCTTGGGAGGCTGAGGCCCTAAGCAATTCAGTGAGACCCTGTTTCTAAATAAAACACAAAAAAGGGCTGGGGATGTGGCTCAGTGGTTAAGTGTCCCTGAGTTCATTCCAAGTACCATCCCCCAACCACAACAACAAAAGCCTGCAATGAGATCTAGTTTGTTCTTTTTATAGATAAGGAAACTAAACCTCAGGTAATTAAGAAATACAACCAAGATTATTATGTCAATGAATGGTAAAATCAGGATGTAGACACTGGGCCTTCAAAGCCTTCAGTTTTTGGCTTACAACAAGCAAAATTTTCCTTCAAGATGTATCCATTCTACTCATGGATTTCAAGGTCAAAACTCCCAATGTTCTGTGATAGTTCTGCCTATAGACTGTGGTTCTACTTCACTGAACAACAGATTTCTAAATTAGGAAAGGAAGGAAGGCCCCTTTTTCAACAATACAGTATGGAGGACTAAACCAAGTATAAAGTGTTTGGGACAGAGCTAACTTGTGCCCCGGCCCCACATCAGGGGATCAAAAGTTCTTATTATAAACAAACATTTCATATTTTCTAAACATAAACTCTAAGCCCAGGTACCTTGCTGTTTTACACATATTAGTTTATTTAACTCCTGTGGCAGCAATATAATATAGTTATTGCCATCAATAATTTACTCTAGTAAATACTGAACATTTATCTAACTCCACATCAGGATAGTGATAGGAGCCAAAGTTAAAATTCTGATTTTAAGTCTCTTAACAAAAACAAAACTTACGATCTTTGCATTTTATCACAGATCAATATTTCTTTAAAGTTTTAAGATCTATACATGTTGCTCTGACAAAAGAATTCTGCAATTAAAAACTATCATCTATCCCAAAGTAATTTTTGATGCTTTTAACTAAAGATCCACAAAACACTGAAATTGACAAATTCTCAGTGACTAGCTAAAAATAGACAATTTTATGAAAAAGCACAGAATTCCTTTTTATAAATTTGATGTAACAAACACTAGCCAACCCACTTAAGGTAAAATACACTTGAGGAATTATAAGTCAAATTATAAGAACACCTATTAACAGGGTCTTTACTTAATATTTTTATGGAAGGCCTAGTCATTGGCAGAAAAAGAAAAAGGCATGGATACTGGAGAGAAAAAGTCAAATTTAGTAGCTACTTAGAAAACCCAAGAGAACCAACTAGAAAACTAAAACATTTAATACTGTGACCATTTATAAGCTAAAATAAAATCAACAGTTTTTCTGTCACAAGAAGAAAGTATCATTAAACTAGTTAGGTCAAACTCTAATCCAGATGAAGGTATTTTTTAGAGGAGATCACCACTAAAATCATATAGAGTAAAGCAGACTACCCTTCCTAAGGAGTAGGCCTTAACCAAACAGGTAAAGATCTTGAGAATAAAAACTGGGGTTTCCCGAAGAAGGAATTCTCAACACTGCAACACAGAAACCTTGCCTGAGTTTCCAGTCTGCAGGCTTACAGAATTCCGACTCGGGTCTGCAATGATAACTCTAATCTGAATTTCCAGCCTGCTGACTTGCATGACAATTCAAATTTTCTGGCCCTAAGTGCATGAGTCAATTCCTTAAGATAAATCTCTTTCCATCAATTCATATAACCACTGATTGTCTCTCTGGTGAATACTAATACATATGACCATGAATAGCCAAAGAAAGTTTGAGAAAGTAGGGAGAACACCTGGAAATAAAACATGGCATATTGCATGCTGTGGGTGTAGCTCAGTGGTAAAGTGTTTGCTTAGCATGGGCAAGGTCCTGGGGTCAATCCCTAGCTTACATGTTAAAATGTTACAACTGGGGCTGGGGATGTGGCTTAAGCAGTAGCGCGCTCTCCTGGTATGCGTGCGGCCTGGGTTCGATCCTCAGCACCACATACAAACAAAGATGTTGTTGTGTCCGCCGAAAACTAAAAAATAAATATTAAAAAAAAAAAATCTCTCTTAAAAAAAATCTCTCTAAAAAAAAATTCTCTTTAAAAAAAATGTTACAACTGATTATGAAGCAGAAATAAATATATTAGTGGGATAGACCACTGTTAAGCTAGACAAAGAAAGATGGAAATTTTAGTGCATTAAAAAAGTACTGAGGGAGAACTGGCAATTCAAAAAAATATAAAGATTCAACTAGATTTCAAGAGGAAATAGAGACAAAAAAATAAAAGCTACTAGAAGAATAAATTCTTTTAAAGTGCAGGTATGGAGTTTTCTGAATCAAAATACAGAATAAAAAACTAATAAAACTACCAATGTAAGAATTTACATTGTTCCTTAAACTGGATATGAAAGAATACAACAAATATGTTCAAACTAGTATAGAATTGCTTCCCTTTATATTTTATAATTTCAATATTATTTGTTTTCTCTAATAAGCACGTATTCCTTTTTTCTTAAAAAAAAATGCATCCAACCTTTTAATTAGTAGTCATTCATAAATTACTAGGATACAATGAAAACCAGCATTCACTACATGGATTCTTAATTGGAAACACTGGCAATAAAGCTTATAATTATCTTATAATTAGAATGTTGGAAAGAATCAGAAGTTTTAGAGATTATGAAACCAAAGATATCATTTAGTTCCATGATTTTCAAACTTTTGTGTTTTGCAACAAAACCTTTTAAAGTAAAACGAAATTTCACATAGCCATACACCCAATTAAAACAGACAACAATGGAGCTCTGTGGGTTAAACTTCACAGGAATCTCTGAAATGTCCATGTTCAGCATACCCATGTCCTTAGTCAAAGCTTCTTAGATGTACTTAAGGAACCATAAGGTCCAATACAGCAGCTGAAAGACACTGAACCAACCAAAACCCTCACATTATAGATATGGTAACTAGAGTCTATAAACAACAAACACAGTAACTTGAAGTCTATATATGTAGGAGAATGGCTCAACTGACCGGTCCAGTTAATGGAATCCTATATATTAAACGGCATTTATTTAAAACTGTAAATTTAAACCCACTAGCAGTAACATCAACAATAAAGTGAGACGAAGAGTAAGATCAAAATAAGCAGGTAGGTTATTATGAACAGTTAATGAAAAGTATATATCCACAGGAAATTCATTCTGAAAAGATATATAGCAAAATTTTATAGTAGTAGTTTCTAAGGATGCAGTTTAATGAAGAATTTTCTTGGGTTCAATTTCCTTCATTCCATGAAAACTTTTGCAATGAGCACATCTTATATTTATAACCAGGAAAAATAATCAACATTTTGATGTTGAGTAGGCAGAAAATGTCTCAAATCACAAACAATAAAAGGAACAACCCATAGCAAAGCTACAGAAGGATAACTCCCACAATCCAAGCTGAGTGATACAGACAATGAGGTGGGTGCTGTGAGAGAAGCGTACCTTGTCAAATGCAGTTTTTTGTTCAGGTGGGGGGAAAGCAGCTTTTTGTTCAGGTGGTTGTGTAGGAGCTGTCTTTAACTGAGCTGTGATAGCCTGAACCTGAGCCATCACAGCATTGTCAAGAGCGGGAGACTGTGGTTTTGGAGGTTGTTGAAAAGTCTGAAGGATCTGCTGAAGCTTAAAGAATGGGAAAACTGATAAACCACACAACAAAGTATAATCAGAGTAAAAAAGTTAATTTTCTTAAAAAAAAAAAAAATCCATCTTTTACTATTGGTTAAGTTTGTGAATGGAGATATTACAGTGTGCACAGCTTAAAGTTAAAGATGTATACTGACAATCTCAATGATACAAAGTGAAGGTAAAAGAAGAGAGAAATACACTTAATTGTGAACAAGGTAAAATGAGTTTTTCTAAAATGTGGAAAAATTCTCTCCAATCAATTTTTAAATCAATCAGAAATGCTACTAGAATTGTGAGCAAGAACACTGGCCACTTAGGAGTTCTAAAGTTGTCTTCAAAGATGTATTATCATTACCTTGTTTTTCAAATTTGTATTTTTCTTATTATCATATGTAATTATCTCCCTAGTGAGGGCCTCTCTAGTTGAAAAGCAGACGTATTTCCTCCCTTCAATGTGCTTATGAATGAAGAACGGAAAAACAAGAACTGATGACACGACCTAACAATGCAACAATTCAATCGTTGAATAGGTAGCTTACCTGTTGGCCTTGAGTTGTCTGAAACAGTTGAGCCACAGCAGCAAAAGCATCAGAGCTGGGCAACTGTGGTACTGCAGGTATGGAGTTTGGGGTGGTTTGTGGAGGTTCAGAAGAAACTTTGACTGGAGGTGGAGGTGAGCCTTAAAAAAAAGGGAAGGGGGAAATTAAAACCTAAGAAAATGCTAACTTACAGTCAGGTGCAGTAATGCATGCCTATAATTCCAGCAACATAGGAGGCTGAGGCAGGGGATCACCAAGCTTGAGGCTAGCCGCAGCAATTTAATGAGATCCTGACTCAAAAAAAAAAAAAAAAAAAAAAAAAAAGTCGCTGGATTCAGTGGCACAGGCCTGTAATCCCAGCAGCCTGAGAGGCTGAGGCAGGAGGATCCTGAGTTCAAAGCCAGCCTCAGGAAAAGCGAGGCACTAAGCAACTCAGTGAGACCCTGTACGTACATTGGAAAAGGTGGGGGTTAGGTAAGGAATGTTGGCTCAGTGGTCAAATGCCTGAGTTCAATTCCCGGTACAGTCACCTTACAATTTTCTCTTTTTAAACTCCTTTATGGTTCTTTGCGAAAATAAAACTGAGGTTTATACTGTAACAAGTAACAAAAGGATATTTTCATTAGGAATAGAATTATAGAAAAAGGAAAAAAAACTACCTTCTAAGATGTAAACTTAAGTTTCCTTTTAATGGAAAAATTTTACCAATATAGGCAGTTACAACATTATTTAAGTACACAGACACATGACTCTACCTTCATTGTTGGTAACATTTTCTGCTACAGGGGCAGCATTACTGGTTCCAGCTGCCATGTCCAAAAGAGGCTGGATAATTTCAATTTTGAACACTCCATTTTTCTGCCAAAGGTTCAGCACACGAACTATTTTACTCTGTAATGTATGAGAAGACACGAATGTGATAAATATTTGCATAAATAATTTGTTATATTACTTTTTTACAAAAAAGGAGAAAGACCACCTAGGGCTAACATTTCCATTGTTAAGTCTGTTTCATAAGCAGGACCCCCCCCCCCATCAATTATAATTCAATTAAACTACACTAATCAGGCCTTTCCTTTGGTGGGGATAATCTAGGAAGACAGAATATCGAGACAGGAATTATAAAAAAAAATATTATTTGAGGTTTTCACCTTTTTTTGGGTTGTTGTTGATGTTTAATCTTTCTTTTTTTTATTTTTTATTTTTGTAGTTGTAAATGGACATAATGCTTTTATTTTTATGTGATGCTTAGGATTGAACCCAGTGCCTCATTACATGTTAGGCAAGAGCTCTGCCACTGAACTACAGTCCCAACCCTTAACTGTGTTTTATTTATAGTTACAAAGAAATTCTACCATGGACCGAAAAAAAGAGAAGTAAATAAAAAAGAAATTTCTTTAGAATAACAGCTAAAATAATTAAATATTTTAGAAATTGGCCTATAAATGAGAAATAAATTCTTCTGTGACCAAGTAAACTGAAGGAGATCCAGATGTGTTATTCATAAGCACAATTTTTATCTTCCACTCAAGGAATCATTCCTGTTTTTATTATTTAATACATTCCCCAACTTCCCAAGAGCACTCCTCTTTTAAGAGGCAGAATCACAGCCTCTGGGACAAGAGTCCCCTGTGTTTCTACTTTATTAGCAAAGTAGTAAATCGGTTGTCTTTTTCCTTTCTCTCTCAAAAAAAAAAAAAAAAAAAAAGAATAAAAACAATATTTTCACACCCAAATTTATAATAAATGTCTCCATTCTTCATTACTGAGTATGTTTACCAGTGTAATTTCTTCCACCAATTTATTATCCACTTATTGTATCTGTAAATGTTTTTCAACAATACATTGTAAAACCAACTATACATGTAAAAGGAACCAAATACTATTATCTAATTGCTAATAAATAAACACCAGCTACTCTAGCACTTCTATATGCTGGGAAAGACTATTAACTATTGGCCCTTTCCTTCTAAGCAGTAATCTGAGATAAACACTTCTTTTATTACAGAATTTCTTCATCACAACTATACAAAGCCTATCTTCCCAGCAGTATTTTTTTTTAAAAGCAAGATTATGCTTCTAGATAATATTTTTTTTGAAGTTTATTTTATTGGGGTAAGGAACACTTTTAATACAAGATCTATTCTCCTAACAAATTTTTAAGGTACCATGCTATTCAACAAATCTCTAGAATTTACTTGAGCTTAGCTAAAAAAATTAGACCTGTTAATTAGCAACTCCCTTTCCCCCTCTTTCTCCAGCAATCATTTGTTCTGTAAATTTGGTTCCTTTCATATTTCAACAGTACTACATTCCTGAAGAATTTCATGAGAAAACAAATATGAAATGACCACTGCAGAAAACACTGGGGTTTGGCTTCAAACTTAACAAAGATCACTACATGGAAATTTTATCTAATAACATAGTAGGCTTTAAATATCTAACACACAAATAAACATAAAAATAAATCCAACAAGAATCCAAGTTTTTAATTTAAGAATTATTAACTATACCTTATCTTCAGATGGACAAAGATATAAATATTGGAATGTGGCAGTTATGTTTTTAGAGAATCTTGGCCCAAAAACATCTTTATCAGTTCCAAACTGATGACGAGACTGTCGCACAATTGAGTCAATTACATATAATCCTGGAACCTTGTACTCTGGTTTACACTGCAAGGGTAAGAATGTAAAGTCAGTACAAGAAAATCAAACTCACAATCACTCATTACTTTCATATTATGCAACCTTATTCATCCAATCACTCTTTAGAAACTACTCAAATGTTTCAGCCATCTTATTAGCTAACTTGTCAAATTTCCCACCAGGCCCTAAAGAATACCATTCTTAGATACTTCAGACCCAAGATTTTAGATGCGTCTGATTCCTCTCCCTCCTCCAATTTCTCAGAATTTATATTACTTTATTAAACCCTAAGCCACTTTCATATAAATTCACCTAAGAACATCTCTATTCCAAATCAACCTTTTAAAATTATCAAAAAAAAAAAAAAAAACTTTAATTTTTTTCTCCCCGTGATGCTGGGGACTGAACCCAGGGCCTTGTGCATATGAGGCAAGCATTCTACCAATTGGGCTATCTCCCCAGCCCTAAAATAACTTTAAGAATAAATCAATTTTAATTCACTTAAGTACAAAGTTAGAGGAATAAAAGTTTAAAGGTAATTTTTGATATACAAAATTAACACATCCCTCCCCCCAAAATAGAGAAATAGGCACCATACACATTTCTAGAAGCAGTGGCGTAAGGTACCCTTAAAGGAAGACAATTAGTAATAAAAGCAAAGCCTATCATTCAACAATTACTCATCTAGGAATTTATACTATGGAAAAGAGATATGTACATATTTTTCCCACAAGGCTAGTTATCAAAGCATTTTCTATAAAAAGTAAAAAGTCAGAAATATCTAAATATCCAGATATAGGGAACTGGCTGAGTAAATCATGATAACAATTATGCAAAGAAGTATTTTGCAGATGTTTAGGAAAAACTCAGTGGAAAAGTAGGTTAACAACCAACATCTGTCTCCATTTTTCTCTATAAATGTTCATGTACATAAACAAAATGTAAATATATTCAAATGCAAACATTCCAGTGATCAGGACACAGTGGCTATCTGCTGCTATAAAAAGCTCCCACTGATAAAAACATTAGTATGTACTACACTGCACAGCTCCAGGTCAAGAGGATAGGATAAAGTTGTCCAAGACTATTCTAGGTCTTCCAGAGACACGTGTGCTAATTTAACCTCATAAGTTAGAAGACAACACATAAATGCAGAACAAATTTAAAAAGGCTTAATCATGATGAAAATAGGAAAAACTGGGAAAACATCAAAGTAATTTCATCTGAAATACTTGAAGGTGAGATAATGTCAACAGAGTAGATGGACAAAGGGTAAAGCAGGCCCATCAGGCATATAAAGCTCGTGGCCCAAAGACAGAAAATTTTGCTGAGACACGACAAAAAACTTGAGTGCCCAGTTCACAGTAAATGCTTAATGAGATGCTGCTATAAACATTTTTTAAACTTCTAGTGAATAAAAAGAACATCTAAAGGCTACTTTCAAATACAGTGGCTTTATTTTATTTATTTATTTATTTTTTAATGATTGTTCAAAACATTACAGAGCTCATGATATATCATCTTTCATACATCAGACTCAATTGGGTTTTGAACTCCCATTTTTACCCCAAATACAGATTGCAGAATCACAACTGTTACATACTCACATTATTACATAATGGCATATTAGTGACTGTTGTATTCTGCTACCTTTCCTATCCCCTACTATCCCCCCTCCCCTCCCCTCCCCTCCCATCTTCCCTCTCTACCTCCTCTGCTGTTGTTCAATTCTCTCCCCTTTTTTCCCGCCTCCCCCTTGCCCCTCATAACCTCTTATAATTTTGTGTATCATTGAATGTCTCCTACCATTTCCATATGCTTTCCCTTCTCTCTCCCTTTCTCTCCCCCCATTCGTCTTTGTTTACTGTTAGTCTTTTCCTCATGCTCTTCCTTCCTGTTCTGTTCTTAGTTGCTCTCTTTATATCAAAGAAGACATTTGGCATTTGTTTTTTAGGGCTTGGCTAGCTTCACTTAGCATAATCTGCTCTAATGCCATCCAGAAAAAAAAAAAAAAAAACATTAAACAGAGACATGAGGTGGGAGGGAAAGGGAGAGAAAAGGGAAATTGCATGGAAATGGAGGGAGACCCTCATTGTTATACAAAATTACATATAAGAGGTTGTGAGGGGAATGGGATAATAAACAAGGAGGGAAATGAATTACAGTAGATGGGGTAGAGAGAGAAGATGGGAGGGGAGGGGAGGGGGGATAGTACAGGATAGGAAAGGTAGCAGAATACAACAGTTACTAATATGGCATTATGTAAAAACGTGGATGTGTAACCGATGTGATTCTGCAATCTGTATTTGGGGTAAAAATGGGAGTTCAAAACCCACTTGAATCTAATGTATGAAATATGATATGTCAAGAGCTTTATAATGTTTTGAACAACCAATAAAAGAAAAACCTAAAAAACAAACAAAAAAACAAATACAGTGGCTTTAGAAGAAAACATTCAAATCACAATTTACAATGTAAATTACAAATATGCATCATAAATAAAATGAGTTATAATGAAATAGTTACCTTTTTGATGAACTTTTCTACTATTTGAACTACATGCTTATAAAGCTGAAAAGAATAAAAAAAATTATTGGCAAGTTTAATACTTTCTACATTTCCTATAGTTTTCAAAAATAATATTTATAGAAAAAAAGCCTTGAAATGTATACAATTAAAAAAATTATCAAGATAATACCAAAGAAAACATAAGAAATAATCCGAAAGCAACAAATGGGAAAAAAAATCATAAATAACAAATTAGAAAGGAATTAGCTAAAACAAAAACTACAAAATTAACCCTAAACAGAAGGTCCTTCCATTGGATTTTTTGGGGGGAGGGGGCAGGGATTGAATCCAGAAGTAATTAACTACTGAGCTCATCCTCACCCCTTTTTATTTTGAGACAGGGTTTTGCTAAGTTGCTCAGGGCTTCACTAACTGGTGAGGCTGGCTTTGAACTTGTGATCCTCCTGTCTCAGCCTCCCAAACCGCTGGGATTACAGGCAAGTATCACTATGCCCAGCCTTCTATTGGATTTTTAATCAATAAACTTTCATAAAGCAGGATATTAGGCAATCTTATAAAAGGAACAACAACAACAATAATGGAATTAGAACTAAGCAATGCAGTTTCTATAAAATGAGTCATTTAAGTGTGATCTTGGGTAAGCCATTTAAATTCATGGAGCCTGATATTTTTTTTTCCTTATAAGAAAGAAGCTAATAGCTGGTTTATAACAAGGATTAAAATGAAATAAAGAAAAAAAAAAAACCTGAAATAACATACAATTGAAAGGCACACAGTATTATCATGAACCTTCAGCAAAAGCATATTAGTGTCCTTTGATGAAGATGAATAACATTTTCAAAATTTCAAAAACACTTTTATATTAAATATATTTATTTTATTCTTACCTTAATAGCTTTTATAGCAGCTTTAGTAATGAGAATCATCTTGGCTCTAGAGATGGGAGGTTTCATATCCATAAGTGAAAAGAGCTTAAAAAAAAAAAAAAAAGTAAATTCAGAGGTCAATTCCCTTGTTCTACAAAAATATTTACAATCCAAAGAGAATACAAAACTGTTGGGACTAAACAATTTGGCTAGTAAGTAAAATCATGAAGTTTCCTACCTTAAAAAATAACAACACTTAGAAAATACAACAGAAAAATATCATATTAAAAATAACAAAGAAAAAAACTTCATGGATTTTGAGGTAAAAACATTAAGAAATTTGCAAAACTTGTAACAGAAAAAATTATAGGACTTTATCAAAGAACGAAAAAAATGATTTGAATAGAAACAAACACCATGTTCCTGGACTAAATGTGGCAATAGTGGGACTGTCAATATTTAATGCAATATAAATTCAAATCTCTTTTGAGATTTTAGAGAACTTCAAATAATTCTAAGGTTCATATGGAGAAAACAGGCAAGAAACTTTAAATGCCATTATAAAGTTCCATTGATCTGTGATGTAATATAGGAATTCAAAATTTCTTCATTTAGTCAATAAGACCAACAGCCCATTATTAAAAAGTCAACACCTAAATTTAGCAAATCTTACAATAATCAAGTGCTCCCATGAGATCTAACCACACATTAATACTTCTTCCCTCAAAGATTTAAATGTAACCAAGAAGATTTAAATCTAACCAAGAAAGTTATAAAGATAAAATCCTGACAAAAGAAGCTTATATCTATCTAGCTTCTTAAATTCTTGTGTTTTGTTTACTTGTAGACATACACTCACTGGAGATATTAGGAAGTTATTTTGAAGTACATTTCAGGGATTCCTAAGCATTATCAATCTTCTTTTGAATCGCATTTCCATTCATTTTTAATTAATATCAATATGCAATTATGGACCCAGTGGATATTAACTAGCTGCTGCAAAGAAGCAAGCCTAAAGAGATTCTGTCGTAGAGTGCTTGCCGAGTGTGCTTGAAGCCCTGGATTCAATTCTCAGTACTGCCCATCTCCCTTGTCAAGTCTTTTTTCCCCAAGGTAAATAGCCCTACCTGGTAGCATATCCTAAAAATTCATAATTTTCAGTTTTCCAAAACTAGACACAATGGTAATACAGATATCAGTGACAATAATTTCAGAAAAGACATGAAATGCTGGATATAAGACCAGATACTCCAAATGGGAGAAATGCTTAACATCCCTATTTACATAGGGATTTTGTGAAAAGAGATTGTCTAGGCTGTGATTTTTAATTTCATTATTTTATTTACCAACATTATTAAAAATTTATCTTGGAGAATAAACACTAAGTGAAAAACAGTTAGAAATAAAATAATCATCACTGAAGCTATATAAACCAATGAGGAACTAAGAAACAAAAATTTAAGTATTTCAGCACTTCTTTATCATTTTAGCAGTAAGAAACTGCCTGTATTTAAAAAAAAATCAAATATGCATACAAATTTACAGCTTCTGAGGAAAAACTCATTGGTATTTAAATTACCATATTTATTTAAGAATTAACATACAGTCTCTATCATATAGCAATATAACCATCAGACAAAAAACAAGAGAACTGTTAAGGTATTATCTATGAGACAGTCCAAGTGTGTCCAAAAATAAAGGAGGACGGGAAAAGAAGAACCAATATTTGCATACCTGCCATGTATCATGTATAGCTGTTTTGAGAAGATGCTCAAAAAGGTTATATAGTCTGTTTTACACAACATACAGGAAATGGATCTAAACTAAAATTTGTTGATTCTAAAGCTCACACTCCTAAGCACACTCATATTCTTACCCTTATACAATGCTGCTTACTGATTATATTTGTACAGAGACTATGATAAGGAATTCGGTGGTGGGAGCTGTCAGGCAGGTATCTGAATATCCTGCTTAAATATCACATTGATACAGGGAGAACAATGAATCTTATTTAATTTGGGATGTCTACTGAAAATCGTGGCAAAGACAGGAGGATGAATCTCCACACAAAGACAAGGCCAGGCTAGAAAAGAAAGGTTACCGAACTGAAGTCGTAAGGATAGGTTAGAAGAAGCCTGTTTGCTAAGAGAGCTCAGGACACCATAGATGGCTAGGGTATACAAAAAAAAAAAAAAAACTCAAGGCAGCTGGCACTGCCAGATGCAAACCAAACTTTGTTTTTTCCCTTTTCAATTAATTGGCTGAAAAGTGATCTCAGTTTTGAAAGTGATTCCAAATTCTAATCAGTTAGGTAGTTTATGGTGAGAAAGCAGAAATGTATTTCTAGCTATCTTTTCATTTATTCAACAAGCACCTAAGTGCTAAATAGGGGCAAGTTTGGAGTTAAGTACATAAAGATGAGAAAAAAGCATTATTGGTGACCAACCTTGTGTCACTTATTAGGCGTTATAAGGTTTCCATCACATTTAAGTTTCTTTTAAAATGCCCTTTATGTTCCCTTTTATCAATCTTTTTCTTAATTATTAAACCTGTGAATTTGTATTTGATATATTTTGTGAAGAAAAACACTACAAGTAGAGAGAAGTTTCAAAAATAGAGGCTTAAAAATTTATTATTTAAAACTCAAGAAGCCAGGCTCAGAAATGAGAAAACCATACTGCATTCAAAATGCACATGTAAAAAAGCTTATAAATCTTTGTTTCATAACCCAACAATTTTACTTCTAGGCATTTATCCTTAAAAGAATTCCTTCAAAAATGTTCAAAGAGCTAAGCACAGTGGTACATGCCTATAATATCAGCAGCTCAGGACGCCGAGGCAGGAAAATTGCAAGTTCAAAGGCAGCCTCAGCAACTTAGTGAGACCCTATCTTGAAATAAAAAATAAAAAGGTAGGAGGGGCAGCAAGAGAAGGGAAGAACAGTGGAGGAGAAAGGGAGGAACAAGGGAGAAGAGTTGGAGCAAGGAGGATAAAGAGGAAGAGGATGAGGGAGGGGAGGGGAGGCGAGAGTATACAAAAAAAACTCAAGGGAGTTCCTCCCAAGTGGCTCTATGATGTCTACCAATTCTTTGCACATTATTTTACTTAAATAACAGCATTCTGGCCTGTCATTGGTTTCTTTTATTGTCAGCTAATAACTTGACTGGACTTTCCCAACTTTTGTTGAAAGCAAAACCTTAGAAACCACTGGAATTTCCAGATGTTCTAATGAGGCACTTGGGATCATTCCTTTTCCCCTTTTCTAGGAAATTTCCCAAGAAACCACTACCCAGGTACATTTGAAGGCATATTTGCCAATATAATTTTTTAAAATTAAAACTTGTCTAAATAAATAAATAAATGGAAGGATGGATAGATAGGGGTGTGGCTCAGTGGTTAAATGCCCCTGGATTCAATCCCTGGAACAAACAAAACAAAACAAAACAAAACAAAATGATATTTTACTGACTTCTTCAAAGCACAAATTCACCAAATTATCTCTACATTTTATAAGGCAAACAGGTTCCCTGCTATCTAAACCAACGTATTCATTTTATAGATATAGACACTGAGAAATTAAGCTGATATGCTTTGAAATAAATTAATATACTTTCCTAGTAATCATGTACACTGGCATTGATCATTTGGACAGAAATACAAACAGTCTATTATGGTGAGGTAGATGCTTTAATTCCACTTTACAGATGGGCATGCTGAAGTTAAGAATATGCCCAAAGTCATAAGGCTAATTAAGTGTCCGAACTTAATCTATAATGTGTTGTTTCCCCCAAATCAAGTTATTTCCAGGAAATACCTAGCAGTGAGTTATTTAAAATACATTAGCACAGAAGAATAGTGCAGACACTGAAGATAATAAAGACTAAATAGATATGTTGAATAAAAAATAAAAACAACAACAACAAAAATAGAATGCAGATCTAAATAGAAGGTACTATATGGCATAGAGGCAAAGTGATGTTGTCTACCCAGGCAACAAGTTAGAGGCAATGTAAGTTACAATATTTAATGTGAACTTTATGTGGTATTTAAAAACCCTATAATGAATGAGCTAACTTATCAGGAAAAAACTGTCAACGTTGTTTAGATGATCAGAAGCTAAATATAAAAGTAATAAAATTTCAATTTTATAAGACTTATTAAGCCATGGTTTTTTACATTTTGGATCTCAATTTTATCTTTGGGCATCAGAAAGCACATAAACAGCCAGCATTCTGTACAGTGAAATTCTACTTTCTGAATATAGACTCATCCAAATATTTCTAGAAAAGACAGGGCCCTCTATGGCAACTGGTTCTGAGTCCTTAAAATAAATGCTGTTTGCCATCTTTATGAATTATTAGATTATTATACGAAAGCATCTAAAACAGTGCTTAATAAATGTTGGCTCACTTCCTTCTCTTCCTGGTTTTTACTTCCACTCTCCTTCACATTATACCAACCCCCCACTTTTGTTTCTTTACAAATCAATTATACTGTCATTGTTACATTTTTTGTAACAATGTGTTGTTTATGCTGTTTATTCTCATTCTAAAGCAAAATGAACTTGTTATTTGTAAATGATTTATTATGGAGTCCTTCCTTACCTTAATCTAGAACAAATTTGCAATGCAGTAATCTTCAATAAAAAAAATTCTTATAGTCACCAATATTGGCTGAGGAATCTTCCAAGTATAAAATCCAATTTAGTGCTGGGGTTAGGATTTTGATTAGCTACTGAATTTTTATAATAAATTTGTTAGTGTCATGGTCAGAACATAGGCCTAATAATCAACTGCCTGGGAAATCTTAGTTTTACCACTTAGCGACTATAGGAATTTATTTCTTCGTAGGTAAAAAAGGGAATAATAAGAGTCTCAAGTTACTTAAAGAACTCCAATAATTAAATATTAAAAAAATACATATTAAAGCACTTAGTGTAGCATCTAGCAGAGAATTAAGTGTGCAACGCAAAACACATAATTCTCTTGGAAAAAAAACAGAATCCTGGAGATAATTCAGAGCAGTGCTTTTCAAACTACAGGTTGACATCCAATGTGAAAACAGCTTCATGGGTAGGGACATACCTTTTTTCAGTGGAATAAAGTAAAAAATAAAATAGCACTGCACATAAGGGTTAAGTGCAGACCTCTGCATATAGATACTCAAGTCCCTTACACAAAATAGCAGAGTATTTGTATACGACTTCTTAGATACTTTCAATCTTTAGGTTGCTTATAATATCTAATACAATGTAAATGTTACATAAATATATATGATATTGTATTGTTTAGGGAATAATGAGAAGAAAAAGAAGTCTACATGTTTGGATGCAGCTATTTCAGGCATAAAACTACAGAGCACACAAATGAGACACAGGGGAATAATCTTGGAACCAGAGAATCTGAAATAAGGAAAGTCCACAGCAGGGTATGCCTGCTCAACACTTCATTCATGTGAATTTATAGTGCTTCTGCATGCCAAATTCAATCTTATACTTTCTAGAACAACTGCACCCCCCACCCCGCGCACAATATTTTCAATTCAAGATCAGTAGAACCTGTGTAAGTGAACCGTCGTCAACCACATTGTTTTGTGAAATCTCTCAGTTTCAAATCAGCCAAAGAATCATAAAGTCTTGCCCACACAGAGTAACAGCAGCAGCTGCCACTCCCAAAAGGTACAAGACCCCCTTTTAAGGTATAAATACACTACAAAAAGAGCGTATTTGCTAGCAGCAAATCTGAGTTTGGTTCTTTGTTCTGTTGTTTGTTTTAGTTGTGGTTACATATGCACAAGAACCTGAGTCTGAATTTAAGATGTAAATTCTTACTTGGGCGGATCGTGGTTAAAAAAATAGGAAAGCCGGGCTGGAGATATACCTCAGTTGGAACAGTGCTTGCCTTGCATGCCCAAGGCTCAGAGTTCAATCCCCAGCACCACCACCAAAAAAAAAAAAAAAAAAAAAAAAAAAGAAGAAGCAAGCAAGCCAATGATGACCCACAGAAAAAAAATTTTTGTTTTACAAATGAGGAAAATAAGGCCCAAAGTACATTTCTTATGGACAAAGTTTTTTTTTTTTAATAAATGCATCATCAAGTCAGAAAAAAAGTCATGTTTTTCAATTAAGTTTTGGCTTTATACATCAAGTACAAAAACCATAGTATTCCAATACAATCTGTTAGTGAAAAAATAACAGACACTGTGGTATTGTGAAGAGGTTTCACAAAGACCTGCTTCTGAGTATGGGCCAGCCATATAGATGATTCTGAGCAAATAACTTAACCTCTCTGAGCCCGCTGTCACGTGTAAAAAGAGTATATTAACATCTACTTGATAGGCATCAAGGTATCAATTTCAGGTAAGAACTAAATGAGGTTTCCCACTTGGAATGATGACTAGAATCACAAGTGTTGGATAAACATTATTATTAGATATAGCACTTCCCTCACCATTATAGCCTGAATTTGTAATTCATCTGTCAATGGGGGGGGGGGGTATCAAATCAGCCAAAGAATCATGAAGTCTTGCCCACACAGAGTAACAACAGCAGCTGCCACTCCCAAAAGGTACAAGACCCCCTTTTTTAAGGTGTAAATACACTACAAAAAAAGCATATTTGCTAGCAGCAAATCTGAGTTTGGTTCTTTGTTTTGTTGCTAGCTCAATGACTACAAGAACATGACAATTGTCCTGCTTAAGACATATAGAAACTTGAGATACAAAATATTTTAAACATGATGAAGAAATACTCATCCCAATCTCTTATTCCAATAGTTCCAAGAGAAGATAAGGAACAAGGATGTTTACTCTGTGACACTTGCAGAACTAAGTGTTTAGGGATTAATCAAAGGAGCATGGTACTCTATTTACCAATAACATAAACACCGACAAGTGTTACTTAGTTCTATATTGCTGTACAGAAGACTACGTAAGTTTTATAGAAATTTGTTTCTTACATCTCTGGAGCTGGTAAGTACAATGTCAAAATACCAATATTTGGTGAAGGCCTTTGTGCTAAGTCATCCCATGCATGGCAAATGGCAGAAGGAAAGAAAGGTCAAGAACTAGAGAAAAAGAGGGATCAACTTTCTTTTCTATTAGCCAACTTTCTCAAGAATGACAGTAATCCATTCATGAAGGCAGACATAATCACTTCTTATTAGATCCCACCTCTGAACCTTTATGCACTGGGGATTAAGTTTCTGATACTTCAACTTCGGGGGAACACATTCATACCATACAAAATTTAACCTTTCTAAGCTTCAGGCATTTTTTAAATTTTGAAAAAAAAAATAGTGACTAGTACTTACCCCATCTCATAAAGTTGTCAGATAATGTATACAAATCTCTTGGCCCAGTACCTGACACGGCACAATATTTGACATGTAAGTGCTAAATAAATAATTGAGCAAAATATACTGTCCTAGGAATCTTAAACCATACCCAAGGGCCAACCTCTTTTTGTTTTCTTACCATTATCTTTTTTTGTACTGCATCTACTATTTAAATGATGCTTAGAAAAACTTTCCTGACGACGAAAATACAATTGTATCAAAGATTTGTAAAAGTTCTATGGAATCTTTGTATCTAATCTATAGTTATACCAAATTCAAACCTGCTTTTAAATTACATCTGACAGATTCCATCTAGTAACCAGTCCAATAGTTAACAGCAATATTCTTTGTACTGACCTCAAATCCCCCTTCTGGTATTATCCCTTTCTCGTTCTAGTTCTGTTCCTGTAGCACATAATAGGGATCCTTCTCATGTGATAAAATATTTGGAGATAACTATTATGTTTCTTTCTCTTCTTTAACTGTAATGCCAAATGATAGCGTTTCTAGATTTGACTGCCCAGGTTAATTCCTTTTAATAGTATATTCCAAATGCACAGGATTCAGATGTATTCCTTTGTTAATGGGATCAAATAGTGAATTGGATTTTGTATTAATTTCATAGTACTACAGCTAAAAAAAAATCACCACACATTTAGTGGCCTAAAACATCACAGATTTATTATCCTTCACTTTGATGCCAGACTCTCACCAGTCTAAAATCAGGGGTCAGGTAGAGCTATTCTGGAGGCTCTAGGGGAAAATGTATTTCTTGCTCTTTCCAGATTCCCACCCAGTCACAGTCAGGGTGCCTACGTTCCTTTAGCTTATGGCCTCTACTCTACCTTTAAAGCCAGCAGCATAGCATCTTCTTCCATTTCCTTTATTTCTTTCTCTGTTCCTGCTTGTTTTATGTAAGGACCCTGGGACCTCTCAGATAATCCAGTACAATCAATCCATATTGAGATCCTTAACTTAATCACATCTTCGAAGTCACTTTGTTCTCATGTAAAAGTAATATATTCAGAGGTTCTGGGAAACAAGATCATGGACATCTATGAGAAACTGTTCATTATTTTTTAAAAAAATAACTTTATTTTATTTTTATGTGGTTCCAGGGATCCAACCCAGTGCCTCACTCTTGCTAGGCAATCGCTCTACCACTGAGCCACAACCCAGCCCTGTTCATTACCTTTTTAAAGTAGTGTTTCATTCATTGTTAACTGTAATCAACTGAATCCCTCAAACTGTTTTCAATATGATCTCTATCAAAACTAGATTTTCATGCTGTCTGTTTTGGTGTTTGACAGTCCTTTCAACCTATCTAGTTAGCATGAAAATCAGTTTCTATTTGATGTTGAATCTAGCCTAATCAGCTAAATTTCATAAATTTACTTAGTATTCCCTACTCTAATAGTTCTTAAAATATCAAAAGAATAAAAGTTGTGGGATGACCTTAACTGATTTACTGACAGCTAAAACCCACTGAACAACAGCCTGCCTATGTTTTTCTAATTTATTCACGATGCAGTCATAGCCAATCTTTCTGAAAAAAACTGGCATACAGTCTTCACTAGACAAAGCACACTTTTAAAAAGGAAGAAGTTTAATTTGTTATGAATTATTAGTGAATCTGTTCTGGCTATTAATAATTAGCAATTTCTAGGAATACATAAAACAAATCTCTAATAGAATTGGCAGGGATAAAGGTGAACTGGCATAGAGTTTACGATTTCTAGAATACACCTTTTCCTACTTTTTGAAATTAAGCTATCAAGGCAATGAAAAGAATTGGAAAGCTACACTTTAGTTCAAGTTAATTTTTCTTAACCTTAATTACCTCAATCAGTAATTTTCGTCCTGAATTTCTCTCAATGATACTAACCCCATCTTTTCCCTGGAATTTTTTTTTTTTTTTTTAAAGAGAGAGTGAGAGAGGAGAGAGAGAGAATTTTAATATTTATTTATTTTTTAATTTTATCGGCGGACACAACATCTCTGTTTGTATGTGGTGCTGAGGATCGAACCCGGGCCGCACGCACGCCAGGCGAGCGCGCTACCGCTTGAGCCACATCCCCAGCCCCTTCCCTGGAACTTTAAAAAAAATGTTTTCCTCAAATTTATTTTGGAAAGAATTTTACTGATTATATTGTAGTATTCATTCCTTTGCAATTACGACCTTCAAGATGGTAAAATATTTTTCTTTAAGCTCCTGTTATTAATAATGTATAAAATTTAATTAAAAAATAGGAATGCTTCCCAAAAGAAATTAAAATACTTCACAGTGATGGACACTCAAGCCTCCCTCCTGTTTGATACAGGTATCAATGCTTAATTCTATACTCTTTCCTCCTTTTTTGTTCATTTGACTTTATATACAGATACACTGGCTTAATCCAAACCAAGAGTTAAAACTAACCCAATTATTAATAATTACTAGTAACATATAAACACTTTATAAAAGACACACTAAATTTCTTAATAAAAGATGTCTATCTTTTCTGAAAAGATGTTTACCCATCTAATTACAACTTAAAGGTAACTTCATAAAATACTTATTTTATTGTATTGGGTAAGGGATAGTTTACAGTCCCCTCTTAACATAGCATTTCGTTTTACGCTCTTAGTGTGTAATTTACCAAAAGTGTGTTATTGAGTAAATCCTTTCTTAATACTGGGCAATGCAGCTGGGTACAGTGGTACATGCCTATAATGCCAGCATCTTAGGAGGCTGAGGCAGGAGGATCATCAAGTTTGAGACCAGCTTCAGCAATTTAGTGAGACCATATCTCAAAATATAGAATAAAAAGGGCTGGGGATGTAGCTCAGTAGCAGAGCACCTCTGGGTTAAATTACCTGTTACCCCCCAATCCTTCCCCCCCAAAAAAGACAGAAAAAGGACAATGCAATGTACTTTGTAGTAGGGGGAAGACGGAAGGACAATCATTTGTTAAACAAGTACTACCATGCCATTCCACATGAAAGTAGAATTCCCTGTTAACCAACAGCATGAAAAAAGACAATAAAAGATACAAAGAAACTGAAAAATGTATACAGAACAACTCAATTAACAAAGGAAATCCCAATAGTTAAAACAGTGAACGTAGAAGAAAAATTCAAATTTACTAATCAATAGTCAAACAAGTGCAAATTAAAACAAAGAGATAATTCTTCATTTATCTGACATGAATGTGGATTGCCATAAAGCAAAAATTGATGAGACCTAGTGGGCAAAAAAAAATTTTTTTTTTTTGATACCAAGGATTAAACTCAGAGGCTCAACCACTGAGCCACATCTGCAGCCCTGTTATTTAGAGACAGGATCTCACTGAGTTGCTTAGTGCCTCACCGTTGCTAAGGCTGGCTTTGAACTCGTGACACTCCTGTCTCAGCCTTACAGGTGTGTGCCACTGCACCTAGTAGCAAATTTTAATTCTAGAAAGAAATCTAAAAGCATCTCACAAGAATTTTTTGAATGTCCATACCGTTTTTTAAAACAATATTTTAGTTAGTTGTCAACAGATCTTTTACTTATTTATGTATTTATTTATTTATATGCAGTGCTGAGAATTGAACCCAGGGCCTCACGCATGCTAGGCAAGTTCTCTACCACTGAGCCACAACCCCAGCCCTCCATTTTTTTTTTAAATATTTATTTTTTAGTTTTCAGTGGACACAACATCTTTATTTTATTTTTATGTGGTGCTAAGGATCTAGCCCAATGCCCCGCGCATGCCAGGTGAGTGCGCTACCGCTTGAGCCACATCCCCATACCTTTTAACAAGTAATTCTACTTCTTCTAGAAATGTATCTAAGGCAATAATAGTTCTTAAAAATTTCCACAATGACTTCAGAAAATAATAAACAGAATAATTTCATGTTATTAAAAAGACCTGGTAGGGGGCTGGGGATGTGGCTCAAGCGGTAGCGCGCTCGCCTGGCATGCGTGCGGCCCTGGTTCGATCCTCAGCACCACATACCAACAAAGATGTTGTGTCCACCGAGAACTAAAAAATAAATATTAAAAAATTCTAAAAAAAAAAAAAAAAAAAGACCTGGTAGGGACTGGAGTTGTTTGCTCAATGGTACAGCACTTGCCTGGCATGTGAGGCCCGGGGTGCAATCCTCAGTACCGTGTGTATATATAAGCAAATAAATAAAAGATCCACTTACAACTAAAAAGAAAAAAAAAAAAAGACCTGTTAACTATGTAAAAATTTTCAAACACAAGGCTGGTGCAATTGTATACCTGCAACCCAATCTATTCAGGAGGACAGATGGCTAGAGCCCAGGAGTTTGAAGCCAGCCTAGGCAACAAGGTGACTCCACTTCCAAAACAAAACAAAAAAATTCCGAATAGATGCAGAAAGGAAATGAATACTGAAATACTCTAAATTGCTAATGGCACAGAATTTGATGGGATTATGGTATCTTTTTCATTTTCAAGTTTAAACTTACCTATTTGCATTAATTTTAAGATGAAAAATATTAAAATTCACGGATTTAAAATGAACTTCAAAGTGTCTAAGACCAAAAAAAAAAAATAAAAAATGTAGCTTCAACCTTTGGTTATATATGTAATTTTAACCATACAGAACATATAAATGATTATATAGAAGATCAGAAATGACCTTTCCAGGAATAAATCATCTTTGAAGCTAACAGTCACAATGTCACTAGTAAATCTTTAATAAAACATTTTACAATTATTATAAAAAACTTAAGATTAATAAAATTCCTCCTGATAGTCCTTACATAACTGAAACTCCTGTACATATGAAATCCAAATCTAGGAGACCACTCTTTTAAATGTACTTTAAATGTTGTTGTTGCTATCTATGCACTAAAGAAAGCACACTTATTATTACAGATACATATTGTAAATCGTTTAACTTTTAGCACAATCAAACCCTTTGGCATCTTCACATTGAGCCACTTTCTGACACTTGCTTAGAGGAAAATATGAAGACAAGACAGATCTAGCATTAATAGGAAATACTCCCAAAGTGCAGAAAATTTCAGAGCTTTCTAAAGAGTCGGGGAAAATAAATTGCAGTTTCCTTGCTACTACTGAGCAGTCTTTAGTTTGATGTAAACACAACAAAAATAGTTTCTTCTCCATAAAATCTACTTCAGATTTCTAAAGATTCCAAACCAGATATTTTCCAAATGCAACAAAGTTGCACATACTCTCAAAGTCAATTTTTTAAAAAATCCTCATGCTTTTTCCTAAATTTCTTTTTCTTTAAACACATTATTCCACAAACTCACCAACTTTTCTCCTAGCTTCAGAATTTAGAGAAATGTTTCACAAAATAAACACGTGTAAGTACAAAATTAGTTAATATTAAAAATGAAAATGTTTTCAGGTTAGTTATTTTTTTCTATTTTAACCTGAAATAATTCTGTTGATATCTGAATTGCTTTCAGTGGGATATTTGCTTTAAACCATAAAGAATTTCCATTTCCGGGCTGAGGATGTTGCTCAAGTGGTAGCGCATTCGCCTGGCATGCGTACGGGCCCGGGTTTGATCCTCAGCACCACATACAAACTAAGATGTTGTGCCCACCAAAAGCTAAAATAAATATTAAAAAATTCTCTCTCCCTCTGGAAAGAAAAAAAAAAGATAATAGTCCTTGTCAACATTAAAAAAAAAAAAAAAGAATTTCCATTTCCATGTACAAAATCCTTTCTCCCTACCCCCCACCTGTCCAAACTAAAGAGGAAACAAGTAAAACCCCAAACTCATAGCTTAGCTTCAAATAAGTTTGGAACAAATGAGACTCTAAACACTTATACAGGGGCAAGAAATAAATAACAAAACTATTTACAAAAATATACAAACTTATACGCCTTAACAATTTACACCAGTTCACAAAAATATTTTTAAAAAAACACCATATAGAGGGGGGACAGTGGAGAATGGGATAGACAGCAGAATACATCAGTCACTAGAAAGGCAATTTGTAAATCAATGGAAATGTAACTGATGTGACACAGCAATCTGTATACGGGGTAAAAATGGGAGTTCATAACCCACTTGAATCAATCTGTGAAATATGGTACATTAAGAACTATGTAATGTTTTGAACAACCAACAATAAAATAATTAAAAAAAAATAAAAAAATAAAAAAAAATAATCAAAAAAAAAAAAACACCATATAAATTAAAGAACTCAAAAGTATTAAGACTTCCTAGGGTACTTATCTCATGTAGGTCATAGTTGAAAAATCATGTTTTGCCATCTCACAATCTAAACTGTAAAACAACCATTTTTTACTCTTTGAACATTAACTGTACTAATCAGATAAGGAAAAAAGGATCCTCTGTGGACACCAACATTATCTTGCACCTGTACATCATTCCTGACATTTCCGTTACATATATCTATGTGCACTAAAAATAGGGATAGTAATAGCAAAATATAGTTAAAACTTCATCTGCATTACTTCTCATCACCAAGCCATATTTCTGTTACCATTTGATGCTGTCAGAATAAATTTTCTAGTAGGATGCAGTGGTACATGTCTATAATCCCAGCAACTCAGGAGGCTCAGACAGGAGACTGCTAGTTTGAGGCTAGCCTCAGTAATACAGTGCCAAAAGGTTCAATCTCTAGTGGGGGTGGGGGAGTGTAATTTTTCTAAGTAGTTAATTTCCAATGACTTCCCCTATAAAATCTCCCCTGTAATTTCCAAAGATCTACTCTTCACTCAAGTCTTTTCACTTATATAACCAAGCTGTACTTCCCTAACCAGGGCTTGTAATCCACTCTGCTCCAGCTTATCACAAAGGGTCACTTTCCATTCCTTACTCTATTTTGGATCCTCCACTATGAATCAACTTGCAATGTATTCCCTCTTTAACTGCTCAAGAAATATGCAGGAAGGTGATTTTAGGAAATCTCAGTATTATATTCATGCCACTGCTCTACTTCTTACACAGATGCCAGATTTCAAGATCACTTGCATTGCACCTCGCTAGTGAACTTTGTGTCCCCTCCAAGTTGGCTCATAAACATTTTTATGAAATAAATATTTCTTCACAGACTTCAATAGGAGCAATAAAAAATATTTCCAGGATATAAAAATCATTTGATTGGAAGAAAAATAACAAAGTTAGCATTTATAAAGTCCCAAATCAATTTAAAGTTCTGAGTATAAATTAGATAAAAAAAATAAACACACAAATCTTAAAGCGTTTTTCCTTCCCTTCTCACCCCCCCTTCTCCTTCTTCCATTGTTATTCTATTTATCACTGTTATTCTATTTATTGTCTTTTAAATCGGTGCTTTATTGATATAAAGGTGAAATTCTCTGTGCTATGTTCATACATGTACATAACATAATTTGGTCAATTTCATTCCTTCAGTTCCTTTCTTTTCATATTCCACCTCTTTCCCCCTCAATTCCCTTCCTCTACCTTCACTAATCTCCCTTCTATTTTCATGGGATGAGCACCCCCCGCCCCACCACCAATCTTTTTCTTATTTCGCTCTAGCTTCTACATGAGAGAAAACATTTGACCCTTGACTTTTTGGATCTGGCTTATTTCACTTTGCACGATGTTCTCCAGTTCCATAATTTTATACAAATATATATATATATATATATATATATAATTTTATACAATGTCCCTATATTTATTAGATAATAGTGAAAGGCCTTCATAAAGATTTGGACATATCTCTGATTGAACCCCAAACCTGGATGTCCTTTCTAAAGTGATTTATCACTTAATATTTCTTAATTAAGGTAAATTAGGTGCTGTATAATCATTAAAGTTTGAAGAATACTGTGCTTCCTAAAGGGTTACAAGGAACATTACAGGAAGTTTCTGTACTGTAAGATTATTTTATACAAGGCATTGTAATTCTAGTTCAGTAAAACTTCATTCTGACAGTGTCAAGGAAAAAAATGTGGTAAACTCATAACAAGTGAATAAAGATATTGTAGAGGAAGATTACACACTACAAGGTTGGTCAACTATTACTTTCTAATGAAAAAGTATATTTAGAGTGGGGCAATGGCACCCAGGTGTAGGCAGTCTGGGGGCAAACTAGCTCAATACTCTGTACAAGAATAAAACTCTCAGTAGACTTGTTTTTTTTTATTATTATTATTATTATTATTATTATTATTAGGCACTGGCAATTCTAAATAATCAGGAATAAAATATCCACCCTGCTCTATGTAGTAAACTGTTTCTGTGGTTACTATTGAGATTTTAACATATAAATGTCAAGTCTGCATGTTTTTATTATGTAGCCCTTAAAAAGCAATCAAGACTATTAGGAAACCCCTTAGTTACATTGTCAGTTCCAATACAACCAGATTCACTGTCCCTATTCATGTGAGGAGTTAAGTACAAAAAGTCTAAGGACAGATGAGCTTCCTTCAGGTTCAGTCTCTAATCCTGAGGCACCTATACATACTTCTGTGCTTGAATAATACATTAAAACATGACATCTACGCAGTTTTTCTTTGCCGAGATACCTCTTTTTTTCTGACAGAAATATTTACAAAGACTCAGTATTGAACAAGTATCTAATGGAAAACAAAGCTTTAAAACTGAAGACTTGTGAACAGGAATTATGGAGAACACCATTACTAAGCAATTAAGTGTAAAGAAGTAGAAATTTACACAGAATTTCAAAAGTGTTTACAAAATATAGTCGAAATTTACATGGGGGGGGGGTAAAAACCATTCTAATGAAATAATTTGACCAAAAAGATACCTAAAAGTCACTAGAAGCAATGGTAAACATGGACACATTCAGAATTATGATGGCCAGATGTCACTGTGGGATTGGAGATGTGGCTCAGTGATAGAGCACTTGCCTAGCATGTGCAAGAGCCTGGGTTCAATCCCCAGCATATTGGGGGCGGGGAGGGGGGTCATTTTGAAATGTTTTTTTATAAATCCCTATCAAACACAACCCTGTTTAAGATTTCTTATTTGCTGCTTTGTGTACATTTTTTTTTTTTTGTAATTAAAATTAACTTAAAAAAAGGCTCTTTGGGCTGGGGATGTGGCTCAAGCGGTAGCGGTGCTTGCCTGGCATGCGTGCGGCCCAGGTTCGATCCTCAGCACCACATACCAACAAAGATGTTGTGTCCGCCGAGAAATAAAAAATAAATATTAAAAAATTCTCTCTCTCTCTCTCCTCTCATTAAAAAAAAAAAATATATATATATATACATATACATATACATATACATATACATACATACATACATATTAGTGCAATTTATAAGTATTAACCAGCTTCTTTGGGAAAACAGCAAATGGCAGATGATACTGGTACAGTGGGAGGGCCCAGAGGGCGTGCCAGCTTCTTGCAGAGGCTTCAGCAGCCATCTCTGTGGAACTCATGGAAGCAAGGCCAAGGCATAGATCCCTGTCATCAAGCTCAGCAACCTGGTCAAGAGCATGATCAAGTCATAATCACTCCAGGAGGAAGTTTTGAAGATCATGTCTGTGCAAAAGCAGACATGCGCTAGCCAGTAGACCAGGTTCAAGGCACTTGTCACTATAGGGGACTACACTGGTAAACAACCTACAATTTGTGTCTGGTTTTGTCAACTTCATATTATTAGGTAGTCTATCCCTACCATTTTATCAACTTCATATTATTAGGTAATCTATCCCTCATTGTGTTTCACAAAATTTATAAACCTCTGATCACCAAGTCTATCAACTTTTTCATTACTCGAATTTTCTCTGAATTGATTCCTTATCATGTATACAGATAACTTTTTCTGAAACAAAATACTTGACAAAACTTATAATAAAAGAGAATGTTTCCATAAAGAACATCAGGGATAAATGTTGCCATGGAAAGTCAGCTTTATTCCATTCACTACTACAAAGTCAGACCCCAAGTGTTGGCAGAGATTCAGAATTCCCTGAGAGACAAGAAAGAACAAAAGGAGAAAACTTAACTTTTGGTATTCAAAAGCCCGTGGTCATGGTACAATATGGTCAAATGTAGTTAGATAAACCTCCAATTTTATTTTAATCACTGATCTAGTTTCTATGTATTTCCTCCACACACTGACAACTTCATTTGAACCCTTTGTTAAATGTCTTTAGAAATAGTGCTCAGAGAACAAAAAGACTAGATTAATATAACAAATTTTTTTTTAAAAAACTGGGGCTGGTGATATAGCTCGGTTGGCAAAGTTCTTGCCTCACATGCACAAGGACCTGGGTTCAATCCCTAGCACCACAAAAATAAATAAATAAACCAACAGGTAGTTCAACACAAATGTAACAATGTATTTTTGTGAATGAGAGTTGGCATGTTAAATGCATCCTCTAGAAGAATAATTAGTGTAATAGTCTTTGTTTTCTAAAGTTGATACTGTGGGTTATTTTTGTGAAAAGCCTGATGTTTGGGACCTTTTTTCTCAAAATAAACAAGTCCTTATTAAACCAGGAATTTGGAGAAAAATAAATAAATAAATAAATAAACCAACAAACAAACCGAATCATCCTCATGAGAAGGTCTAAATTCTAGAAGACAATCACGCTTAGTAATCAACAGGCAAATATAAAATAGTCACACCGAACAATTTATAGTGGGGGAAAAATGGGAAGAGGCAGCAAACTCCCCACTGAGAAGTAGAACTCAACTCTTCCTTCAGGATAACATGGGTCAAGACTGAGAGCCCAAAATGAAAAGGTAGACCCGAATCAATTAATATATTAAGTATTCACAAAACTTAATTTATATATGATTTCAAAGACAAAAAAGGAATATTAACTGATTTTCTTCCTACACTGCAGAGCAGCATTATATGCACTGTATCTCAGAGCAGATCTCAAAAAGTAATACAAGGACCCCTGGGGTCTCGGAGGTCAAAAGATTTTTTTTCACATTAATACTAAGACATTTCATGTCTTTTTCATCAATTTTCTCACTAGTATATAGCAGTGTTTTCAGGAGGCTAACTGATGTATTATTCCAAGAGAATGAATAAAAAAGGAGATACAAGGATGCAGGTTTTGTTAAACCAAAGTTTAAATGAGATTTGCAAAAAAGGTCAAATAAAGCCACTTTTCATTTTTGGATGGGGAATGTTATTTTTTTATTAAAAATGTTACCTATACTAAGGGATGGGACTGCAGCTCAGTGTCAGAGCGCTTGCCTAGCAAGTGTGAGGCACTGGATTCGATCCTCAGCACAACATAAAAATAAATAAAATAAAGGTATTGTGCCTATCCTACAAGTAAAAAAAAAAAAAAAAAAAAAAAAAAAAAGCTTTTTAAATGTTACCTATATTAATATGCAATGATTAATTTTTTAATAAACATTTCTCAGCTTAAATTTCTAATGTGGTAAATATCAATAGATAATCACAGATACAAAAAAACAAAACAAAACAAAACTCTCTGTGGTCCTTAATTTTTATGAACTTAAAAGGGTCAAAAGCAAAAAAGATTGATAAAAGCTGTCCTACAGAAAGTACATAAGAAAGTTTAAGAAAGTCCTTTGCAGTCTATCAGCAAAAATAAACTAAATCTTTAGTCATTAATGTTTGATTTAAAAAAAAAGCACACTTTAGCAATTACACTGCAAAGCAGCATTATATGGTTTTAAGAAGGGAAAAGTTGCTATATAAATAAGTATATATCAATTATACATCTCCATAGAGATTAACACCAAATCATTATTTTGATTGCCTCTGACAGTAAGAAGGGTTGGAGTAGGCATGAAAGAGGAATTTACAACTTTTTAAAATACAAAAATAGAACAATCACCAACTATTTTAATGTATAGCTTTTATCCATTCATTCAAAACATTTCAACAACATCCAACTCTTCACATTAAGAAATGCCTAAACACAGCAGAATACAATTAAGTATTGGCCATAATTGATCTGATTCTTTTTCACTCACTCTATAGTGTCCTGACATAAAGTTCTCTAAATATCCTGTTAAATGGGTTTCTAATAACCTCACTCTCCTCATCTTTTCCTTCTATATCAGAGATAGACATTTTATCTATACTTCCAATCTGTCCTTTTTCTTTTATACACAATTTTGCTTTAAGTTAACCACTGCCTCTTGTTGCTTTGAACTATGCTTTTCTACATTCCCTTTGCTGAAAATATTTAGACTCCACTTTCATCTCACAGAAGCAATGGTCTGAATTCACTTACTAAGGCTAAACCTAGTCTCAATGAACATACAAACTGACTAGTAGCAGTGCTTTGTACACTGTTAACTGACCTTCTTTCCCTGCATCCTTAGAGCAACTTTTCCATTCTTAAAACCAAACTTCTAAAAGATTACATTTGCTACCTCTTATTGCCTTACCTCTCATCATCATTCAACCCTAAGCTTCCAATCCTATTACCCTAAAAAAAAATTAACAACCTTTTATAGTCTTTAACCTGTGATGACCACTTCCCTGGAATTGTACAAAATATTATCTTCAGGCACCAATTAAGTTGGAGAGATCTGCATTCAAATCCCAGCTCTGTTGTTAGTTAGCAGTATGCCCTGGGGTAAATTATTACTTAACTTCTTTAAAAATTGTATTTCTAACTTGCAACTATCTGTAAATGGCTGTATACATCCATACCTATTAAATTAGATATGAATGCATAAAGTGCCTGACATGCCACAGAGGCATATTAAGGATTCTTTTTTTTTCTCTCCCCCTCTAAATTTTCTCCAGGGCACATCTGAGAGTGATTAACTGAAATCTCCCTCTATCTCTTTGTTGCATCCAAATTTGAGTCCTATATGTCCAACTGCTTGCCAAAAATATCCATGTGACTGTTCCATACACAATTCAAACTCAACCTCTTCAAATACCAAACACAGGGGCTGAGGATGTAGCTCAGTGGTAAAGTGCTTTCCTCACATGTGTGAGGCACTGGGTTCAATTCCCAGCACTACATAAAAATGAATAAAGATACTGTGTGTTCATCTTCAACTAATATTAAAAAAAATATACCAAACACATCTTCTCCAACATTTTACTCTACTATTAATGGTACCATTACTGTCAGCTTTGTAGAATGCGGAGGCAGAAGGCACTTATAAAAGTTCCTGGATTACTTTAGCCAACATTCTTCCCCTCCTATTCTGAACTAAATTTTCCAAGTTCAGATTTTATTTACCTCTCCTACTTTGGTATTCAACCCGTCAATCTTTCCCAAGTCTTTGCTTTCTACAACACATATCACCACAAATCAAGCACAATTCTGATTGTATCATTCCACTATTTTAAAATCTTCAATGTTTACTCATACCCTAAAAATGAAATTCTTAAACATTAGACAGACATGATATAAGTCAGTCCCCAAACTACTTTAGGAACCCTACTTTTTAAAAGCTTCCAGAGCCAAATTTCTACTCACCTATTTCTCAGCCCCATTGCCCTCTGATCACTTTCCTATACCTTCTGATATCCTAAACTGAAGTTTCTTCTCTTCCCAAGCCTTCACTGATCATCCATGGCCATTTTGCAGCTATTTTACCACAGATTAAAGTTATCTAAGTCTTGTGACTTCTAGTAAACTTAGATGACAGAGACCTTCTCACACTATTTCAGACACAGCTGAACAGGCACTTGAATGCTTGTTAAATGAAGATTAAACTGGGAGATTTGAGATTGCTAGGAACTAATTATTAACACTTCATAAACGAGGAGAAACAGTTGAAAGCACTACACATAGGGCACAAAAATATGAATTTTTAAAGTCAGATTAATTTCAGTAGAAGTTGCCATTTAGCAGAAAAGAGTTGACACTGACAACACACACCTAACATAAGTGCAATCTGTAGTTAATAAAGACTAGGAACTGAAAAGAAAATTTATAAAGGAAAATAAACAATGAGAAGCAGATGCTTATTTAGCACATTTAAAAGGTCACAATACCATTTCCCCCTTTCAAGGAGTCAATACTATGTTATTTTGGCTTTCCAAGGCAACAACTACTGATTGCACTTTTTTAGGGTTAATATAGTGTGTTTAATATTCTTGATGCCAACTTCCATAAATACTTAAAATTAGAAATGCTTTACCCCCCACATTTTTTATTGATGCATTATAATTGTCCTTAATGTTGGGATTTGTAGTATTAAATACTTCTAATCCTAAGAATACACTCAAAACATTCCTCCTGTTCATTAAAAACATCCAATAGTTAAGTTTTTATCTTGGGAAAAAAATGGGCTTAAAATCATTTAACAACCATTTTGCCATTTGTGTAAGGTCCCATTTATTCAAGAAATATCTGTCAGGCACCTGCTATGGTGGGGGAGTAAAGAGGGAAAAGAACAGAAACGACCTGTCCTCATGGAGCCGACATTCCAGGGAATTTTACCTTCAGGAAACAAAGTTAATGTCCAACCTTGAAATATCTGGAGCATTATCCTAAATTATCTGGCAACCAAAAATTGTAAATAATATATTATTTTGAAAATCATCACTACTAAACTTTTCCAAGACACTGCCCAATCCTAATTGCAACTACTGTAGTTAAAACATTTTATGTATCCATTAGGTGAAGGAAAATAATTTTTAGGATAATTTGCATAGCAATAAATGGTCTCTACTAGAGTGTTAACTAGAAGGTCTCAAATTATTGCACTACAAATTGGAAAAGTTAATAATAACTGTAACAAATGAACTACCAAAATCTTGTCGTGAGATAGATGCAGCAAGTTTTTAAAGTCACATTAACACATCTAGTACTACTACATCGTATTTCCTCCATGTTGGCTGTACAGTTTGAAAAAGAAAGAAAATCCAAATCAATCCGCGACAATCGTTTCTATTCTGTAGTTGCATTTGAAAGCATCAATGGTCAAGTACCCTTCCTCCCAAATCCATTCTGATACACTACGTGAAGTGAAATGAACTCCATCGGCCAAAAGAGCACCTGGGATGATGATTGGAGATACAACTAAAGAGCTTTAAGGGGCAGTCAGCTTTGTTCCTAGTTTGGGGAGGTTTTCAGATGTAAATGTTCCCGCAGAAGAGAGCAGAGGATTAACTACCTCAGGAGGTGGGTGCGAGCGTGGGGAACTAGAGGCCAACACCGGCTTTCAAGCGGACTAAGGCGGAGCAAACACTCTGCTCTCCCATTCAACTTTTTGGGTGTCACTTTGGGGCCATAAAGCCCATAAGACGGTTATGTTAAAGACTCGAAAGGGTAAGAGGCCACCCCCTCTCCATTTATTAACTCCCTTTCCCAAGTGTGTGACATTCGGAGGAGGGGGACGAGCACCCTCTCCAAATCCTCCCGACCCGGGATCAGAGTCCAGCCGCCAACGTGCCGCGGCCTGAGCAACAGGAGGGCCGAGGCCGCCGCTCCGCCAGCTCCAGACGGGCAGAAGCTCCAGCTCCCCCGCCCCCAAGCCCACACGGCCGCCCGTGCTTCTTTCTTAGACCCTTACGGGCTCCCGGCACCACGCAGCCGATAACGGGTCTGGGAGCCGGGAGCCAGAACGCCGGTTCACCAAAGCGGGTGAAGTTGGAGGCAGCGGGCCGACGTCGGCCGGGCAGGCCGGAAGGGGGCGAGGGGGCAGCTCGGGTCGCCGCCGGGTGGGCGGTGGGGGAGGGGTGTGGGTCAGCTCCCGTGGTGGCCGCGACCTCTCCCGGGCCAGGCCGCTCCGCGCAGGCCCCGCTGCCCCGGAACCCGGGCAGGAAGCGTCCCCACCCCGACCAAAGCTTCAAACCTCGGCGGCGGGAGAAGCGGGCCCCGGCTCCCGCAGCGGGCCCGCACCCCTGCCCCGAGCAGCTCTCACCTCCTGGTTGAAGGCGTTGACGGCGTCCATGTTCGCGCTGCGGCGGCGGCTGCTCCGGGCCCGCCGGTCACATAGACCTCGCGCCGCGGCGGAGCGGGGCCGAGGAACCGGCCGGGCCTGGGGCGGGGGAGGCGACGAGCTGCGGAGCCCGAGGCCGGGCAGGAAGGGGCTGTGGCCGAGGCGGCGAGGCGAGCGGCCGAGCAGAGGCAGCGGCGGAGGGGTGGCGGGCCCCTTCTCAGTCCCGTTTGCTGGATGAGGAAAAGGAGGCGGCGGCGGCGCTGGGCTCCAACATGTCCGTTCGGGGGTGGCGGCTGCGCCCTGCGTCTCACTGACACGGCCCCCCGCGCCCTCACGCAGTGGCCCACACTGGCCCAGCCGGCGAGCGGGCGGGCCTCTCTCTCCCTCTCGCCAGCGGGATGGCGGCAGCGGCCTGAGTCCACGCCGCGCGGGGCACCCTGGGACGGCTCGGGCCTCCCAGCGCTTCCTGTGCCTGGCGCCGCCCCGCCCCTCCCGCCCGCGCCAGCCACGCCCACGCCCCGCCCCGCCCCGCCCGCGCCGCGCGCCTAGCCGCCGGCGCGTGACCACGGTACGCCGGGCGCTTTCCCGCCGGCAGCGGCCGCGGGCCGGGGAAGCAGCCTAGCACCGAGGCCTGGCCTGGCGAGGGCGTCGGGGAGCGCGAGTTCCCGGGCTTCGAGGCTGGCGCTGAGCCGGCCTTGGTGCGCGCGCGCGCGCGCCCCCGCCTGACGCGGCGCTCACGGGGTGCGTTTTTTTGTGCCATTGTGCCCAGGCGAGTCCTGCACTGGGCCGGGGCGGGCAGGCACGGATCGCCGCTGCCTCGAACAAAAGGCTCCGAATTTAACCTCGCCCGAATTTACAATCTCCGGTGCGCACAGCTGGGGACGGTGAGGGGACCCTCTTCCCGTGCAGCTCTGTGCCTGCCCTCGGGTTAATTCTGAGCGATAGAAATCCCAGGAAGGACCTGCAGGCTCTGGATACCCACGCAGGCATAAAGCAACCTCTTGTGCCACGGGAGGAGTATATTCCGGACACCTTGACGTTGGTTGCTCAAACCAAGTTTCCTTTTCGGCGGAAACACTGCTCTGATTCACTTTCCTCCTACTGTTTGCTAGACACCCCAGTTTGGTGGAAAGGACAAGCAAGTTGAGGAAAGTGTTATAAAACACAGGGGCCCTGGGAAGCAGAGAAGAAAGGTATTTATCCAACTAGAAGTCCAGAAAGACTTCCTAAAGGAAGTGGCACCCATGCTGAAAGGAGAGGTAGGGTCAGGAGAGGACCCTCTGAGCCAAGGGGAGCCTGCTGATAACTGCGTTATCACCTTCCCATGAAGGAGGACCAGCTGAAATTTAGTGACTAAGACCAAGTGCTGAGGAGCCTTTGTCCTTCCGAAGACAGGCGGTGGGGAACCACTGAAAAGAGAGTGGTGTCATGCAATGCACTCTCTCTGAAGAATGGTGTAGAGTAGCAAGAGCAGAGGCAGAGAAAGCGTGGTGGCACAGCAGAGAAGAGACATAGGTACTTAGTGGGACATAAAAAGGGGGGGGGCTGGCATGTGGCTCTGTGGTCAAGTGCCCCTGAGTTCAATCCCCAGTAACCACCACCCACCAAAAGAAAAAAGAAGAAGAAGAAAGGAGGATGTAAAAGAGGATGCCCAGGGTTCTGGCTTAACAAATGGCAGGATGAGAGGTTTATGAGACATCTAGAATTTATGGGAAGGAGTAGGATTGAGGGAAAATGGTTAACATTTGTAGGTCACCTATTGTGTGCCAGGGTACCTGATGTAGAATTCTGTTGTTTTATTTAATCTTATAACAGACTTCTCTGTCAGGTGGCTATCAGTAATGCCTTTGTTGTAGAAGTAATGCCCAATGCAGTTAACTGAAGTGCCCAATGTCAAACAGCTGGATGATTTCTGCTTCAGACCTGTGGCATTTGAGCTGCCTCTGGGAAAAATAAGTGAAGATGTCTAGGAGGCAATTGGGTAAACTATAGAGTCAGGAGAGCTGGCTAAGAGGAGATGGAAATCTGGGAGTCATTAGTGCACAGCTTCTGGAGGAGCTAAAACAGAAAAAAAAAACACAAGGAATATAGGTGTTAAAGGAATAAGTGGTTGAGGGTAAGAAGAGGTAGAGAAAGAGCTCTGGAAAAATTATCGTCCCTGTCCAGTGCTGAAGGTACAGAGGGATAAGAAATGGAAAGTGTATCTGTTGGATGACAGCAATTAATTGTACATCTCAAAATAGCTAGTAAAGAGTATTGAATATTCCCAACACAAAGAAATGATAAAAGTTGGCAGTGATGGATACACCAATTATCTTGACCTTATCACACGTTTATACATGTATACATGAAGTGGAATGTCATACTGTACCCTATAAATATGTCCACCAAGTATATGCCTATTAAATTTTTTTAAATATTAAAAATTAAAAACTGATAGATTGAGCATCTGGAAGCTCATCCTGCACCTCAGCTGGAATGGTGAAGGCAGAAGCCCAGTTTTTCTGTGGATTGCAGAGGGGAAGACAGGCAGAATCAATTTTCCAGGCAAGTTGTGAGAATACCAGGAAAAACTCCAGGATGAAAGTTTCCTTGTTTCTTTTTCTTTTCCATCCCCACGGTACTGGGGATGGAACCCAGGGCCTTGTGCATTCTAGCTAAACAATCTACCACTGAGCTATACCACCAACCCATTTTACACTTTTATTTTGAGATAGAGTTTCTTGCCAAGTTGTCCAGGCTGGTCTTGAACTTAGGATCTTCCTGCCTCAGTCTCCCAAGTATCTGGATTACAAGTGTGTACCACTGCACCTGGCTTTGTTTGTTTAAGACAAGAGAAATGTATTCAGTTATTTGTTAAAAGAACAAACAAAATAAATCCCAAGTTTTATTTTCAGGTTCACCCATTATCTACTTTATAGCACTTAATATTATTACAGCTTTTCTTTTTTATCTCTCAGCTGATCTACCATAATGTTTTCTAAATCCATTTTGCCTCTATAAGAGCTGTCCATTCACAGGATCACCAACATTGCAGTACGAAGTGCAGGCATTAATAGATTTCTATATTCCTAGACTTGGTTTTTCTAGACATTCACCATCTGCCAAATAATCAAGATCCCCACACTCTGTTTCTACCTTAGTGCCAGGACACAACCCAAATGTTGTTATTCCCTGGATACATTTAGGAATTGACAAAACCGGGCCTCTGCTCTGCTCTTACGTAAAACCCATCCCTGCTCCTCTATGTAGGTAGGCCCATTTTTTTTAAGAGAGAGAGAATTTTTTTAATATTTATTTCTTAGTTTTTGGCAGACACAACATCTTTGTATGTGGTATGTGGTGCTGAGGATTGAACCTGGGCCGCACGCATGCCAGGCGAGCGCGCTACCACTTGAGTCACATCCCCAGCCCATAGGTAGGCCCATTTCATTCATGAATCATGTACTTGGTCCAGTCACTGTGCAGAAAATCTTCCTGTCCTTCTTTCCATCCAGTCTCAAAATCTCCCACTGTATGCTTTCATGACCCAACTATATTGTCACTCACCTTGCATTGTTGTCTGAAAAAGTCTGCATTATTCCAACACTATACTCCTGCCCTGCCTCCACCTTTCTGTGAACAGTGGAAGACCTTAAAGATGGACTCCCAAGTTGAACGGGATTTTTTCTCTCCCATTCACACAAGCAATTGTCTTTCATCTTGTGCATTAGGGAGATGAATATGGCTAAGAAAGAATGAAGTCTTGAGTTGGAATCAAAGAATGTGTGTGTGTGGGGGAGGGGTGACAAGTTCATCTTTGGATGTGATGTGTTTGGGATTTGATGCATTATAGCTATTGGGCTCTGTAATGGTTTTGAAGGAGGGAATAAATGGTCCAAAGGGGTATTTTCTGTGTACCATCCTAGTGAGATTTGAAAGTATAATAAAGAAGATTCATGTGTTGGGGTAGAAAACTGAAATGTAGGAGGTTCGTTTCTGGGAAGAGTTGTTTGGTTTTTAGATTGACAGTGTTTTCTAGGTCTTTAAGCAAGTTCTTGGGAGATGTGTATTATCAGCTAGACTTGGGTGCTTTGGCAACATTTTCTAGCATTTTTCATTCTGAAGACAGCAGCACCTCTATCTGCTCTGGGACATCTGGCAGCCATTTGCACAGATACTGCTAGACTTCCATCTCTGTCTCTCCAGGCAGACGACGCAAATCTTCCACTAAGAAATCTTTGGAAAATGACAAAAAATTATGGGGAATTGTGGGGAGCCATTCTGACACGTGATTGGGTGACTCCCGTTAAGGGCCTGAGGCACTCTGGCTGTGTCGGAGTTATCCCGACCCTTTCCTGATGAGAGAGCCCATCCGTGTGGGGGTGTGCGTGACCACTGACCCTGGAGACCCAATCACTGACCCTGACCTTGGAGTACAGCCCCCCCTCAACCTTCATTGGATGGAATTCTCCCCTGAATCTCTTGTCCCCCCAAATAAAAGGCTACTCCCCGGCGTGTTCGCTCTCTCTCTCTCCTGCTAGCCCAGAGTAATCCTCGCTGCCCTGCTGGGCGGCTGGAGGCAGGGAAACAGGGAGGCGAGCCGTCTCGGACCTAGCAATGTAAAATAAGGTACTGTCTGTGTGTTTTATTTTGATCTCTTCTAACTAACTTAATGCCAGAACCTCATTAATGAAACCACTGTGCAGGCCGCGTGGTAGAGGGAATGTCTTTTGTGAACAGACCTTGAGCAAACAGAGATGCAGCCATTAAAAAAAAAAGTGCCAGAGCAGCATGAATAGATGTAACTGGTAATAATCAATCATCACTTGCAACTACCCTTCTCTCGAGGAACATAGATCCATTTGTTCATAATGTGGGTGCAAAAATGGCTCTGAAAAACCATTCTAAACAAACTCGTGTTTCTAAAAGAGTAGGTGAAATCAGTATTTAAATGACAGAAAAGATGTCATTCAGGAAGTTATATTCTCCTTAGTTCCATGCCCTTCGCATGTCAACTCATTGTCCTGAAGGAAAGACTGGCCATAATCCACAGGTGTAGGGAGTAGGATAGAAATCACCTCCTGAAAAGCCCAAGGAAATATTTATAGATAAGGCTTCAAGAGAAAATGGGTTCTCTAATACCTTGTCCCAGGCAGGTCCCACCTGAGTCCCTTCTGCACCAACTTCTGTTGGTACTAAAATAGTACAATAGACTGTGAAGAAAACAGAAACTCCAAGAAGGAAGAACTCAGTGGACACTGGGATTTTAGGGATTTTTTTGTTTTCTTCTTAATTTTTCAACATTTCCAGAAGTTCTACAGAAGACATATCTTCTTCTCGTGTGTGTGTGTGTGTGTGTGTGTGTGTATTGGGAATCAAACCCAGGGCCTTGTACTTGCTAAGCTTGTGTTCTGAGGTATACCCCCAGCCCAACATGTATTGCTTTTATAGTCAAAAAGAGGAAACTCCTTAAAAAGAGCAACAATATAGGTAATATTCCCTCCTCTCTCCTATGATCCCCTTCCTCTACTCTCCTGGTTGCCCTTCTATTTTCATGAATTCCCCCCTAGGAATTCGTTTTCTAATGTCAAACCACCCTGGTATTCCTGGAATAAAGCCACTTGGTCATGGGTATTGTGCATGTGTGCAGCAGACCTCAGGTGTTCTGGGTTGCTAATCTTAGCTTTGATTATAACAGTGAACATCTGAATAACTAATAAAGGGAAACTACCTCTCTCAGACATTTCCTATCTTATCAATAGAAACTCAAATTCTGTTTTCAAAATTGAAGTCATTAAAACCAAGTCTCAGGGCTGGAGATGTAGGTTAGTAGTACAGCACTTGCCAAGTATGCATGAGGCTCTGGCTTTGATCCCCAGCACAGCAAAAAAGAAGTCAACAAATCAGTCTCTCTTGAATCCCACATTTTCCCTTTTGTTTATTCACTAAGTCAAAATGAACATATACTATAAACAGGCACTGTGCTGGATGTTTAGGTACCAGTGTAAACCAAAACAGGTAAGTTCCTTCCTCACGGAACCTTGTCTTCAAGGTACCTGATATTGCATCATTTGTCTTATTGAATTGTATGAATGCTTTACATATTCTAGATTCAGGTCCTTTGTCAGATATGCAAATTGTGACTATTTTCTCCTAGTCTGTAGTGTGTCTTTCATTTTTCTTTTGAAAAACAAATTTTAATGTTAATGAATATAACATCAATGTTTTTTTTAAAGAGAGAGGAAAGGGTGAGAGAGAGAGAGAGAGAGAGAGAGAGAGAGAGAGAGAGAATTTATTTATTTATTTATTTTAGTTCTCGGGGGACACAACATCTTTGTTGGTATGTGGTGCTGAGGATCGAACCCGGGCCGCACGCATGCCAGGCGAGCGCGCTACCACCTGAGCCACATCCCCAGCTCAACATCAATGTTTTTCTTTTATGGTTTGTTATTTTCTGTCCAACTGAATAATTTTTGCTTACCCCTAAGAGTACTAAACTATTCTGTTTTCTTCTTCTTGACTCTTTATAGTTTAGCATTTATGTTTAGGTTTGTGATACATTTTGAGTTAGTTTATGTGTATGATATGAGGTAAATGTCAAGGTTCATTTGTTTTTCAATAGGACATTCAGCATTATTGAAAAATATCATTTCGTTGTTGAAAATCAGCTGACTGCATAACTATGAAGCTATTTTTATACTTAGTCCCAGTCATCTATATGTCTATCTTGCATATAAATATTAGACCATCTTAATTTCTCAGGTAATTCAAGTAAATTATTGTAAGTCTCCAGTAATATCCTTCTTTTAAAACTGTTCTACAATCTTTGCATTTCTATATACATTTTAGAATCTACTTGTTTATTTTATTTTATTAATTAACCAATTTATTTATTTTTGGTACCAGGGATTGAGCTCGGGGCACTTGACCACTGAGCCACATCCCCAGCCCTATTTTGTATTTTATTTAGAGACAGGGTCTCACTGAGTTGCTTAGGGCCTCACTAAGTTGCTGAGCCTGGCTTTGAATTCACAATCCTCCTACCTCAGCCTCCTGAGCTGCTGAAATTACCTGCATGTGCCCCCGTGCCTGGCCATATATTTCCCCCTTTCCTTCCCTCCTCTCTCTCCTATGATCCCCTTCCTCTACTCTCCTGGTTGCCCTTCTATTTTCATGAATTCCCCCCTAGGAATTCGTTTTCTTATGTCAAACCACCCTGGTTTCCCTGGAATAAAGCCACTTGGTCATGGGTATTGTTATTTCTTTATATATTGCTGGATTTAGTTTGCAAAGATTTGGTAAAGAGGGTTTCCTCCTAGTCTCATGTGTGAGCAGTACTGGCTTGCAGTTTCCTCTTGTAATCATAGCTTATGTTCATTAAATGATTTGGGAAGCATTTCCTTCTTTCTCTGTTTGTGTAGAATTGATATTATTTCTTTCTTATGATTTTGTTAGAATTCATCAGTAAAGCCACCTGGACCTAAACTTTCCGTTATGAGAAGATCTTTATTAGTAATTCAACTGTAAAAACTGATACGGAGCTCCTCTTGTGGTTAGGGTAAGTGTCCCCTAAAGGCTTGGTTGCCAGCTTGGTTGCCAGTTTGTGCCACCATTGGGAGGTGGTGGAACTTTAGGAGGCAGGGCCTAGAGCAAGGAAATTAGGTCGTAAGGGATGTGCCCTTGAAAGAGATATTGGGACCCTGGTGCCTTCTCTTCCTTGTTCTGTTTCCCACCAACCACGTTTCCTACTCACCATGAAGCAAGTAGCTTTCTTTGCTGTATACTCCTGACATGATGAATTGCCTTACCAAAGGCCCAAATACAACAGGGCCCAGTGATCATGGACTGAAGTCTCTGAAACCATGAGCCAAAATAAACCTTTCCTCCTTTTTAAGTTACTTTATCCAAGGTTATTTGTTATAGCAACAACAAAAAACTAACAAAAACTCCTCAGGTTTCTATTTTTTTAGTTAAATTTGATACTTTGTATCTTTGGTGGGGGGACTGGGGGTTGACCCAAGGCCTTGTGCATAGGAGGCAAGCACTTTACTGAGCTATGTCCCCAGCCTACTTTGTATCTTTTGATGAATCTATTTAAAGATTATCAGTTTATTGGAATAACCAATGATATTTCATGATATTCTCTTATCTTTTTAATGTCTGTGGTGACATCTTTCATTCCTGATATTAGTAATAATTTCTTTTCTTTTCTTTTCTTTTTTTTTTTTGTGGGGGGCGGGAATTGAACCCTGGCCTTGTACATGCAAGACAAGCACTTGACCAACTGACCTATATCCTTAGCCCCTAATATTAGTAATTTATATCTTCTTTTTTTCTTATTCAGTCTAGCTAGAGATTCATTTTTTTCGTCAAGGAAAAAAGCTTTTAGTTTCATAGATTTGCTGCATTATTTGTGTACTTTGTACTTCATTGATTTTTTTTTTTTTTTTTACTTTTTGTTCTTTTTTCTGTTTGCTTTGTACTTAACTTGCTTTTTTCTAGTTTCTTAAAGTGGAAGCTTAAGATTTTTTTTTTTTTGGCAATATAAGCATTTAATACTTTAAATTTACTTCTCAATTTTTAATATATTGTGTTTTCATTTTCATTTAGTTCAAAGTATTTTGTAATTTTCTTTGCAAGTTCATCTTTATCTATGAGTTATTTAGAGGTATATTGCTTCAATTCCAAGTATATGAAAATATCTGTTTTTGATTGATCACTGATGTAATTCCACTGTAGCCAGAGATGATACTTTGTATGATTTTAGTACCTTTAAATTTATTGAGACTTGTTTTATAGTTCAGCCTATGATCTATCTAAATGATTAGTCCACATGAACTTTAGATTTAGGTATGTTCTGTTAGTATTAGGTTGGTCTATCAGTATTGCTTAGATCAGGTTGATTAATAGTATTCTTTAAGTGTACTCTGTATTCATTTCTGCCTACTTAAAATGTCAATTATTTAAAGAGAAGATTTAACATCAAATGTGCTTGTGCATTTGTTTATTTCTTCTTCAATTTTGTCAACATTTTGAAGCATGTTTTATTGGGTACATAAAATTTAGAATTATTATTTCTCCTTAATGAATTGGCCTTCTTATCATTCTAAAAAAAATTCTCTTTATCTCTGGAAATATTCCTTGTTTTGAAATCTATTTTGTCTTATATTGATACAGCCATTCTGGTTTTCTTATTGTTACTGTTCATCATGCTTTTCCATGCTTCCACTGTTTTTTTTTTTTTTTGTGTGTGTGTGTGTGTGTATGTATGTTTGTGTGTGTGGTGCTGAGGATTGAACCCAGGGCCTTGTGCATGCAAGGCAAACTATCAACTGACATATATCCCCATAACCCCAGCCCCATTCTCCTTCTCTTAACCTGTGTGTGTGTGTGTGTGTGCACGCATGCACACACACACACACACACACACACACATATATATAATTTATTTATTTATTTATTTTGCAGACAGCATATAATTGGGACTTGCATTTTACTCTAATCTGACAATTCTTTTTTCTTTTTTTGGATACTGGGGAGTGAATTTAGGGGCACTCAACTACTGAGCTACATCCCCAGCCGTATTTTGTATTTTATTTAGAGGCAGGGTCTCATTGAGTTGCTTAGCACCTCGCCATTGCTGAGGCTGGCTTTGAACTCGTGATCCTCCTTCCTCAGCCTCCCAAGCTCCTGGGATTATAGGTGTGCACCATTGCACCCAGTCTAGCAATTCTTTTATTTGAATTGTTTAGACCACTTACATTTCTTGTAGTCATCAATCTATTTGGGCTTACATCTACCATTTTGCTACTTGTTTTCTGTTTGTCTTATGTGCTCTTTACTGTTTTTTCCTCTCATTTGCTTCTTTGGCATAGTTTAGTATTTTATTCTATCTCTTCTAATAACTTACTAGGTGGACCTGATTTTTAGTGGTGGCTCTCAGGTTTTACACACATCTTTAAGTCATCACAGTCCACTTTCAAATAAATTTCTGCTACTTCATATATAGTATATGATCCTTAAAATGTGCATATGATTCCTCTCCAATTTTTGTGCTTACGATTGTTCTGGATTTTACTTCTACATATGTGTTTTATGTTTTTGCTTTAGGTAGTCACTTTCTATTAAACATATGTTTGTTTTTTTTAAAAATATTTATTTATTTTTCTAGTTTTCAGCGGACACAACATCTTTGTTTGTATGTGGTGCTGAGGATTGAACCTGGGCCGCACGAATGCCAGGCAAGCGCGCTAACACTTGAGCCACATCCCCAGCCCCAAACATATGTTTTTAAAACAAGAAAATGCTTCTTATATTTTCCTATATATTGCATAATCCAGTACCCTTCATTCTTTAGAATATATTCAAATTTCTATCAGTTGGCAATTTCCTTATCCAAAGAGAAGATCCTTTAATATTTCTTTTAGTATGTCCTCAGTTTAGTGAAGTCTCTCTGCCCTTGTTCATCTGAAAAAGTCTATATTTCTTTTTTTTTACTCTACTTAGTTGTACATGATAGCAGAATGCATTTCAATTCATTGCACAAAAACAGAACACAACATTTCAATTCTCTGGTTATACACAGTGTAAAGGCACACCATTAGTGCAATCATACATGATCCTAAGGTAATGATGTATATGTCATTCCTATCTCCATAACCCCTCCCCACCCTCCCCTTTGCCCAATCCAAAGTTCCTCCATTCTTCCAATTCCCCCCCATCATAGATCAGCATCCACTGATCAGATAAAACATTCAGCCTTTAGTTGAAAAAGTCTACATTTCATCTTTTTTTTAAATTCGTATAATTTAAAAAAAATTTTTTTAGTTGTGATGGACTTTTATTTGCTTATTTATATGTGATGCTAGGAATCTAACCCAGTGCCTTACACGTATGAGGCAAGCACTCTACCTCTGATCCACAACCCCAGCCCTCATAATTATTTTTGAAAGATATTTTCAATAGATTTAGAATTCTGGGTCTATGGGATTTGGCTCCTACCACTTGAAATATGTCATTCCATTGTCTTCTAGCTTGCATAGATTGTCATGAGAAGTCTGATAATTCTTATATTTGTCAATAATTTACTTTTTGTCCAATGTTAGGAAATTTTTGTTTCCCATATGTTTTTCAATTATCTAGTTTTTCCCCATGATGATAGGGTAATTGTGGACCTCATGAATAGAAGCAGATGTTCACAACGTTTTTAATTATTATGAAGTAATATTTTTTCTTTTATAACTGGAGACTTTCTGTGGTCTCAAAAATCTTTACCAGTACTGAGATTATAAAAATATTCTCCATGTTTCCTTTTAGAAATTTTACAGTTTTAAGGCTCCTATTTAGGTCTGTGATACATTTCAAATAATTTTTTGTATATGTAAGAAATGGATTTCAAGGTTCATTTTTTAAAAAGTTATTCCACCCTTTTTCATTGGAAAACTTCCCTGCCCATCCCACTGAATTGCCTAGGCATTTTTGTCAAAAATTAAGAGGCTGCATATATGCAGTATATTTCTGAGTTCATCATTCTATTTCTTTGATCACTAATTCCACATTGTCTTGGTTGCTGTGATTTTGTGGTAAATTTTGAAATCAGGAAGTTTAAGTCCTCCAACTTTTTTTTTTCTTCAATATTATTGTGGTTATTCTCATTCCTTTGCATCTCCTTATAGAATTTAGCTTCAGCCTGCCAATTTTGGAGGAACAATAACAACAACAAAAAAAAACCTTTCATAGTATATTGGTATTTTGGTTGTGATTTCTGACTCTTAGTATTCATAACAATGAATCTCAAAGGAGTGTCTATCATGTAACCAGTAATCATAGTACACTGTGGAGGCCAACCTTACACGTGACTGAGTTACACTCCCCTGTTGGGTGCTGAGGCTCTCAATCGCAGAAATGTGTCAACCTTCTTGGGTGCAAGGGTCGGTGTCTCATGCATGGGTGTGTCTTGCTACAGCCCCATGGGTGAGGCTATGCTCACCTGTTCCTTTGTAATATAACCCCCTGCCCTGTTTAGGATAGAATCTTCCATGGAAGTGCCTTGTGTGTGTCCCCTTCTCTTACTGTGCCCTTGGGTGTGGCCTACCCAGGTGTCAGTAAACCTGCTGACAGTGGACATCATGAAGATACTCAGCCCCCTGAAACCTGATCGCTTGCCTCATTTGAATAGCTTCTCCTCAATAAAAGGGGTCAGCACGTGCTTGCTCTCTCTCTCTCTCTCTCTCTCTCTCTCTCTCTCTCTCTCTCTTTCTGTGGACCCTTAAGGTCAGAGGAACTGTCACAGCGACCCCAAAGAAAAAGGTATTTGTGTCTCTTGTGTGGTTATTTTGTGCAGCCTAGTTAGCCCAGATGAACTGGAGTAACCCCTGAGCCTTTTAGTCACGAGAACAGAAACCCGGCAGTACATTTTCCCTGTTCACTTGGTCTCCCTTTCTATTTTAATGTCTATTTCTCTTTTTACATTCTCAACACCGCCCCTGTTCTCACTTTCAAATAACGACTTTGCTTCCATGTCACTGAGAAATGGAAGCATCTGGAAACCTCCTTCAGACTCACATCAATATGCCCCTCTACTTACCAGCCTCTCTACATAGACTGTACTTCCTTTCCTGTTACCATAAGTAAACAATCTGTACTGTTCTAAGAATTTGTCCCTCTACTTGAACACTAGATTTCAGCCTTTCTTTCTATAAGAGCCTTGCTTAGCATCTGGGCAGCCATCTTTAAGTGACAGCTGCCATTTTTAGAAAAATTTTACTTTCCCACCCAAGAGCATTTCTGAGAAAGGCTCACCTGCTGCAGTCTGGCTGGGCACAAATCATGAACCACTTGAAGATTCAAGCAGGAACGAACTTTATTTTTAGAACCCACGCCGCAGGCCGCCCACGAAAACTCTCCAGGAACTCCCCAAGAGCTCCACTGGAACTTCGGGAACTTTGCGAGCACTCAACCGGAACTCAACCCGAGAACTCTACCCATGTGAACTCTCTAGGAACTCTGCGAGAACTCAAAAATAGCGGGCACCCAAGGCAGCAGGAACTGCTCCTTCTGGCAAAATGCCAGGCACCATCTTGACCTGGCCGTGGCTCTCAACATCTCCCCCCTTTTGTTTAATTAAACAACAAGTATGTGGCTTAGGGACCATGCCTGTCTTAGGTTGTCCAATACTACATATGGTCCTTACCTGTCATCGGATGAGCTGACCTCAAGGCATCAGCCTCCTGTCTTAGGTTGCTACCATTGCAATTGGATCTTACCCATCATTGACTACCAGCCCAGCACATAGCCATACTTGTGGATAGTGGTTTTTACACAAACAACATAAACAACCTGCTACAAGCAGAAAGGGGAGGATACAAAAAGCCACGATATTAAGCCATTGATGGCTCCTTTTGGAAAAATTTTACCATCGATGACACCATCATCAAAGATACCCCGGCACTACCACAATTCGCTACACCAACAGATAATTCTCAATGCATACAAGTGATACACAACCCAGTTGCCTGTTCAAAGTACTTCAAAGTAGTTCAAAGCAGAGGAATCCATTAATATGTCCTTTTCCTCCCAAAGTAAATTGAGTCCTTGATTGAGCATCACCTGTTGAGTTACACCATTCATTGATGCATCAGTTTATACAGTTTGTTGTGACAGCTATCGCAGAAGCTGTAGTTTGGTTTTATCTTTGTCTTCACTGGCACTGGGATGAAGATAGGAATGCTGGCAGTGATGGCTAAAGAAAAAATTATGTAACATTCCAGCAGGCACTAAAAGAAAGCAATTTTCTAAACAATTTAGTATCCTGAATAGAATTAGATACAATGAAAAGGAAAGGTGAAAGTAAACAAACAGATCTATTAACCTCCTTTTTTGTTCACATTTTAAAACAATCCTCAACAGCTGTTTACCCAATTTAAATTAAACCATTTAAATCACGTGAATAATAAAAAAAAACATTTGGATCCATTTTTTCAGGAGCGCTCCTCATATATGATATATGGACTATGCACATACAGACATGCAACACAAAACACAAGTGTGCGCACATAACACAATACATACAACACATAATAGTAAAGGCCTTGTAGCTTTTTACAGGTGAAATCTCCATTGCAATGCTCAAAAACTCCACAGTCAAAACCAAAACTGATCAGAAAAACATTAACCTAGGTCTGTATGAGCTCAAAAAACAAAACAAAATTTCATGATGTGGGAAAGGGCAATAATAAAATAGATATTGAGGGCTGGGGATGTGGCTCAGGCGGTAGCGCGCTCACCTGGCATGCGCGCGGCCCGGGTTTGATCCTCAGCACCACATACCAACAAAGATGTTGTGTCTGCCAATAACTGAAAAAATAAATATTAAAAAAATTCTCTCTCTCTCTCTCTCTCTCTCTCTCTCTCTCTCTCTCTCTCCTCTCTCACTCTCTCTTTAAAAAAAATAATAAAATAAAATAGATATTGAAACAAGCATCCTGGTTACCACCTGGGTTTGACTCTTCTTTTGATATCCCATCCTTTTTCCTGTAACTTGCATATGGGTCTGAATGTATTCCCACAAGCAAGCCCCAAGGTTTCTTACATTTGAAATAGGCCTTAATAGTGTTCATTATTAATTAGCCTCCTGGTGTGAGAGAACCACTGTCACAGATGTAAGAATAGCCAAACTGGAGTTCTGGATATCAGCTGTTATGGATTTGAGCCAAATCATCATCTCTTTGGTCTGTAGATATTGCTTTAGTTAGTCTCTCTGGAATCCAAAATGGCTGCTGTTCTCTCTGTGGAAACACACAAACAGACCCAGACTCCAGATAATCACTGGGTCAGGTCCTTTTCATTGTCCTGTTAGAATATCCTTCCAAAGTACTTTGGGTTTATGTACATTTTTTGGACACATGTGCCTTTCCGCAGCACTAAGCCCTGATGAATCCAAATTTTAAAAGTTTAGAGTAAAAAGGGTTATTTTAAGTTTATCTTTGGGGGATATATACCCCTTTCCAGTTCCCTCTGTTTGCTTTAATAAGTACATTTTAATAGTTTGATGAGCTCTTTCAACTATGCCTTGTCCCTGTGGATTGTATGGGATTCCTATTATATGAGTAATGCCAAATGATGAGCAAAATTGTTTAAAAGAGGTAGAAGTATAGCCAGGGCCATTATCTGTTTTTAACTATTTTGGAACGCCCACAGTGGCAAAATTTTGTAAGCAATGAGCTATAACATCTTTAGTTTTTTCTCTGGCATGAAGGGAGCCCATCAAAAATCCGGAAGAAGTATCAACTGTAACATGCAAATATTTTAATTTTCCAAATTCTGGCAAGTGTGTAACATCCATCTGCCAATATGGTTAGGTATCAGTCCTCATGCATAGACTCCAAGATTAACTTGTGGTAAAAAGGTCACACAATTTTGACATTGTTTTATTATTTGTCTAGCTTGTTCCTTAGTTATTTTAAAATGATTTTTAAAAGTATTTGCATTGACATGGAAGGATTTATGAAAATTTGTAGCTTCTTATAGCGTAGAAAAAATATGTATGCCATGTGTAGTTTTATCTGCTAAATAATTGCCCAAACTAAGGGCTCCAGGCAATCCGGTATGTGCCCTGATATGTCCTATAAAGAATGGATCTTTTCTGTCCCAGATTAGACTTTGTATAGTGGAAAACAAAGAGAAAACAGTAGAGGAAGGGGAAATCCTACCAGCATCTTCAAGAGATACTATAGCATTAACTCTATACTGATTATCGGAAAATAAATTAAATACAGAATGTTTAAACATCACAAAAGCTTGCAATACTGCACTAAGCTCTACCTTTTGAGCTGATTGTTTGGGTACTAAAAATGTAAAAGTTTGATCAGGGGTAACTACTGCTGCTGTACCATTATTTGACCCATCAGTGAATATATTTGGAGCATTCATGATAGGTGTTTTTCTTGTCATTTTTGGAAAAAATGACAGGATGCGAAGACCAAAAAGACAACAAAGGATTAGATGGTAAGTGGTTATCAAATGAAACATTAGATTTGCACATGATTATTGCCCAAGTATTTAACTTATTAGCTAATTCATCAATTTGATCCATTGTATATGGAGTAATCATTTATTGGGAGAAATTCCAAACACTCCCTTTGTTGCTTTTATTCCTTTGAGTATTAATTGTCCTACAGCCTCACGATACCTAGTAAGTATAGTATTAGGAGAATAAGATAAATGTATCCATAATAATGGACCTTCTTGCCAAAATACTCCTGTAGGAATATTTTTTGTTGGTAGTACAATAAATAATAAAGACAAACTTATATCAATTCTATCCAAATGCATATTTTCCATATATGTTTCAATGATTTTTAATGTCTTTCTTGCTTCAGGCGTTAACATGCGGGGTGAATTTGGATCTAATGGACCTTTTAGGATATCAAAGAAAGGTCACAACTCTCCTGTTGGAATACCTAGATAAGGCCTTATCCAATTTATGTCTCCCAATAACTTTTGAAAGTCGTTAAGTGATTTGAGTTGATCTACTTGTATTTGAATTTTTGGTGGACGGACCATGGTCGAGGATAATAGAACTCCTAAATAATTAATTGGAAAATTTAATTGTACTTTATCTATTGCTATCTCTAAATTATAATTTTTAATAAATTTGTAAATCGTCCATATAGTGAAATATTTGTAGTTAAGTATTTTGATTTCCAAGTGGCTGGATTACTTTGTTAACATAAATTTGACACATAGTTGGGCTGTTAGCCATACCTTGAGGGAGTACTTTCCATTCATATCTCTGATCGGGACCTTCATGATTCAGCACAGGTATAGTAAATGCAAAACGTGGACTATCCTCAGAATGAATTGGAATTGAAAAAAAACAATCTCTAATATCTATAACTAAAATATGCCAGGTTTTTGGCAAAGCAGACATTATTATGGGACCTGCTCAATTGGGAAACCCCAATTGAGCAGGTCCCATAATAACCATCTCATTATTAATGGCTCTTAAATCTTGCAATAATCTCCATTTACCAGATTTCTTTTTGATGACAAAAATGGGAGTATTATGGGGAGATATGGAAGATTGTATATGTCCCTCCGCTAATTGTTGTTTGACCAGGTCATGGGCTGCTTGTATCTTTTCTTTAGTCAGGGGCCACTGAGGAATCCATACTGGTCTTTCTGATTTCCAAGTAATTTTTATTGTCTCAGTGACCCCTCCTAAAAACCCAATCCATGTCTATCTATTTCTTGATCTATTTGTATTGGTGCTGCTATACCTTGTTCTTGTTCTCCTAATCTTTTACCTTTCCTAAAACCTTGTCTAGCCATAATAGTGGGCGCATTTGGATTGATGTTATTTGTTAATGTTAAACCTAATTGATCTAGGACATCTTGTCCCCATAAATTTATAGGAAGATGATCCAATACATATGGTTGTATAGTTCCTTTACATCCTTCAGAATCCTTCCAATCTAATACCATTGCACTTCTGTGAGGATTAGTTGCCACTCCTAGGCCTCGAAGTGTTTGAGTGGCTTGTTGTAATGGGCAATATTTCGGCCATTCTTGACGAGAGATGATGCTAAAGTCTGCACCTGTTTCCAGTAGCCCATTAAATTCATGTTCTTGAATATTTAGTTTTAGCATTGGGCAAGAATCTAAATTTAAAGAAAGCATAGCCCAATCTACACCTGTGGAGCCTAATCCCCTGGAACATCTTTCTATAGTACGACTGGAAAATTTATCACGTAGGCTGGGTATTATTAATAACTGTGCTATTCTGTCTCCTGGTGAAAGTACTGATATACCCCTTGGAGAACTGGCTATAATTTTTATTTCACCTTCATAATCGGGATCAATTACCCCAGGACTTATCATAAGTCCTTTTAGAGTAGAAGAACTATGTCCCAATAATAAGCCTACTGTTCCTTGGGGAAGAGGCCCTTTTACCCCTGTGGGAATGATTTGAACTCCCATCTCTGGAGTTAGTACTGCTCTGGCGGAGGCGCAGATGTCCAATCCTGCGCTCCCTCTGGTTTGTCTAGTGAGGGATCTAATGGATAATGTGTCCTGGGCACTACCCTTACGGTGTTGCTGGGTTCCTCCAGTGCCACGTATATTTGTGGTTGTGGGTCCCGGAGCATGGGGCCCCCCTGTCCGTTTTTTGGCAATGGAGCCCAATGTTTTTCTCCATGATATCGTGGGTAAACACCTGGTCCTTGTCCGTTTTTTGATAACGGAGTACCTTCTATAGTGGTTTGAGAACGGCATTCATTAGCCCAATGTCTCCCTCTATGGTATCGTGGGCAAATACCCGGTATTCTACCCCTTTGATACCTAGTTTTGTTAAACTCTCCTCCTATGTGGCAACTCCTTTTAAAATGTCCTGTTTGTTCACAATTGTAGCATGTTTTTGGCCTGGCACCTAAAACCTGTTGTACTGCAGCTGCCAAGACTTGCCCTTGTTCATTAATGTCTCTACATAATTTAATATATGTGTTTAAATCTCCATGTTTCCATGGTCTAATGGCCTCCCTGCACCATCTATTTACATGTTCGTAGGCTAGTTGCTTTATTAATGGCATTGTTTGTTCTATATCCCCAAAGATTCTGGTAGCTGTTTGTATAAGCCTATCTACAAATTCAGCGTAAGGTTCATTAGCTCCTTGTATTACCTTAGATAATTGACCTTGTAAATCTCCATGTCCTTGTAAAGTCTTTTATGCCCTAACCACATCTGCAGCAATTTGTGAGTATATGGCAGGATCATATCCAATTTGTTGCTGCTGACCCTCATAAGGTCCCTCTCCTAACAACATATCTAGATTTCTCTGAGGATAACCGGCCGCTGCATTTTGCCTAGCCATCTCCGTGCAAAATTCCTGATTGGCAACCTTCCATAACAGGTATTGTCCTCCATTTATCACAGCTTTGCACATACTAGCCCAATCTGCTGGCGTCATGTTCAAGTTGGTAATGGATTTGACCATAATTACAGTGAAGGGTGCTTGAGGACCATAGGTTGTTACAGCCTCTTTCAGTTGCTTCACTGTTTTGAAATCTAAAGCATGGTGAATTTGCTGCCCTCCTGCCGTCTCAAATACAGGGTATGCTAATCTTTGATGTCCTATCTCAGGATCCTATCTATCAACTATGGGGGTTGAGGGCCACTCAGAATATGTTGTCTCCAGAGACGGAGCTGTTGGTTGGACACCCACGTCCCCCAGTGATAGAAAGGGATTAGTAGCAACCTCCTGTTATAATTTCTCCCCTGATAGCCCTTCCTCCTCTAAACTTTTTTCCTTTGTCTGACTAACTCGAGAGACTTCCTCTTTTACTTGATGGAAGATGTCTTCTCCTAGACTAAGCAAACAAGATTGTACCAACGTCCATAATGGTAATGTGCCAACTGGCAGAGTTCCTGGGTTTCCTTTTGTATCTTTTTTAAATCTTCACCATGATGGTTCCATTGTGATATATTTAACAACCCCTCTTTAATGAACCATGGGCTACACCTTTGTATCGTCTTAACGTATGCCCTAACTGTTCTGGATTTTACTGAGATGCCTCCTTCCTCTAGCACTTTACTTAACGCCCTTTTGGTTTGGTTCTTATTAATTTTTAATTCCATATTTCCGTGACAAAGATACTCCTCACTAAGATAATGCAAAAGAAAACCGAGACAAAATGAAACAAAAATGGAACAAAAATTCATTATATCAGCCTTTCTATCCTCCTGAAATGTCCATCCTTCCTTTCTCCCTATCTGTTCCTTAGACGCAAATAGTTTTTCCTCAGATGTGAACAGTTTTTCTTCCATCCCACCCATCTCCAGGGACAGGCAACTTAAAAGCGAAACAAAGTGAAAGAAGAATCTTTAAATGGTTATCCATCCTCTCGCACTGTCCTCAGGGGTGAGCAGTTTACCTTATCACTTACCCTCAGGCGTTCCCTGCACGGGCCACCATATGCCGCAGTCTGGCTGGGCACAAATCACGAGCTACTTGAAGATTCAAGCAGGAACGAACTCTCCAGGTGAACTCTCCAGGAACTCCCAGAGAGCTCCACCGAAACTTCAGGAACTTTGTGAGCACTCAACTGGAACTCAACCTGCGAACTCCACCCACGCGAACTCTCTAGGAACTCCGCGAGAGCTCAAAAATAGCAGGCACCAGAGGCAGCAGGAACCGTTCCTTCTGGCAAAATGCCAGGCACCATCTTGACCTGGCCGTGGCTCTCAACACTCACCACTCCCTCATACCAATCCAACACTTCATGTGCCGGGCTCTAATCTCTGAGCCTGCCCCATAAAAGTCCTGAATCCTAGGCCTGTTTTGCCTCTCTCCCTCTATGGAGAGATGTGCCTTTATTTGTCTGCTCTGACAAATAAACTCTCATGTGGATCTCTGCCTGGTCTTCGTCTTTCATTTTTCACTCACCTGATTCCTTGCTTTCCTTTCAGTACAGGCACCTATTTCTCCTTTCTTAAAAATTCTTTCTATTCTTAATAGTTGTCATTCTGACTGGAGTGAGAGCGAATCTTAGAGTAGTTTTGATTTGAATTTCTCTAATTGCTAGACATATTGAACATTTTTTCATATATTCATTGATTGTGTATCACCTTCTGAGAAGTGTCTGTTCAGTTCCTTGGCCCATTTATTTATTGGGCTATTTGAGTTCTTTATATTCCCTAGAAATTAGTGCTCTATCTCAAATGTAAGTGGTAAAAATTTGCACCCACTTACCCAAACAATCAGCTCACTGATTGTTTCTTTTGCTGAGAAGAAGCTTTTTAGTTTGAATTTATCCTATTTATTAATTCTTGATTTTAATTCTTGTGCTATAGGAGTTTTATTAAGGAAGTAGGGGCCTAATCTGATGTGATGGAGATTGGGACCTACTTTTTCTTCTATTAGATGCAGGGTCTCTGGTTTAAATCCTAGGTCCTTGATTCACTTTGAGTTGAGTTTTGTGCATGGTGAGAGACAGGGGTTTAATTTCATTTTGTTGCACAGGGATTTCCATTTTTCCCAGCACCGTTTGTTGAAGAGACTATCTTTTTTCCAATGTATGTTTTTGGCACCTTTGTCTAATATAAGATAACTGTAATTATGTGGTTTAGTCTCTGTGTCCTCTATTCTGTACATTGGTCTACCAGTCTATTTTGGTGCCAATACCATGCTGTTTTTGTTACTATTGCTCTGTAGTATAGTTTAAGGTCTGGTATATTGATGCCACCTGCTTCACTCTTTTTGCTAAGGATTGCTTTTGCTATTCTGGTTCTTTTATTTTTCCAGATGAATTTCATGACTGCTTTTTCTATTTCTACGAGGAATGTCATTTGGATTTTTATTGGAATTGCATTAAATCTGTATAATGCTTTTGGTAGTATGGTCATTTTGACAATATTGATCCTGCCTGTCCAAGAACAAGGGAGATCTTTCCATCTTCTAAGGTCTTCTTTGATTTCTTTCTTTAGCATTCTATAGTTTTCATTGTAGGGGTCTTTCAACTAATTTGTTAGGCTGGTTCCCAAGTTTGTTTTTTTTTTTTTTTTTTGAGGCTATTATAAATGGAGTAGTTTTCCTCATTTCCCTTTCAGAGGCCTTGTCACTGATACACAGAAATGCCTGAAAGGAAAGTGAGGAACCGGGAGATGGGAGAGCAAGAAATGAAAAACAGAGACCAGGCAGAGATACACACGAGAGTTTATTTGTCAGAGGAGACAAATAAAGGCCATCTCTCCATAAACGAAGAGAGGCAACACAGGCTTGGGTTCTGTGACTTTTATGGGGCAGGCTCAGGGATTAGAGCTAGGCAGGTCCTAATGCCTGTGGTGAAGGTTTGGGTTGGTATGTGGGAGTGATGAGCCTTTCTCAGAAATCCCCTTGAGCAGGAAAGCGAAACTTATTCTTAAGATGGTGGCTGTCACTTAAGATGGCCATCCAGATGCTAAGCAAGGACCTTACAATGCCTTTGATTTATAGGTGTTGATTTTGTATCCTGCTATTTTGCTGAATTCATTTACTAGTTCTAGATTTCTGGTGAAATTTTTTGGTCTTCTAGGTATAGAATCATATAATCAGAAACTCCAGTCAGAATGGCAGCTATTAAGAATACAAACCACAGTAAGTTTTGTTGAGGATGTGGGGGGGGGATGTGGGGCAGGGGGAGGGGGGAGATGTGGGGTTGGGGGAGGAGGGAGGCACACTCATACATTGCTGGTGGGACTGCAAAATGGTGCAGCTAGTATGGAAAGCAGTATGGAGATTCCTTGGAAAACTGGGAATGGAACCACCATTTGACCCAGCTATCCCACTCCTTAGCCTGTACCCAAAGGACTTAAAAACAGCATACTACAGGGACACAGCCACATCAATGTTTATTGCAGCACAGTTCACAATAGCTAAACTTTGGAACCAACCTAGATGCCCTTCAGTAGATGAATGGATAAAGAAAATGTGGCATATATACACAATGGAATATTACTCAGATATAAAAGAGAATAAAATCATGGCTTTTACAAGTAAATGGATGGTGTTGGAGAATATAATGCTAAGGGAAGTTAGCCAGTCCCAAAAAACCAAATACTGAATGTTTTTTCTGATATAAGGAGGCTGATTCATAGTGGGGTTGGGAGGGGAAGCATAGGAAGATTAGATAAACTCAGGGCAAATGGGTGGGAGGAGAAGGGACGGAGCATGGGGGTAGAAATGAGGGTGGAATGAGATGGACATCATTACCCCAAGTACATGTATGAAGACACAAATGGTGTGAATATACTTTGTCTACAACGAGTGATAAGAAAAATCATGTTTTATATGTGTAATATGAATTATAATGCATTCTGCTATCATATATTACAAATTAGAATAAAATTTTTTTAAAAATTCTCTCTATTGAACTCACTTCAACTACCAGCTTGTTGGGACCTTTTACCTCCCTTGGGACCGCGGCCATTATTGGGTGTTGGCTGAGGCGGCCTCATGGGTTAGCATTTCCGTATATGTGACCTGGCTGGATTGGCATTTGTGGGCTTTTAGCCCACGCGCGGGCTTTTGACTTTAGCCCCGCCTAATGGTTTAATCTGAAATCTGCGTAGGCCCCTTAGTGATAGTGACGTAACTGCCCCTTATTGGTTCTTGCTACTGTCTCTTCTTACTCCCTCCTATCACTATATAACCTTGTCCCTGACACAATAAAGTTGAGATTGTTGCACCTGTTGGGAAAAGTATAAACGGCAGCCGTACCCCAGAGAAAAAACCCCAACATGACGCCTAAGGACTTCTTCTTCCTACCTTCTTCTTTTCTGCAGTGGTGTGAAAAGTTCCCGCCCTTGTGAATTCTCCCGCCGGCGCCAATTTCAAATCTCACTGGCGGGGAACCTTAGCCCCAATGAGAACTAATTCCTGGGCGCGGGAGCTGATATCTGGAAGAACTTCCCAATAAACGGGTGGCCTGCCATTTATCTAAGCCCTACCATCTCCCCTTTAGTTCTATATAAGCACACAGCTTTTTGCAATAAAATTGGAATTCTCCCGGCAAAAGTGTCTTTGCGTGGGGAATTCTTTCATTCTGGTGCCCCGTGTGAGGATACAGGTGAGCTCTTTCCAACAAGAGCCCCATCCCTTGCTCCGCCGAAGACACTTCGCCCTGGTCTGCTCTTTTCAGACGCCATCTCCCCTGCACTCACCATGTAGGTAAGCTTCCCTTGACCCCGGCTCGCCAACTCCCTTCGGGCTAAAAGCTAGAGCTGTGACCGTGATCGTCGGGCACACTCCAGACGCCCGGTGGGGGGAGGAACTTCACACCACTAAGACCTTTACTGGTTGCAGTGGACCCTCTGGTGATCCGTTTCCCTTTGGGGTGTGAGGCTTCTGAGTTTACACGAGAGGTTCTATGGTTTTTTTTCCTCCTCCGCTGCCGCTGCCGCTGCTGCCGCTGCCGCTGCTGCCGGCTAGAGTTGCTGTTTCCTGCGGGGCTGCTATGTCTGGCTGAAGCTGCCTTTCCGTTTCATCCCCCTCCCCTCCACCCTCTTCTGCCTGCTCCACCTCCTCCTCCGCAGAGACACACCCTTTCCCTCCCTCTCCTTCCTGTCCACCGCCTGCCTCTTTCAGTCCTCCTGTTACCAGGTCTAAGGGACTCCTTCCCACCCCCAAGACAATCGCACCCCTTCATGAGGTAGCTGGTCCCGAGGGTGTTATCAGAGTCCACGTGCCCTTCTCCATGTCGGACATTACTCAGCTAGAGAGGAAGCTAGGCTCATTCACCACTGACCCCACCACTTACATTCGGGAGTTTCAATGGGTCCTGCAAGCATATAGCCTCACTCATCATGACATCTACATGCTCTTGGCCAATACACTTCTCTCCAGGAAAGGCGACGGGTCTGGGAGCTAGCCCAAGCCCATGCTGATGAAAATCATAGGACCAATCCTAACCACCCCACGAGCCCTCATGCTGTCCCAGAGCAGGATCCCCTATGGGATTACAACACCCCTGAAGGCTTGCAGTCTCGTGACCTTTTTACATCCTGCCTCTTGGCGGGCCTGAAAAAGGCCACCCGCAAGGCTGTTAACTTTCAAAAGGTGCAGGAGGTCATTCAAAGAAAGGAAGAAACACCTTCAGAATTCTTGGATAGACTAACCAAGGCCCTTCAACAGTACACAAACCTCGACCCAGAAACCCCTGATGGCCGTCATGTCTTAATGACATATTTTCTGGCCCAAAGCTACCCTGACATTAAAGCCAAGCTTAAAAAGCTTGAACAGGGCCCTGCTACTCCTCAGACCGAAATCCTCGCTGTCGCTTTCAAGGTTTTTCATGGTAGAGAGGATGAAAGCGAACGCTGTAGGCAGAGGGCTGAAAATGCCAAATTCCAAATGTTGGCCCAGGTCATTCAGAGAAGGTCATCACCACGCCGTCCTAATAAGACACCCCCTGGAGCTTGCTTCAAATGTGGTAAGGAGGGACATTGGGCCAAGGATTGTCCTTCGCCGAGGACACCCTCCACCCCCTGCCCAAAATGCCACCAAAGGGGACACTGGGGGGTGAACTGCCCAACAACCGGGAAGGGAGGTTGGTCAGCCACCCGGCAACCCCAGCCTCTCCTGGGCTTGGCAGAGGAGGATTGATGGAGCCCTGCGCCTTCCCTCCCGACTATTACCACCAAGAAGCAAGAGCCTAGGGTCACCTTCCTGGTGGATGGACACTTCATTACCTTCCTCTTAGATACTGATGCCGCTTTTTCGGTCTTGAGGGAGTATTGGGGTCCTACCAAACCCTCAAAAACTCCTATTGTCGGGGTAGGAGGTAAACAGATTTTCCCTCGAAACCCCCCCCCCCCTTATCATGTTATATGCAGGGATCCCTTTTGTCCTTCACACACTCCTTTCTCGTTATGAGCCATTGCCCCATTCCCCTTCTGGGAAGGGACATACTCTCACTATTGAAAGTCACCATTCACATATCACCCCACATCTCTCCTACCTCTCATTTCCTCATGATGTTCCTAGGGGCAGATACACCTCCTTCACACACTCTTCCACAACTATCTAAACCAGTTAACCCTGAGGTTTGGGACACAACTACACCCTCTATGGCTAAATGCAGTCCTATTCATATTGTCTTACGGGACCCTTCAAGATATATTAGTCAACCACAATATCCACTCACAACCACAGCCCTCCTCGGATTAGAACCCATCATCCAAGATTTATTACGAAAGGGATATCTTAGGCCTACACACTCTCCTTTCAACACCCCCATTCTGGCAGTTAAAAAACCTAACGGGTCCTACAGGCTGGTTCAAGACCTTCGCCTTGTCAACTCCTCTGTGGTCCCCATCCACCCGCTAGTGCCCAACCCTTACACCCTCCTCTCTCAGATCCCTGCCACTATTACCCACTTCTCTGTCCTAGATTTGAAAGATGCATTCTTTTCTATTCCTTTGTCCTCAGAATCTCAGGATATCTTTGCTTTTACGTGGACTGACCCTCACACCCGCCATTCTCATCAGCTTACCTGGACTGTCCTCCCACAGGGATTCAGGGATAGCCCCCATCTCTTTGGCCAAGTTCTTGCCCAGGACCTCACACCCTTTCACCCCACCTGTCCTGACTCTACTCTCCTTCAATATGTCGATGACCTTCTTCTATGTAGTCCCTCTTGGGAACACTCTCAATCCCACACCGCCCAGCTTCTTAATTTCCTAGCAGACAAGGGATATAGGGTGTCTCCCCACAAGGCCCAGGTTTCCCAGTCTTCTGTCATCTATCTTGGTTTTCGCCTTACACCCGGGAAAAAGGAAATAACACTGGATAGGAGGCAACTCCTCTCTAATCTTCCAGTGCCCCATACGAAAGCCGAAATACTATCATTCCTAGGACTAGCAGGTTATTTTAGGGCCTGGATCCCAAATTATTCTCTTCTAGCCAAACCCCTGTATGACCTAGCAAAGGGACCCCCTAGTGAATCTCTTGCCTCCTCCCCCAACTACCACTTCCGCAGGCTTCAGCAACTCCTCTTAAAGGCACCTGCCCTTCACCTTCCTGATCTTTCAAGACCATTTCATCTATATGTCCATGAAAAAAGGGGGCAAGCACTTGGGTCAAAACTATGGGCCTACATTTGTACCTGTGGCATATTTGTCCAAGCAACTAGACCCTACCATCCGTGGGTGGGCCCCTTGTTTAAGAGCTCTGGCTGCTGGACAAATTTTACACAAAGAAGCCTCTAAACTGACTTTTGGGGCCCCTTTAACTATCCACTCCCCACATCACTTGAAGGATCTTTTAGCTTTTAAGGGCCTTCAAACCCTTCCTCCATCCAGAGTTCTGTCACTCCTCACTTCCTTTCTGGAAAACCCTAATATTACGTTCCTCCCCTGCTCTGCACTGAACCCTGCCTCACTGCTCCCAACGACTCCCACGTCTGACACACCAACTCATAATTGCTTGGAAACCTTAGATGATTTCCTCCCCTGTCAGCCTTCCATTTCTGAGGGACCACTCACCAAGCCTGACCTTATCTGGTTCACTGACGGCAGTTCCTTTAGACAGAACGGCACTCATTACTCTGGATATGCTGTAGTTTCAGCCACTGAGATTATAGAGGCCAAAGCTCTGCCTTCAGGAACTACCAACCAGCAGGCTGAACTCATAGCAGCCACTTGTGCCTGCCTTCTAGCTCAAGGCAAATCCCTCACCCTTTATACTGACTCAAAATATGTCTTCCATATTCTATTATCCCATGCTGCAATATGGAAGGAGCGAGGCCTACTTACCACCAAAGGTAATGCGATCACTAATTCGGCTCTTATAACCAATCTGATAGAGGCCTCCCACTTACCCACCCAGTTGGGAGTTGTCCATTGTAGGTCCCACCAGAAGGACGACTCTCTTATCACTGAGGGCAACGCCAAAGCTGACCAAGTGGCACGAATGGCTGCTACCACTTCCAATTATAGCCCCCCCAGGGGACATATAATGGCCACTTTAGACAGCTCATCTGAAGCCCCTACTTCTTCCAGTAAGAACAAGGATCTTTTCGAGTTCCTTCATATTCTATTCCATTCCAACTCTCAGTCTTTGACCCTCTTTTTACAGAGCTTCTTTTCCCTCACCCCCTCTGACAAAGCCATGCTACAGAATATAGCCTCTAATTGTCAGATCTGTCAGCGGACCAACCCTCATACTCCTTTAAGGCCTAAACCTTTCCCCTCCCACCAAGCTCGGGGACACACTCCTGCTGCTGACTGGCAGGTAGACTTCACCAACATGCCCACAGTACGGCGCACTAAATACCTCCTTGTCTTTGTGGACACCTTCTCTGGTTGGGTTGAGGCATTTCCCACTTCCAATAAAAAGGCTTCCACTGTAGCTTCGATCTTACTGACAGACATCATCCCTAGGTTTGGTATGCCCACTTCCTTACAATCTGACAATGGTCCTGAGTTTATTTCTAAGATCACACAAAAGGTCTCTCAAGCCCTCTCCTTCAAGTGGCATTTCCACTGTCCATATCGCCCCCAGGCTTCAGGGAAAGTGGAAAGGGTAAATCGGACTCTAAAGGAAGTCCTTACCAAATTGACAATGGAATTAAACTTAGACTGGGTCAAACTCCTTCCCTTGGCTTTCTTCGAATCAGAGCTCTCCCTAAGAAACCATCTTTACTGTCTCCCTTTGAGATAATGTATGGAAGACCTATTATACCCCCTGGGTTGGTCATTTCACAAGGACCTCTCACCCGAGATTTGTCTTTGCCTCTCTTGTTTCATCTCCGCTCGGAACTCTGGAAATATCAGGACTGGCTTCTTCCGGACCCAGTCTCCTCTCCAAACACTCCTCCCTTAACACCTGGAAGTCTAGTCTACTATAATACCCCAGAGGAGAAAGGGCCCCTTACCCCAAAATGGGAAGGCCCCTATCCTGTTATTCTCTGTACCCCCACCGCCGCCAAACTCTCCTTACAGAGCTTACCAGACAACCGTCTCACTCCCTGGATTCACATTTCTAGGTTGAAGCCATATCACCAGGAGGCCCCACCTGCTGACGACAGGACCACCCCAGAGGAACTCCAAGAATCACCTCCTGAACCTCCCCTTTACTCCTCTCCACACCCATATCACCCCTTTAAGTTGTGGCTCACACGATGTTCCCCGCAGCCCAATTCCTCTTAAAGAAGGCACAATGAGCTTTCCCAACACCCCAGTCTTCTCTCTCTGCTTGTTTTTTGTGCTCTGTTTCTTTTCTGTGCTCTGTCGGGACCGGTCTTTACCCTCCTCTCCTACCATGTATCTATTCACTCTTCGGGACGATACTCAGAACATGGCATGCAGAAGGTCTGCGAAGTGGATGCAACTACTTGCTTCATCCACAACTGCACCTCTATTTCCCTAAAACTGTCACCTTCCAGGACCTTCGTCCCTGGTAGCTGGAACTGGCCTTTCATTTGCTTCCTTTTTGATCAAACCAAAGGCTATTGCCATTGGTGGCCTGAGATATATAATGGGTGCCCCTATTGGTCATGCAGGTTCCATGATGAACGTGGTAGCTATTCTTACCACTCACTTGGTTACCCTGTAGGATGGACTTCTAGTTACCTAAAATGGCATAAAGACTCTTCATCCGATAACCATGGATGGTATACTTTAGATATACCTGACCCCAAGGCCAAACGTTGGGACTATGTTGAATTTGCTGTCTATACTCGGACAACCTCAGCCAGACCCACAGGGTAGATGACTGTTGGCCGCACCCTGATTACGCCACCTAAGGCAACCATTCAGGTAGTCGAACACATCAAGGAGTCAGAATCAAAACTTCGAGATCTTATCCATAGCCCATCCAAAGAGGATTCAGAGCCTTCAACCCCCTCAGGCCTCCCTCCCACATGGCTCAATTTGCTACACCAAACTCTTCGATTATTAAACTCCACCCCTCTTTCTGTGCCTACTTCTCAGTGCTTTCTCTGTGCTTCACTTAGTCGTCCACTTCTAGCAGCAGTCCCATTAGCAGCAGGAAATATTTCAACAAAAACCTACAATTTCTCTAAGAAAGGACAACCCCTACACGTGACACATATCCCACTATGGGAAAGTTATTCCACCAATACTTCATTTCCTTTCATCTGTTTCCACCTGCCAACAATGAATCCTTTACCCATTTGTTCCTGGAGCTATAGCACCCCATCGAGCCCTGTGTTTATGCAACCTGGACATTTCCTCTGGTGTAACGGGTCTTTAAGTACCTCAACAATCAACGTCTCTGGCACCTGTTTCTTGGTTACTGTAGTTCCTCAACTGTCTTTATATACTCCCACCGAATTCCGACAGTTGGCCCTACCTTCCCGCACCCGTAGGGCAGTCTTTCTGCCGGTTCTGGTAGGCCTCACTTTAACAACCTCAGTGGCAAGTCTCGGACTCTCCGGTGGAGCTATAGGTCATGCTCTATGGGCATCCAATGACCTGCAACAAAAACTGCAGGAAGCACTCGATACCACTGCTGAATCTCTGGGCTCCTTGCAGCGGCAGGTTACTTCATTGGCACAAGTGGCTTTACAGAACCGAAGGGCGATTGATCTTCTCACTGCAGAAAAAGGGGGTACATGCCTGTTCCTCAGAGAGGAATATTGCTATTATGTTAATGAATCTGGGCTAATAGAAAAAAATGTTGTTAAATTGCAGGAATTATCGACCCAATTGCTCAAACCCACCTCCTCTAATCCCATAACAGGGTTCTTCCAATCTTCTCTTGCCACATACTTACTACCTATCTTGGGGCCCCTTATTGGGATGCTCCTTTTTTGTACTCTCTTGCCCTGCATAATGAAGTTCCTTCAAACCCAATTGCAGAAAATTTCTAATCAAACTTTCAACCAGCTTCTGCTTAGGCACTACCAGCCTCTGATGACTGATGAACCCCCAACATCTCCAAGAGAACAGTTCACTCAGTGCTGAAGCTCCCTACCAGGCACGATGGAATGCAACGGACATCAGACAGCGGGAGACAACGAGCTCGGAGAACCTCTTAATCTGCCATCCTGGATTCATGAGTCTTTATGTCCTTTTAAGCCTCCTCATGGCCCTTGGCCTCTTCTCTGTCAGTCCCCCAACATGGAACTTCTGCCAAAAATTGACCTTTGCTTTAATCTTTATCTTCATTCTGTTTTTATTCGCTCTGATCTTCTTCAGGTGCTGGTGACGCCATGTCCAGGCAACGCTTCCAGTATTTCCTAGAGTCTCTGTTACAGGACCAGTGGCTGATACCAACAATCTCCTCCATCCAGGACTGGTTCGATGCCATCGACGACCTGTGGCTTCAGGGAACTTTCATAGACTTCACCTCTACGGAAGTAGCTGTCTATAGCCACTGGGTTTTATTTCTGGCTGCCATGATATCCCCAGACCTGCCCCCCAACATTCCTCCACTTCCCTTTCTAGGCCCTACGGCGCCCCCACCCAGCAGGAAGCAGCCGGATCTGACTAACGACGCCCCGATTCCTAGGAAAACAAAAAGGGAGGAATGTTGGGAAAAGTATAAACGGCAGCCGTACCCCAGAGAAAAAACCCCAACATGGCGCCTAAGGACTTCTCCTTCCTACCTTCTTCTTCTCTGCAGTGGCCGAAAAGTTCCCGCCCTTGTGAACTCTCCCGCCGGCGCCAATTTCAAATCTCGCTGGCGGGGAACCTCAGCCCCAATGAGAACTAATTCCTGGGCGCGGGAGCTGATATCTGGAAGAACTTGCCAATAAACGGGTGGCCTGCCATTTATCTAAGCCCTGCCATCTCCCCTTTAGTTCTATATAAGCACACAGCTTTTGCAATAAAATTGGAATTCTCCCGGCGAAGTGTCTTTGCGTGGGGAATTCTTTCAACTGGTCCCTGGTGCACATTAAACCTGCTGGACGGGAGTGGCGATGACTCCCTTGTTTGGTATGATGTTATTGTCATGCTTAGCTGGTCTGGAGGCCACTGGTTTTTCTGTTGGGAGGTTCTTCCTACTCCATTTTCCAATAGGGAGAACACTCTTTCTGAGGAATACACAGATTTTGTAGTTCTCTTTTTGTTCATGCAATTTTGAGGCATAGGAATCGCCTTGAGGTGTTGAGATGGTGGATCCCAAACTAGGTTGCACAGGAGAATTAAAAAGCTTGACAGGAGGCACACCTCAGTCCAGTTACTCTCAATAATCCTTGTGTCAGTAATGTTTACCACCCCGCCCCCACCCCCAGGTGATTCCAACAGGAAACCAAGGTTTACTATTACTGCCTCAGGGTTCTGTTTAGGCAATCACTTTCCTGCTTGCCCTTGTGTTTGCTTCAGTTGAAGTTGGGAAAATATCGTCCTTATTGACCTGGTCAGTCTTCAAATTGTGGGACTCTCTGTTAGATCAGAGAAGAATCATGCAATTTAGCAAAGGTGATTAACCACGCCCATCAACTGTCACACCAGGCATGACAAAGTTAAGGTCTCCTTGCTTGATAAGTTAGGGTGTAGGCTCAGCTGCTATGACAAAGAGACCCTCTCTTTGATACCACTGGTCACCAGTGACGAGTCCTGCTTCCTCACGTGTTGAAGTATAACATTAGAGAAGCATGCCAAGGCAATTAATGTAATTAACAATAAAATTTTTTTAGTCTAGATGGACAATATCTTTGTTTTATTTATTTTTTTAATGTGGGGCTAAGGTGCCTCAGGCATGGAAAGGAAGCACCGTACCCTGGAGCCACAAACCCAGCCCAGTAATTAACAACTTTTGGAATTCCCTGTAGGGTGGGACAATCTCTGGGACTGGTTACCTGAGCTGTAGGTTGGAGCAGGGGCAGGTTTAAGGATGGAGGAAGGGCTCTGAAGGCTTAATTCTGGCTTCACCTTAACCCTAACAGGAACATAGCATTTTTGTTTTTAACCATACGACTTATTTTTATTTTTTTTAGTCCTACATGACAGCAGAATGTGTTTTGACATATAATACATACATGGAATGTACATACGTCAATCATATTGTTTATTCTATTCTGCTGCCCTTCCTATCCCCCCTACTCCTCCCCTCCTCTCCCATCCTTTCTCTCTATCCAATCTAATGTGACACACTTTTTTTTTTCTTTTTCTCATCACAACATCATATATGTATTCTGTGTAACAATGAGGTTCTTCTTCCATCTTCCGTGCAACTCCCCTTCTCCCTCTTTTTTTCTCCCACCTCTCTTCCCTAATTAATGGTAGTCTTCTTCTCATGCTCTTCCTCCCTATCCCATTTTGAGTCACCCCCCTTATATCAGAGAAGACATTTGGCATTTGTTTTTTAGGGATTGACTAACTTCACTTAGCATAATCTGCTCTAATGCCATCCATTTGCCTGCAAATGCCATGATCTTGTTATTTTTTGGTGCTGAGTAATATTCCATTTTGTATAAATCCCACATTTTTTAATCCAGTCATCTATTGAAGGGCATCTAGGTTGGTTCCACATTCTAGCTATTGTGAATTGTGCTGCTATAAACATTGATGTGGCTGTGTCCCTGTAGTATGCTCTTTTTAGGTCTTTTGGGTATAGTCTGAGAAGGGGAATAGCTAGGTCAAATGGTGGTTCCATTTCCAGCTTTCCAAGGAATCTCCATACTGCTTTCCAAATTGGCTGCACCAATTTGCAGTCCCACCAGCAATGAATGAGTGTACCCCTGCCCATCCTCACCAGCACTTATTGTTGTTTGACTTCATAGTGGCTGTCATTCTTATTGGAGTGAGATGGTATCTTAGAGTAGTTTTAATTTGCATTTCTCTGACTGCTAGAGATGGTGAGCATTTTTTCATGTATTTGTTGATTGATAGGAACATAGCATTTTTGAAAATGTTTCTTTCTTAGGTAATTAAGAAATGAGTGTTTTCAGGCTGGTGAGATGACTCTCCCATTCTCAACATGTGAACTCCAGGGTGACCCATGCCACTTGTCAAGATTTCCTAGCCAGTAGAAGAGGAAAAGGGGAAGTAGAGGCAAGCAGTCTCCTTGTAGGATGTCACTGGATGTTGAGAAGTTCTTGTTGGCTCACATCTCAGTTGGAATTTATTCACATGACCATTCCGATCTTCAGGGGAGCCAAGGAAATGTATTTTTTGACTGGGTTGGCCATGTATCTTGCTGAACCTCATCAAGTTCTATTATTAAAGGGAATAAAGCCTCAATGGGTTTGGGAGGAAATTCATTATTCTTCATTTTGTCTATGGGACTTTGCTAAGAGCCATAATAATTCGTCAACATCAGTGTTCTGAAATTTCCTGCCATTTCTCCTGATAGCACAGAATGTATCAATATAGCAAGTCACACTTATACCGAATATTTTGCCATCATCAAATCACAGACCTGGGATGATTATTGTCACTGCCTTTTGTCCTACCTAGTCCTCTCCATTATTTTAGAGTCTGTTCCTTGCAGTAACCTAGTTCAAAGCATCACACCATCTGTAGAGTAGGAATGCTTACAGCAGCAAGTAAAAACAACCTAGCCATCAGCAGCTTCAGCAGGCATTTGTTTTTCTCATTCAATAAAAAGTGTAGAGGGCTGGGGATGTGGCTCAAGCGGTAGCGCGCTCACCTGGCATGCGTGCGGCCCGGGTTCGATCCTCAGCACCACATACCAACAAAGATGTTGTGTCTGCCGAGAACTAAAAATAAATATTAAAAATTCTCTCTCTCTCTCCTCTCTCACTCTCTCTTTAAAAAAATAAATAAATAAAAAAAATAAAAAAAATAAAAAGTGTAGAGGAGGTGGTCTCCAGCATTGGCTCCGAGGTGCCGCAGAGGACTAAGCCTCACTTTTTCTTGCTGCTTCACTTTTTAAAAGCTTCTTGGTTTTTCAGCTTCTTGTCATTTCATGGTTACAAGATTCATGATTGCTGCAGTTCCAGGCATCACATCTATTTTAAAGCATGAGAGATCAGTACCTGCTGAGGCTCTTCCTTATCTGAAGAAAGGAGGCTCTTGCAGAAATTTCTCCACACAGTTTTCCCTGCCTCTTATTGAACAGAAATGGGCCACATGCTCCTCTCTAAACCAACAAAAAGAAGAAAGGAATTGATTACTTAAAGCCAACCAGGTTTCCTCCACTAGGGCTACCATGTGGGTGACTTTCCTTTAGAGAGGAAGAGATCTTTGCCAAATATCCAAACGAATAAATTCTGTTACCAAGAAAGTGGAGAGGAAGGCGGAGAGGAAGGGAGTTGAGGTATGGGTGTTTCACGGGCAACAAAGATTAAAGGCCATGAAATCCTGTGTGTGTGTGTGTGTGTGTGTGTGTGTTGTTTGATTATATAAGCATGCAGCAAGCATGCAAAGGTATATACTCAGTGGTTAGCACATGCTGTGTCACAGGAAAGGGGTGCTGAGCATGTGACAGCAGGATGGAAGGCAAGAAGAACTGAGGGGAGAAGTGCTTTAAAACTGTACATCACATTTAAACATTTACATACATTTGTGTATTCATGTAAATATCTAAATAAAGGAAAAGATAAAAAAAGAATTCCAACACCACCCAAAATAAAGGTCATTCAGAACCATAGCTGAGCACCTGCGTGCAAGAGCAAGAAAAGATGAGTGAATAAATAAGATGGAAGGCAGTCACCATAAGTGTCTCATTAAAAACAAACAACAAAAAAAGAAAAAAAATAGATGTCCCATTAAAACAATATACACGGGGCTGGGATTGTGGCTCAGCGGTAGAGTGCTTGCCTTGCACCAGCGGGACTCAGGTTCTATCCTCAGCACCACATAAAAATAAAGGCATTGTGTTGAGTCCATCTACACCTAAGAAATAAAAAAAAACAAAAAACAAAACAAAACAAAAAAACAATATACATGTACATGTAGGTACATCCTTCAGTGTCTATAGGGGATTGATTCCAGGACTGTCCAAGGATAACAAAATACAAGGATGCTCAAGTTCCCCTTGAAAAATGGTGTAGTATTTGCATATAACCTAGGTAATCCTCCAGAATACTTTAAATCATCTCTAGATTACCTAAAATGTCCAATACAATGTCCATGCAACATAAACACTTGTGCTATATTATTTAGGGAATAATAATAAGAAGAAAACAAGTCTGTATATTTTCAGTATAGATGTAAGTTTTTGGAATAGTTTTGATCCAGGGTGGTTGAATCATTGGATGGAAGGCCAACTGTAAATAGAAACAGTTCAGTAAGCAGTCAGAATGAATGTCTTGACCACACATTAAGATTATGCATGCCACCCACAGGATGGTCATTCAGCACTTACTCCTGATAAAATTGCCTGACAATTCTAACACCTTGAGTAGGTTTTTTTTTTTTTTTTTAATCCAAGCACATTAAAAGTAGCAAAATAGTAGAAGAGGTCACTAGAGACAGGCAATCTGACAGCAACAGGAGGTGGCCACTGACAGGCTAACAAAAAAAGGGGGAGACAAAAAAAATCTATAGAAAGCAGACACAAGAACTCACAAAGGCAGTTTAAAGCATACTGGTTCTGGGCACCTCTGAAACCCCTAGAGTCATCAGTTTTATTGCAAGTAAAGAGTGCTCAAATGTCAGACTCCAGTTAACCAGGAACATAACACTATGTGCCACTTACTTTGTTCAAGAAAGCAAAATAGTCTAGGATAGAATGGAGAACAATGTCCACCCCTTTTGGAGAAAGGAACTATGCCCAATTCAATTCAAGGCAAAGCTTTCAGCTCTCTGCTGGATGGTCCTCTGCTTTCTGCAACCTCCGCGCGCTCAAAACATTTAAATTCTTCCTGCCTCATGTTTGAGGATGCTGATTTATCGATGACCACAAAAATGATTATAGGGCAAATCCATGAATCCAGATTTTCAAGGAAAATGCCTGAGAAGGTGTTTCACAGTTCTTCCCACTCTAAGATGATAAAACTTGTCAAAGGAGAGGAGAGAGAGAGAGAGAGGGAGGGAGAAGGATAATTAGATATAAGAAGATGGGTCATAAGAGAAGTTTGGAGACAGTAGTTACCTGTCTCAAACTCCCACCCTTTTCCCTATTTGGGGAATGAAGTGAGGGCTGGAGATGCTATTGCTAACCCACAGGTCAGCAAGATTTAGGCTAAATCTGATCACAGCCTGTTTCCACAAATAAGATTTTATCGAGAGACTGTTATGTGAATTCAGCATAAGACTACTTTTAAGCTATAATGGCAGAGTTGAGTAGTTGCAACAAAGACCTAGGGCCCACAAAGCCCAAAATATTTACTTCTTGACTCTTTTCAGAAAAAGCTTGTTGATTCCTGTTCTGATTTCATGCCTCATGAAGAAGACTTCAGGGGTCACTGGGAGTTTTGAAATGTGTCCCCAGAAGGTGAGAGATATAGATGGGTAGCTAAGGAGGTGGCCAAGGGCTGGGATCTGAGTCCTGTGCAAAAAAGCCGGATGGTAAGGGAAGGGGTCCCCCAAAGACCTCCTTTGCTATCTTGCTACTTTTAATTGTTTGGACTTTGCAGAAACCCAAGACTCAAGGTGTTCCAATTGTCTGCTTGGACGGAAGAGCCAGTGGGGTGACATCAGGATCCAGAGTGAGTCAGGAAGTGATGGTAAGCATTTGCTTAGGACCACTCAAGGTTGAGTTCGAGAGAAAGCACAGGAATGTGGTTCCTTTTATTGAAGTGGCCACCTGGAGACTTCAGCCCATAGAGATTAGGGTGGATACTGCTCAAACGGAATTTCTGGAGACCACCAGAATGGGTACATCCTCTGTAGTCAAAAGAAGTGAATGAGAAAAGGATCCAGAAAAGAACTCCTGCTGAGCTCAACAAGAGTGAGGCTTAACCACGTGCCAGCCCCAGACTCAGCATGAGGCCACCAGCCAAGTCTTTACCCCTCCCTCTCCCTGCCCCCCCCCCATGGGTCTGCACCTAATGGGCCTGTGGAGTTGTAGGAGACTTGAGCAGGAGAGAGGAGGCCCCTACTGCAGGCTCCCAGGCTAAGAGCTGGAGAAGGGAGAAGATTCAACACTGTTGAGTTGGGCATCCTCATATTCTAACTACTCAATTGAAATGGTGGCTTAATGTGGCTCATCTATTACCTGGGAAGGAGTAGAAAAGCTTTGGAAGAAGCTAGAGTTTCATCCAGGCTCAAGAAAAGACTGTGTCCGCTGAAGAGAGGTTGAAGGGCTCCAGGGAATCACACAGGAGTAAGGTTTTTTGGGGGACACAATTTATGCTTGTTCAACACACTGGATCCAATAACTACTATTAAGCACTAAAATGTTCCAGATACCATACCAAGCAATTTTCATGCATTAGCACATTAAGCCTCCCAACAAGCCCTTACTAGGAAGACTTGTATTTACAGAAGGGAAACTGAGACAAAGGAAAGATAGGTGATGGCTCAGAGTCTCAGAGGTAGTGAGTGGCGAAGATGAGATCCAAACCCAGAGCCTGAACTCTAAATCACTACCTATTCCTTCAGCATTTAAGGGGATTGGTTTCAAGACTCCCCTTGGAAAGTCCATGGGTGATTAAGTCCATTATATAAAATGGCATGGTATTTGCTTATAACCTAAGCACCTCCTCCAGTAAACTTTAAGTGACCTCTAGATTGTTTATAATACCTAATACAATGTAAATACTGCCTAAATAAGTAGTATATTGTATTAATTAGAGGATAGTGACAATGAAACAAATCTGTATGTGTTAACAGATGCAACTTTTTTTTAAAGGTATTTTCAATCAACCGCTGGTTGAATCTATGAACATAGAACACCACAGGTACAGAGGGCCAACTGTCTGTCCTACTGCACTGAAACACAGCAACCCAAGAGTTAGTTCAATGATGGGTTATTGTTGCAGAGAGGTTTTGAATGCCCCAAGAATGCTAGGGCTGGCTGTCTACTTTGCTTCTGCTATCGGGACCTACCACAGAATCCTTTTCACGTCCTGCTTTGATCAGACATCCTTCAGGCTTCTTCCAATCAGCTGGATCATAAGTTCTGAGCAGCAGAGTTGCTTGGGCCTTCTAGTACTCCAAGCTGAGGGTCTGGTGAGTCACTGGCTGAGTCAGACAGCACACCCAGATGTATTAAAGTAGCTAACATCTGGTGTAGGCCACACACTGACTCCTGGTGATGGGGGCTGCCTGGTAGAGCATCTTGCTTTTCATTTTGAGGAGAACCCTACCTGTGCAGATCACTGGACACCTTCCCCCACCTCTGCCCCAAAACTGCTATGGGTATATGAGGTACGTCTTCTACTCTTTGATGTGAACTGTCTTACCCAGATATCCTGGGTGTCTGCCAGCTCAGCACCCTGGATTCTGTCAGCTTGATATCATATGAGACAAGCTTCCCACAGACCAAACTAGCCTGGCACCAGGGAGGTAACATAATACTGAGTTAAGAAAAAGATGTACTATGGTCCTGGCCAGGTAAAACAGACAGACAGACAAACAAACCTGCTTCTGGTGTTCTTTCTGTGTTGGAACAGAGAAAACAAAGCCTTTGGCAAATCCACAGATGCAATCCAAGTTCTAGGGGCTCTATATATTCACTCTTGTCACATGAAGCCACCTGGATGAGCAGATGTCACTGATTAAGTGTATGATAACATAGTCATTCCTCTTTCTCCAGTAGCCAAACCATAGAGTTAAACGGGAATGTGATAGTGATCATCACCTTTGGATCCTTCAGGTCCGTTATATTGCACATTCTCCCAGGGACAGTCTCACTTGCCATGTGTCACATGTGTCACTTGTCATACATACGAAGAGCTCCTTGAGTTTACACTTGGCCATTTCTGTCACCATGACCCTTTCTTTGTGGAGAAGAGAGCCATTTTGCTGTCTGTTGTGTGTGTATCTGTTCCACTTAGACCCTTAAGAGTTGGGACAGAGGCCGAGCACAGTAGCTCATGCCTGTAATAACAGCAGTTTGGGATGATCCTGAGCTCAAAGCCAGCCTCAGAAACTTAGTGAGGCCCTAAGCTACTCAGTGAGACCCTGTCTCTAAATAAAACAAACAAAAAAATGGCTGGGGGTGTGGCTCAGAGGTTAAGTGCTCCTGGGTTCAATCCCTGGTACAAAAAAAAAAAAAAAAAAAAAAAAATTGGGAAATAAATACAGATTTGGAGCTCTTTGAGTCCAGTGAGGACAACTTGCCATAAATATCTTCTCTGACTAGTAGAAGGCATTAGGGCACCACGGGGAATTAGCATTAGTAATGGATCCACTTCCCAATAATCCTCACGAAATCTAGTTGCTGCCCTTACTCTGATTCACGTTTACACAGATTAACAAAGGTAGCCATTTTGAGGGAAGATCAAGATGATGTTTTACTCTGGGCTTGATGGCACATACTCGTAATTCTAGTGACTTGAGAGGAGGAGGTGGGAGGATTGCAAGTTTGAGACCCGCCTTACTAAGCAATTTAGTGAGATCCTATATCAGTATAAAAAACAAAAAGGGCTGGGGACATAGCTCAGAGGTAAAGTCCCTGTGGGTTCAGGATTCCCAATATCTATTTGTGATCTTATTGTAGTGTTCTTGAGATCTAATTAAGGTTTTGGGATTGAGAATCTCTATCCTAATGGCTCAGTCCATGCCTTTGTTAATCACATCTGAGTGGGTGCCTTAATGATTTTTGTTCTAGAAACTCCATAGTCAAGGGTGTTCACCTGTAATCCCAGCTACTCAAGAGGCTGAGGCAGGAAGATTGCAAGTTCGAGGCCAGCTTCAGCAATTCAGTGAGACCCTGACTCAAAATAAAATTTTAAAAAGGGGCTGGGGATGTAACTCAGTGGTAGACTCCAAGGCCAATTAGCCATGATGAAGGGCCCCAGAGACCCTGTTCTGGTCTATTTCCTTGAATCACTCTAGGCAGTTTGAGGATTTGAGGATGGTGGTGGGGTCAAGTCCACACCTTGCTACCATAGAGCCTGGGGAGAGGCCACAAGTCTGGCATTTCCAGTTCTCAATATGGGAAATAGAGTCTGCCTTCCACCAGGATTTATGTTCTGGGGAAATAAATCCCGGTTTCTACTCCAAACATAGGAAGAAGTTTTCAAGGATGTTTAGCTAAAAACAATGACAACTGCTTTTCCCTGATCCCATTTTACCCTCTTCTGTTGTCTAATAAGCATGAGGTTGAAAAGATTAATCCCATCTCTGAGGGTAGCCCATGCTTTATTTAAATGGAGTTTAAATAACTCAATCCCCTTTGCTCATGATTTGTTTAAAAAATCAGATCAAACCATTTACCACTTGACATCCCTCTGACCTTAGACATTCAAAACACTTTGGTCTAAAGAGAATGCAAGATTCTTGAGTATTCTAAAACTGTTTCTCATGCTCTGGAGAGCTAGAGAAAGATGATAGTAGTATCTACTGTGTGTGATACCTGGAGCCATTTTGATACCATTATGAGGATGAGATTGCCACAGGATACTGGGGAAGGGAAGAGATTACTGGAATAACCAGACTGATATAATCTGCTGGATTAAACCAACCCTGAAGACTGATTTATTTGCAGATTTACAGTTAGGAGAGCCAGTGTACTTATTGTGTAAGCCAATTTGAGTTGGGAATTTTTGTTTTTTTGTAACTGAGATCATCCTAACTGATTTAAAACAGGATTTTCTGTGTTTATGACTCCTAATAGACCAACTCTTCATCATACAGACTTTTGGGTGACATTTAATATTCAAACTCTGAAGGAATATCCGAAAGTGATATTCCTTTATAATAATTATTACTGTCCTGCAACATGGGAGTGTCTAGAAGATAGATTAAGATGACAACACAATAAATATAATTATTAATAAGAAAGGAAATGAATATTGATTGAAAGAAGGATTAAAATATAGTTTTTAGGGGCTGGGGTTGTGGCTCAGCAGTAGAGCACTTGCCTAGCACGTGCGAGATGCTGGGTTTAATCCTCAGCACCTCATAAAAATAAATAAATAAAATAAAGGTATTATGTCCAACTACAACTAAAAATATATAATTTTTATAACTATGAATTTTTAGTTATTTTATAACTATATATGTCTTTAGTTACCAAAATTTTTGAGTATAGTATATTGCAATGCAATTACACATAACATAAATATCCGAGGCATTATTAAGTATTTAGAAAATATTTATACAAGTAAACTATTTATGCCTCTCCCACTCTTTCCCTCCTATTGAGCTGCTTTATTACTATAAGGCTTTGAAAAGAGCCTGGAGAATTAGAATAAGATCTTAGGTGGGTGAATTTGCTTTACTGAATCTTAGGTTTCCAGTCCTGCGAAACAATTTTCATAAGTATCAAATTAATTCCTACATGTGAAAAATCATCATGAAGCCCAGGGCATGAAGAGGTAAACTTTATATTTGTCTCTGTGTTCCTCAGATTTCCAATACTGTCACAAATACCCAAGATAACCAGCTTATAAAGAGAAGAAGTTTATTTTGACTCATAGTTTTGGTGATTGCAGTCCGTGTTCAGTTTTCACTGTTGTGTTGGGCCTGCATGATGAAAGCATGTGGTGACACATAACCACTCATCCATGGTCAGAAAGTGATAGACAGGAAGAGGAAAGGGTCACGGTCCCAGTATTCCCTTCAAGAGCATGCCTCCCACTAGGGCCCACCATCTCTTAACATCTCTTAACAGCACCTGGGGACCAACTCTTCATCAGACACACTTTTGGGTGACATTTAATATTCAAACTCTGAATTCCAGACGGTTAGAGGGCCACACCTATCACTAATGAATTTCAGTACTTATATGAACACTTCATTTCCTATAACGGTGGCTGATTTTCATATTAAAAAAAAAAAAAGATCCAGCCATATGCTTCTTCATATCCTGCGGCTTTCTGATTAGTATTCTTTATGTATTGGTAGATAACTGAGCGTTTGTGATAACTAACATTCATGAGGGTGAACAGAGGTAGCAAAGCACTTTCACATGCACAATCATACCCGAGACACCCAGGTGCTCTGCAGCTGAGGACAGCATTATGGGCACAACTTTGTACCAGCTGACAGCTAGTTAGTGGCAGGAGGAGAGTTGTGATATTTCTATGTGAATCTAACTTGACGTATCTGTCTTTCCTCTGACCTTGGGGAGGTTTCTTGGCCGTGCCATGCCTCACTTGCCTTTTCAGTAAGATGGGGATAATAATAGCATAGGTCTGTTCTGAGAATCACTTGAGATCATATTTACAATGTTCCTACTAGGATCTAGCTCTTAGTAAGCCTTATTAAATGTTTTTAAAACAATAAATAAATATATTCTTACTCCCTGTTGCTTTCACCATCAACTGTGGTGAATTTTTACTTTCAAATATATGTCCTCTAAAACTCATGACTTCTTGATTTATTTTATTCTTGCCTGCTATGCATGAAAGAATGTGTTATGGTGGAATGTGGTATATTTTTTTGTAAAGGATTTTAGATTAGTCATGGGCAAAACTATGGCCAAATCCAGCCCACCACCCTCTTTCAAAAATAAAGTTTTATTGAAATACAGTCTTTCTCCATTTAATATTTTCAGATGCTTCAGTGGCAGAGTTATTTAGTTACAAAGAGAAGATATGGCCTGTAAAGCCTAAAATACTTATTATATGTCTTTTTGCACATAGTTTGCAGACTCCTGCTTAAGATGTATGTATTTTAGAGACATACTTGGGAGTTTTAAGTCTTCAACAGATAGGAAATAATGCACTTTTTAAATTTAAAGAAGAAAAACATTTCCTTTTTTGTTCTTACTGGATAACAAAAGAGAAATATAAATGATTTCTATAAAAACCATTTACCTACATAACTATATTACACATATGGGGTAATTATTTATTATTATTATTATTATTAATGTTAGATGATAAAATTGCAGATTGTCATCACCCAATCTATGCTTGCCAAGAAACTGCAGATTCACCTCTTTTGTATTTGAGGTGGCTCACTTCCCTCCTCTAACTTGACTTGGGATCAGAGGCTGTCCTTGGACATCAAAGCACTGACTCATTTCCCCTTAGGGCAGATCAAAGTGACTTGGGGCCCAGGTCTTATGCTGGCCCCAGCCCCATCTCACAATATGCCCTGGAGAGCAGTTTCCAAGTTTTGTTCTGGGCTACACCAGCTGCTACACCAACAGTTCTCTGGTCTTTGAATATTGCATGTCACCCTCTTAATCTCAGATACTCGTCTTCTGAATTTGGCTGGTAAGAAATTCAAGGAGGACCGTCAGGATGGATCAGGTCAAATCCATTATGATTTTTTTTTTTTCTGGAAAGATAGTTCAGGACACATGACAAGAGCCTGCCGTATAGATACCAGCAGTGTGAGTGCCCCGTGCAGAGCAGTATCATTGTGTATTTTTAATGTTCTGATGTTTTATATTTTGAAATGATCTACGAGACAGTGGCTGCCTCAGAGGTATCTATCACACATCTAGTTCTGGCAGTGAATGGCTTTCCCCAGAGTCCCTGCCTACACAGATCATTTTAGGCAATTTGTCTTTAAAGCTTCTTGAAATTATCCTAAGATACTCCTATAATTCTTACGGCTCTTAGAATCTGTCTGCCCTGGACATAATTCATATCATTTTCTAATGCAATGACATATGTTCATAAATCCGTAATGTCTGTGACTTTTCAGATTGACAGCTTTTGTGCTTATTATCTATGACCTTTTCATTGACTTCTTTTGAAAAGCCACATTATTGCCATCCCAGCTTGGGTAAGATTTAATATCTGATATTTCCTCCATCCATTTATCAGAATCATTCAGAACGCCCTCTCCCCTGCCCCCACACAAAGTATAAATTCGAGGATTTTTCTTTAAAACTTATTCGCTGGAATATTTTTTTGTCTAGTACTTGCTTTATTAAAGAGATGTCATCACCTAAAGTAGCTGTTCCAACCCCTTTCTGCATCCTGATTTAGTTTTTGAGTTTTTCATTATGAAGCTTTTAAGGAAATGTCCCAATATATTGCAAATAAAAGGAGTTCCTTATTTTATTAGTTCTTTATAAATAGTACTTATAATTTTCTTACTAGAAAATTTATGCATTGTTTCTAAAATGTTTCTATTGAAAGTTTAATAGTATGGAGATTAAAAATTTTAAGCTCTATTTTAAAAAAGACTAGGGGATATCTTTTTAATAGCTTTGAAATCATTGTGACTTTCTGTTAAATTTGAAGTATAAACTTCTTAATCCAAGGGCAACAAAGATATGGATCTGAAGGGCTCAGCATTCCTGCCCTTGTGAGGTTTGCAATTTTAGCTGAGCTTGACAAATCTATTTATTTATTTATTAAATTGTATTTTATATATTTTTATATGGTGCTGAGGATTGAACCCAGTGCCTCATGCATGTGAGGCAAGCGCTTTACCATTGAGCCATAACCTCAGCCCCTGACAAAGTTTAAAAAAAGAAAATTGTAACAAGTGACATGCTAAGGGAGCTTCTGCAATGGGTGATGGCGTCACTCAGGAGGGCTTCCTGGAAGAGGTGAGCAAAGTCTTAAATCAGAAGCACAAGATGTTGCCGGGTGAGGAAATAGGTTCCAGGAGGAAAGGAACTGGTTGTGCCAGGTGAAGTCACTTCTGGGTGATCTCTAGCAAGCCCCCAGGAGGGACAGAGGAGATGTCTCCACACTCTTGAGTAAGTGTGCTTAGGAAGCAGCTGGACTAGACCAGCACTAACTGGTTTTCTCAGAGACCAGCAGGCAGGTCTAGAGGCAGGTTAGCGGAACAGGAAGATATCTAGGACCTCTGGTGAAAGAAATGAATAGAGCTGCAGACAAAGAAGCTCACAGGGAATAGTAACAATCATGTAGGTAAATCATTAAACAACACGTCTAAGTGTTTGCTCCTAGGTTTCTAACTGGGCAATCAGACAGAGTAAGACAAAGTTCCTGTAGTAGGACTATTATACAGTGGCTCTGTGGAGTGAGACACTAATGTAGCGCACAGGTCTGCAGACTGAAGGCAATGAGCAGAGGAGAACTCTGCTTCCTTTAGTTCTGTGGGTTAAGTCTAATTTTAGGAAGCAGCACAACAGATATTTAATAAAAATGGATGTTTCTAAGCAGATTGTGAGTGTGTGTGTGTGTATTTTCAAGCCTTTCCCCCTTTCCTGTTCTCAAGCAAAGCTTAAAAAAAAAAAAAGTTTTTTTTCTTTTAGTGACACGGTTTTTAGTCCAGCATGCATCACTGGCAGATTGGTCTCCCCTCTCACCCCCAGATCCAGGGTATTAGCTTAAGCACACAGTACTGTAGTGGTTATGAGCAAAGAGCCTGGAGCTGCTTGGTGTGAATCCTGATGCTACCATTTATTCATTAGCTTTAAGCACTAAATGGGGCAAGTTGCCAAACAGCCATGTCTCTGCTTTCCCATCTGTCAAATGGGGTTAATGATAACAGTGCCAACTTTATAAGTTTTCACCAGAGATAAATGTTGACCTCCACAGGTGCTTGGAGGAGCCCCTGGCACATGACAGCCATAACCTTCCTAGTGGACAGCCCCATCGGTCAGCTGCATCTAGGGGCAATGCCCAGAGCACTGAGACCATTCTCTTCAGTCTCTCTCTTCCTTCTTTTCCTCACTCTTATTCACCACCCTCCAACCTCACCGCAGTTGGCCCCCAGGGCCGGGCTTCCCTTGTTCAGAGGGAAGCTGTGTCAGTCTGTGGTAGCAGGAAGCAGACCCCATGGTGAGGGAGGATACCTGGCATAGAGGGGGTAAGAATGAGAAAACCTGGGGTCAGTTCCTCCCTTGCTGCATACCAGTCACCTGTCTTTAGGGAAATCTGAAAGTACTGTGACTTTCAGTGTTGAGATGCGTACCTCGTCCCACCTGATCACCGTGAAGGATGTAGGAGCTGTTAGTTTGGAAAACTGGGAAGTGCAACACATAGGGTTGTTTTCATTAATCCAAAGACCTGCCCATGGATAGTATTAGTGTTTCCTGGCCTTAGTGTATGATATAGTCCTTGTAGTAGAACTGTAAAATAGTCCTACTACAGGAACCTTGTCTTATCCTGACTTCCTTCCCTCTTTCAAAAAAAGTCTTAATTTTTATTTGACATCTGAGTGTACATATTTATGGGGTACAGTATGATATTTAATACCTGGGTACAATTTGTAGTGATCAGACCAAGGTATTTGGCATATCCATCACTTCAAACTTTTATCATTTCTTTTTTTGGGAAAATTCAGAATCTGCTGTATAGCATTTTTGGGGGAGCAGGGGGTACCAGAGATTGAACTCAGTGGCATTTGACCACTGAGCCACATTCCCAGCCATATTTTGTATTTTATTTAGAGACAGGGTCTCTCTGAGTTGCTTAGTGCCTTGCCATTGTTGAGGCTGGCTTTGAACTCGAAATCCTCCTGCCTCAGCCACCCGAGTCACTGCGATTACAGGCATGTGCCACCGCAACCGGCCCGTGCCAGCAATTTTTGAATCCATAACTAATTAATTAATGTCAATCATAGTTACCCTCCTGTTTTATGGACCATGAGACATTATTCCCCCTATACCCCCCAATGTCACTTTGTCCCTTCATTTCCTTTTTTTCTGGCTTTTGTGGAAGGAGTTGGTAATATCTGACCCCTAAAATAATACTCAGGCTACAAATATCTTTTATTATTTTAAAATTTTTCCTGATTTGCTATTGTAAGTGGATTATTTTAGCAAATGCCTCTAAAATATCCATTAATTCAATCACACAGTTTTTCTATGCTAATTTCTTTAGTAGGTTCTTTTTTTTTTTTTTTAGAGAGAGAGAGAATTTTTCAATATTTACTGTTTTTAGTTTTCAGCAAACACAACATCTTTGTTGGTATGTGGTGCTGAGGATCGAACCCAGGCCGCACGCATGCCAGGCGAGCGCGCTACCGCTTGAGCCACATCCCCAGCCCCTCTTTAGTAGGTTCTTAATATTGAAACATCTTTATATTCTTAGAATGATCTCTTCTGTTATTTCTTCATGACACTTCTAGATATAAAATTCTGCATCTTTGTATGTATATGTGATATATCAATATGGCATATATATATATGTTGTATGTATGTGTGTAGGTCAATAAATATGGTTACATATACATTATTAGTATTGTGCTGATCCTATAAAGGGAGAAAATGAGCTAGATAGACTCCCCATCTTTTCCTAGGCTCTGAGACAATGTGTGTGTGTGTGTGTGTGTGTGTGTGTGTGTGTGTGTATATATATATATATATATATATATATATATATATATATATTTATTTCTTTATTTCTTTTCTAAAAACCTGGTAGAATCTACTAGAAATGCCCTCTGGACTGGCTGCCCATTTTAGAGGTAGATCTTTAAGTATCTCTTATTTTTTTTTTAATTTTTTATTGGTTGTTCAAAACATTACATAGTTCTTGATATATCATATTTCACACTTTGATTCAAGTGGGTTATGAACTCCCATTTTTACCCCGTATACACATTGCAGAGTCACATCAGTTACACTTCCACTGATTTACATATTGACATACTCATGTCTGTTGTATTCTGCTGCCTTTCCTATCCTCTACTATCCCCCCTCCTCTCCCCTCCCCTCTTCTCTCTCTACCCCCTCTACTGTAATTCATTTTTCCCCCTTGTATTATTTTTCCCTTTCCCCTCACTTCCTCTTGTATGTAATTTTGTATAACCCTAAGGGTCTCCTTCCATTTCCAAGCAATTTCCCTTCTCTCTCCCTGTCCCTCCCACCTCTCATCCCTGTTTAATGCTAGTCATCTTCTCATGCTCTTCTTCCCTACTCTGTTCTTAGTTACTCTCCTTATATCAAAGAAGACATTTGGCATTTGTTTTTTAGGGATTGGCTAGCTTCACTTAGCATAATCTGCTCTAATGCCATCCATTTCCCTCCAAATTCTATAATTTTGTCATTTTTAAATGCAGAGTAATACTCCATTGTGTATAAATGCCACTTTTTTTTTATCCATTCGTCTATTGAAGGGCATCTAGGTTGCTTCCACAGTCTTGCTATTGTGAATTGTACTGCTATGAACATCGATGTAGCAGTGTCCCTGTAGCATGCTGTTTTTAGGTCTTTAGGGAATAGACCCAGAAGGGGAATAGCTGGATCAAATGGTGGTTCCATTCCCAGCTTTCCAAGAAATCTCCATACTGCTTTCCAAATTGGTTGCACCAATTTGCAGTCCCACCAACAATGTACAAGTGTACCCTTTTCCCCACATCCTCGCCAGCACTTGTTGTTGTTTGACTTCATAATGGCTGCCAATCTTACTGGAGTGAGATGGTATCTTAGGGTGGTTTTGATTTGCATTTCTCTGACTGCTAGCGATGGTGAGCATTTTTTCATGTACTTGTTGATTGATTGTATGTCCTCCTCTGAGAAGTGTCTGTTTAGGTCCTTGGCCCATTTGTTGATTGGGGTATTTGTTATCTTATTGTCTAATTTTTTGAGTTCTTTATATACTCTGGATATTAGGGCTCTATCTGAAGTGTGAGGAGTAAAGATTTGTTCCCATGATGTAGGCTCCCTATTTACCTCTCTTATTGTTTCTTTTGCTGAGAAAAAAACTTTTTAGTTTGAGCAAGTCCCATTTGTTGATTCTAGATATTAATTCTTGTGCTATGGGTGTCCTATTGAGGAATTTGGAGTCCGACCCCACAGTGTGTAGGTAGTAGCCAACTTTTTCTTCTATCAGATGCCTTGTCTCTGGTTTGATATCAAGCTCCTTGATCCATTTTGAGTTAACTTTTGTGCATGGCGAGAGAAAGGGATTCAGTTTCATTTTGTTGCATATGGATTTCCAGTTTTCCCAGCACCATTTGTTGAAGATGCTATCCTTCCTCCATTGCATGCTTTTAGCCCCTTTATCAAATATAAGAACGTTGTAGTTTTGTGGGTTGGTTTCTGTGTCCTCTATTCTGTACCATTGGTCCACCCGCCTGTTTTGGTACCAATACCATGCTGTTTTTGTTACTATTGCTCTGTAGTATAGTTTGAAGTCTGGTATCGCTATACCACCTGATTCACACTTCCTGCTTAGCATTGTTTTTGCTATTCTGGGTCTTTTATTTTTCCATATGAATTTCATGATTGCTTTCTCTATTTCTACAAGAAATGCCATTGGGATTTTGATTGGCATTGCATTAAACCTATAGAGAACTTTTGGTAATATCGCCATTTTGATGATGTTCTGCCTATCCATGAACAGGGTATATTTTTCCATCTTCTAAGATCTTCTTCAATTTCTCTCTTTAGGGTTCTGTAGTTTTCATTGTATAAGTCTTTTACCTCTTTTGTTAGGTTGATTCCCAAGTATTTTATTGTTTTTGAGGATATTGTGAATGGAGTGGTTGTCCTCATTTCCATTTCAGAGGGTTTGTCGCTGATATACAGGAATGCCTTTGATTTATGCATGTTGATTTTATATCCTGCCACTTTGCTGAATTCATTTATTAGCTCTAATAGTTTCTTTGTAGACCCTTTTGGGTCTGCTAGGTATAGAATCATGTCATCTGCAAATAGTGATAATTCAAGTTCTTCTTTTCCTATTTTTATGCCTTTAATTTCTTTCGTCTGTCTAATTGCTCTGGCCAGTGTTTCGAGAACTATGTTGAACAGAAGTGGTGAGAGAGGGCATCCCTGTCTTGTTCCAGATTTTAGAGGGAATGCCTTCAATTTTTCTCCATTCAGAATGATGCTAGCCTGGGGCTTAGCGTAGATTGCTTTTACAATGTTGAGGTATGTTCCTGTTATCCCTATTTTTTCGAGAGTTTTGAACAAAAAGGGATGCTGTACTTTGTCGAATGCTTTTTCCGCATCTATCGAGATGATCATATGGTTCTTATTTTTAAGTCTATTGATGTGGTGGATAACATTTATTGATTTCCGTATATTGAACCAGCCTTGCATCCCAGGGATGAATCCTACTTGATCATGGTGTACAATTTTTTTGATATGATTTTGTATCCGATTCGCCAGAATTTTATTGAGGATTTTTGCGTCTAGGTTCATTAGAGATATAGGTCTGTAGTTTTCTTTCTTTGAAGTACCTTTGTCTGGTTTAGGAATCAGTGTGATGTTGGCCTCGTAGAATGAATTTGGAAGTTCTCCCTCTTTTTCTATTTCCTGAAATAGCTTGAAAAGTATTGGTATTAGTTCCTCTTTAAAGGTTTTGTAAAACTCTGCTGTATACCCATCCGGTCCTGGGCTTTTCTTAGTTGGTAATCTTTTGATGGTTTCTTCTATTTCCTCAATTGATATTGGTCTGTTTAGGTTGTCTATATCCTCCTGTCTCAATCTGGGCAGATCATATGACTTAAGAAATTTATCGATGCCTTCACGATCTTCTATTTGATTGGAGTATAAGGATTCAAAATAATTTCTGATTATCTTCTGTATTTCTGAAGTGTCTGTTGTGATATTGCCTTTTTCATCCTGTATGCTAGTAATTTGAGTTCTCTCTCTTCTTCTCTTCATTAGCATGGCTAAGGGTCTGTCGATCTTATTTATTTTTTCAAAGAACCAACTTTTAGTTTTATCAATTTTTTCAATTGTTTCTTTTGTTTCGATTTCATTAATTTCAGCTCTGATTTTAATTATTTCTTGCCTTCTACTTCTTTTGCTGTTATTTTGCTCTTCTTTTTCTAGGATTTTGAGATGAAGTATGAGATCATTTATTTGTTGGTTTTTTCTTTTTTTAAGGAATGAACTCCATGCAATGAATTTTCCTCTTAGAACTGCTTTCAATGTGTCCCATAGATTCCGATATGTTGTGTCTGTGTTTTCATTTATCTCTAAGAATTTTTTAATTTCCTCCTTAATGTCTTCTATAACCCATTGATCATTCAGTAACCTGTTGTTCATTCTCCAAGTGATGCATGATTTTTCCTTCCTTCTTTTATCGTTGATTTTCAGTTTCATTCCATTATGGTCAGATAAGATGCATGGTATTATCTCTACTCCTTTATATTGTCTAAGAGTTGCCCTGTGACATAATATATGATCTATTTTTGAGAAGGATCCATGTGCTGCTGAGAAAAAAGTGTAACTGCTTGACGTTGGGTGGTATATTCTATATATGTCAATTAAGTCTAGGCTGTTAATTGTGTTATTGAGTTCTATAGTTTCCTTATTCAACTTTTGTTTGGAAGATCTGTCCAGTGGTGAGAGAGGTGTGTTGAAGTCTCCCATGATTATTGTATGGTGGTCTGTTAGACTCTTGAACTTGAGAAGAGTTTGTTTGATGAACATAGCTGCACCATTGTTTGGGGCATATATATTTATGATTGTTATGTCTTGTTGGTGTATGGTTCCCTTGAGCAGTATGTAGTGTCCCTCTTTATCCCTTTTGATTAACTTTGGCTTGAAATCTATTTTATTTGATATGAGTATGGACACTCCTGCTTGTTTCCGAAGTCCATATGAGTGATATGATTTTTCCCAACCTTTCACCTTCAGTCTATGTATGTCTTTTCCTATCAAATGCGTCTCCTGTAGGCAGCATATTGTTGGGTCATGTTTTGTGATCCATTCTACTAGCCTGTGTCTGTTAATTGGTGAGTTTAAGCCATTAACATTTAGGGTTATTATTGAGATATGGGTTATCCTTCCAGCCATATTTGTTTGTTTATGTTACTGAATATGGTTTGTTTTCCTCTTTGATTATTTTCCCCCCTTTACTGTCCTACCTCCCACTGTTGGTTTTCATTGTTATTTTCCATTTCCTCTTCCTGTAATGTTTTGCTGAGGATTTTTTGAAGAGATGGTTTTCTAGCTGCAAATTCTTTTAACTTTTGTTTATCGTGGAAGGTTTTAATTTCATCTTCCATCTTGAAGCTCAATTTTGCTGGATACACAATTCTTTGTTGGAACCCATTTTCTTTCAGTGTTTGAAAAATGTTATTCCAGGATCTTCTAGCTTTCAGAGTCTGTGTTGAAAGATCAGCTGATATCCTGATTGGTTTACCCCTAAATGTAATCTGCTTCCTTTCTCTTGTAGCTTTTAAAATTCTCTCCTTATTCTGTATGTTGGGCATCTTCATTATAATGTGTCTAGGTGTGGATCTCTTATGATTATGCACATTCGGCATCCTGTGGGCTTCTAGGATTTGGGATTCTGTCTCATTCTTCAAGTCTGGGAAGTTTTCTCGTATTATTTCATTGAATAGATTGTTTATTCCTTTGGTATGGACCTCCATGCCTTCCTGTATCCAAATGACTCTTAAGTTTGGTCTCTTTATGTTATCCCATATCTCTTGGATGTTCTGCTCATGGTTTCTTAACTGTCTTGCTGAGCTGTCTATGTTCTTTTCAAGTTGAAATACTTTGTCTTCATTGTCTGATGTTCTATCTTCTATGTTCTTTTCAAGTTGAAATACTTTGTCTTCATTGTCTGATGTTCTATCTTCTAAGTGTTCTACTCTGCTGGTAGTATTCTCAATTGAGTTTTTAAGTTGGTTTATTGCTTCCTGCCTTTCTAGGATTTCTGTTTGTTTGTTTTTTATAACCTCTATCTCCCTGTACAGTTGATCTTTTACTTCCTGGATTTGTTTATGTATTTCATTGTTGAAGAGATCTTTCATTGTCTGATTTTGCTGTCTAATGTCTTCCTTGAGACTCCAGATCATCTGAAGCATGTATCTCCTGAATTCTTTATCTGACATTCCATCTGCTGCAGATATTACCTCTTCTAACGTTGAGTTGACCTGCATTGCTTGTGGTCCTTTCTTTCCTTGTCTCTTCATACTGTTCACGTTTCTTTCTGCTTACTAAGACTGTTGTGTTGTTGAATTTTCCCCCTATATATTTGTATTACTCTTGTATAGTTGCAAAGTCTCCCGCGCAGGTACGGGCAGGGGCTCTGCTCCTCCTCCAATTGGGGCACTGTGCCTACCACATCGGCAGGCCGCTGGGCCTGTTCTGCTGGTTGGTAGCAGGTGCGCCTACCTTGCAGGCGCGTGGGGCGGCTCTGCCACTCCCAGGTTTCTGGACCTGTCCTGCTGGTGGGTTGCAGGTCCGGCTACCTTGCAGGCACGGGGGGAGGGTGCACACCTATTTGTATTTAGACAGTTACGCGAAATGGAGGACGTAATGCTTGGGATGAAAGTTGGGGGGAAGGGGAAGGTAGGTGCTCTTGAAAAGAAAGAAGGAGAGGGAGATAGATAGCATAGAGGAGAATGGAAAGAGCAGTAAAACTTGGAAGGGGAGAGAGAGAGGGAAAAGGGAGAGAAAAAATTAAAATGAAATAGGAAATAAAATTAGGTCTTAGAGATCCATTTTCTTCTCTTCCCGTAGGCAAACCTGTGCCCTCCGGGCTGAGTTTTGCCCTCAATGTGTCAACAGCAATCCCTGTAAGGCGGTTCCTGGGAGTCTCTCAATCCTGTTGGTCCAGAGCCGTTTCACTTCTACGGCCCCTCCTCCCCTTCTTCCTGCCAGCCAGCCAGGTCCTGCTCACCAGAGGCAGTTCCCCAAGGATTTGGTTACACTTTCAGCCCCACTGAGTGCTCTATTTCCCTAACTACTGAGCACTCTCGCTGTCATTCTTCTAAGCCCCAGTGCTGTGGAGCTGTAGTCTGGGAGTCAATTGTTTAATTTTTCCGGGCCCCTTTGGTGGGCACACCTTCGGAATCTGGCAGCTAAGACCATTGGTGTCGCTGCTGGTGGTAATAGGAGTTGGGGGTCGAGGATCCCCTCTACTTCCCTCAGCCCCTACAGTCACAACCACACTGCTGGCGGTAGGAGGCGTTGGGGGTCTGGAGTGTCCTCTGTTTCCCTCCGCCCCTACCGTCACACCCTCTCAGTTCGCAGTTGGGGGATTTGGGGGTGGGGAGTCTTCTCTGCTTCCCTCTGCCCCTACAGTCACGCCCTCTTCACTGGCAGTAGGGGGAGTTGGGGGTCGAGAGTCCTTTGGCCCTTACGGTTATGCCCACGGAGAGATTTTGAAGTTTCCCGGTTGTTTGTATCTGGTGTGGGTGGGAGTCACACACCTGCTAAAGTAGATTCCGCTGGGAAGGAATCTCTTTGGCCGAACTTTGGTGACTTCCCCTCTCTGCTATGGCGGGCCCCTGGCTCCTTGCCGGAGTGTTCGAAGGGAGGGGTGGAACTGCCTTGTCTCTGGTCTGACACAATCTCTGGTTTTAGTTCCCAGTTCGCTATTTCGTAAAGGGTTGGTTAGATTCCCTTCATGCTGTCTCAGTGGGGGGAGCCGTTCGCCGGGTGGGCGGGGCTGTTAGTAGAGCCGGGAGGGCACGGGCTATCTGCTGGGCCCGGCTGGGACACTTCTCGCTGCGCCGGGCTGCCTGTAGAGCCGGGCAGCTGTGGCCGCGTGGCTAAGATCCGGGCGGGTGGAGTGGCCGTTCGCTGAGCGAGAGCGGGGCCTCCTGGGACGGCGAGGTGGCGGGTTCTGTCTGCGGGTTCGGGCGGGCTGCGCCGCTCGGGGCCACTGGCCGCTTTCTGAAGCGGCTGGTGGCTGCGGGACTGGACCTCCGCGCCCGCGTGGCCGGCCAAGATCCACTTGTCTGGGACAAACTGACACTTCTAATAAACCTACCAATTCCCGTCAGGTTCCCTCTTCACGGAATTTTGCTAGAAGTTCCTCAGTAGGTAGACTGCCGCTGTTCCAATGGGTCTTTCTGATCCCGTTAATGTGGAGACATTGGAATCGCTGCTTCCTCGCCGGTGGCCATGTTGGATCCCCCAAGTATCTCTTATTTTTGTTATAGTTATGATTCTGTTAAAATTTCCTACTTTTCCTCAAATGAATCTTTATATAATTAATATTTTCCCAGTAAAACAGTTTGCTTTATCGAGAATTTTTAAGCTGTTGCCATAAAGATAAACATTCTTACAGTTTTGACTCACAACTTTGTCTTTTTTCCTCTCCTTTCTTCTTGACAGGCATGCTGTAGGTTTGCTGTACCACTGGTTCTTTCCAAGAACCAATTTAATCCCTCAATCTATTGTCTTTTCATTTCCCATTTTTATTAATAATTACTCTCTCTCTTTCTCTTAATTCCTTTCTTTAGTTTTCTTCAGATTTATTTTGTCTCCCCCACCCCCACCCCTCTACCTTCCTGAGTTAAAAGCTTGGTCGATTCATCTATTCTCAACCTTTCTGATTTTCTACCCCACGCACATAAACCTGTATATTTTTTCTCTGAACGCCGTCTTTGTCTATCCCATGGGTTTTGATATGTATGTATTGCTCTTATCGTGATTCTGTTCTAAGGTGCTTAGAATTTTTTTTAAATTTCCTTTCAAACCTAAGATTTATTTTGTAGAATGCTTAAAAACATCCAAGAGGGTAGATTTTGGTTGGTTATCGTCCTTTCATGTTTTTTTTTCTAATTCTATTCCATTATAGTTCATAAATATGTACTGTAAGCGTCTTACTCTTGGGAATTTGTTGTGATTCTTTCTGTGGCTTAATACATTTAGGGAATGTCTCATGGAGTTTGAAACAATCTGTAATTCCTGTGGGGCAACACTTGTTTTCCTATGTATATTTTTTAGATTATAAACATTAATGCTATTAGGGCTTGCTGAGCCTCATTCATTTTTATCATATTTGATCAGCCAGTTTCTGAGAAATGTGTTTAAACTCATCCGAGGTGAGGACTGGTCAGCATCTCCTAGCGTAGCCATCAGGGTTGTCCTTATAAGAGACTAAGGTTGTGAGACTAAGGGGTTGGATGCATAAGCTTTTATGACTCATATTTGGTGGATTACAATTTTAATTATGATGTGTCTGTTCAGGGGTTTTCATTTTTAACTTATTTTGTGGGAAACAAAGATTGTGAATATCACCTGGTGGGCCTTTTCCTCTCCTTCCCATCTCTGTTTCCAGCCTTCCTGTGCCATTTTCCATAAATGTGGTTACTGGTTGGCTTTCTTTCTGGTGCAGCGGAAGTGGTCATAGGATCCCCACAAATCCATGCTGTCCTTACCTAGTGATGGAAAGTGACTCCCTGTTAAGGATTATTTCTCCAGTCCTCCTGGTGTGACCCTGTGATGATTTCTCAGCAATGAAATTCGAGCAGTTGTGATAGGAATCATTAAAGACTTATTTTCTCTGCTTAGGTTGGATGATCACTCAGTTGGAGATGATTTTGCAGAGAGATAGAGGAAGCAGAGGGCAGCTTCAATTTGCTTATTTTGAGCCCCCGATGATCTAGGGGACCAGAGATGTCTGAGTCATGGTGGAGCTGCCAGTGACTTGCCTGATGTTTGTCTTCTCCATAACTATAAGGGCCCTGCCTACTGAGTCAGCCATTGGTCTCACTAAAACTTGGCTTATAGAAGCCACTTTATTACTATTTATTGCATGAATAAATGAAGTGCTGGCTCTCTTTTCTTTCATATTTACTTTCTGGTGAGCCTATGAACTGATTCGTTTTCTTTCTTTCTTTCTTTCTTTCTTTTTTTTTTTTTTTGTACTAGGGATGGAACCTGGGGCATTCAACCACTAAGCCACATGCCCAGCCCTATTTTGTATTTTGTTTAGAGACAGGGCCTCACTGAGTTGCTTAGTGCCTTGTCATTGCTGAGGCTGGCTTTGAACTCGTGATCCTCCTGCCTCAGCCTCCCGAGCCGTTGGGATTAAAAGCGTGTGCCACCACGCCTGGCTTCAACTGATTCTTTTGGTAAGTGAATCTCTGCTTAAACCAGGATCTGGGAGCTTTATAAAGAAAAGATATTTATTTGGTTCATAGTTCTGGAAGTTCAAGAGCACAGTGTTGGCATCAGCTTAGCTCTGGTTAAGCCCTCATGGTATATGACATCATGATGGCAGAAAGGTGTACATGAGTGGCAAACGGTACACATGGGAAAGGGATTCAGGGAAGGTGTCAGCCTCCCTTATAACACTCATTCTCATGAGAAAAAGTCCAGTCCCATGAGACCTGCATTAGTCTCTTTGCGGGGGGGGGGGGGGGGTGTCCTATGATCCTACCTTCTACTAGGCCCCAACTCTTAAAGGTTCTACCACCTCTCAATACCACCACACTGGGGACCCAGCTTTTAGCACACACGTCTTTGGAGGACAAACCACAGCATCAGGCCATGATATTTCTTAATAAGAACCCAAAACAATGCCTCAGGGAGTGAGGCCAGAGGAAAGGAGGAACTCTCTGTCTTTAAGCTATGTGTTGGGTAATAAAAATCTAGACAAGCTGTGAATGAGAATAATAAAAAGAAGTCACATATATTAGTAATAACAAAAACCACTTGTCTGAGTGCCTGTTTTGTGTTAGGAACCAAACTGGGCCTTTTTCATACATTCTCTCCATGAATCCCCATGGTAGCTGCCACGCAGATTTTATTCTTGCTATTTTATAGATGAATCAACTGAGGCTCTGTGCAGTAAGTTGCCCAAGAACGGGGAATAAGTATGTGGCAAGGTCAGAATTCAAGTCTGCTTCATCATCTCACTCAAGCTGGAGTTTCTACTATCCTGTATAAAAAGAATCAGCTTGGGCTGGGGATGTGGCTCAAGCGGTAGCGCGCTCACCTGGCATGCGTGAGGCCCGGGTTCGATCCTCAGCACCATATACAAAGAAAGATGTTGTGTCCGCCGATATCTAAAAAATAAATATCATTTATTTATTTATTTTTTAAACAAGCACTCTACTGACTAAACTGTATTCTCAGCCATGATCTGTAGTCTTTTTTTAAAAAGTATTTCTTTCTTTCTTTCTTTAGTTCTCGGCGGACACAACATCTTTGTTTGTATGTGGTGCTGAGGATCGAACCCGGGCCGCACGCATGCCAGGCGAGCGCGCTACCGCTTGAGCCACATCCCCAACCTAAAAAATAAATATTAAAATTCTCTTTCTCTCTCTCTCTCTCTCTCTCTCTCTCTCTCTCTCTCTCTCTCTCTCTTTAAAAAAAAAAAAGAATCAGCATTCTGGGGTTCAAGGCTCAATCAGGTGATTTTAAGAAGTCATTTAATTTCCCTGAACCTCAGTGTCCTTGCCTGGGGAATGGGGATAAAGATGATACTGATTCTCAGTCCCTCATAGGACTTTTGTGCAGAACACATGGGGCTGGGTGATCATAATGTTTTGCAAACAATCACCCACTGCAAATATTGCTTATTTTAATGGTGTACCGGAGAAACTCACCTTAGACTTTAAAATTCCAAGGCTGACTATAAGATTTTTGACAGGCAACCTCTCAAAATTTTCAGAGGAGAAAGGATGCTTGCATGTCTCACGAGAGTGATCTCATGCGATGTTGTCTATTTTAAGTATTCAACTTTCTCTTTGGTGTTATTTGTGGGTGGGCCAACATGCACCAAGTTTCTGTTCCTCAAATCAGCTTTTTAATTTGCATTAGGTAGAAGTATTGTACAAACTTATTTTATTATTACCAAGCTTTTTATATGCCTTTGCTGAGAGGGAATGTGGGGATGCTGGAAAAGGCCTTGATGGGAGTCCTGGGGATGGAGCCCTGGCTGTGGCACTTAGCAGCCATGAGAACTTGGTGAGCTATTTCCCTTGTCCTCATTTCTTCAAAGCAATGTAGAGGGCTCTTTTCATAAGGACCGTCTCATTGTGAGACTTGAAAATGACTGCAAAGAGCAAGGGCCTAGGTTTGATCCCCAGCACCAAAGTACAAAGCAAACTAAAGTTGTTCACAGAGTCTTGGGTCATTGCGTTAAGCAAAACTGAACACCTGCTGTCAGCGTCCACACCTCAGCATCGCGGCCCCCGGTGGAATCTATATTTAGTTAGTCTGGATGATTCTTTCCTTCTTTTTGCTTTAATACTTCTTAACCTACAATTGTTTGTTTATGACAGCCATCCCCTCCTTTTCTTTCTACGGGTGCAGGTGAGATGCAAACATGTGTTTTGAGCTGTTGGCTGGCTGTCTCCAGGGCCTGCAGTTGACAGATGGGAGGCTGAAGAAATGAGGAAGTATGTTGTGGAGCTGGCGGCTCTGCGGGCAGGAGGTGTGAGTGGACACCCTAGAAAAATGGGGCCAACAGCTGGGTGAGATAGAAAGAAGATTCGGCTCCAGGAAGAGGACTGGGAGAAGGGCCTGCTCCAGAGGTCTGTGACTCAGGTACTGAAAAGAGCAGTCATCTGACTGGGTGTGGATGGGCTCACATTAGGGATGTTTTTTTGGGGGGAGGGGGTACTAGGGACTGAATTCAGGGGCAATCAACCACTGAGCCACATCCGCAGTCCTTTTTTTTTGTATTTTATTTAGAGATAAGGTCTCACTGAGTTGCTTAGCGCCTCACCATTGCTGAGGCTGGCTTTGAACTCACGGTCCTCCTGCCTCAGCTTCCCGAGTTGCTGGGATTACAGGTGTGGGCCACCATGCCCGGCTGATACCAGGTTTAAAAGAAAAGTCAGGCCTTGCCATTCTTCTGCTCAAAACTCTTCAATGGGTTGCTCTCTCATTTAAAAACAAAAGAATCTGGAGTTCTTGCTCCACAAGGGTTCCATGGTCCAAGCTTTGCTATTTCTTCTTATTTTCTTTAACTCTTTCTTTGCACTCATGGACCAGAAACACTGATGTGCTTAGATTTTTTTTTTTCTGCCATGCCTTGGATCAAACCCAGGGGCTCCTGTCTCCTAAGTAACATCTCCAGCCTCTTGGAGTTCATAGCAGGTGCTGGGTTCTGCCTTGGAAACACCTTTCCCTTTGTTCAAGCCTCTGCTGCCATTTTGCTCTCTCAGAGGTCTTCTATGATGGGGGCCAGCCACACTCCAGGCTTTCTTCCTCCCTTGTCCGAATTATTTTCCCTGTAGTGCTTCCAGCCTCTGGACCTTCTGTTGTGAATGGGAATGTTTGATGTCTGTCTCCTCACGGGTATGTGAGCTCCTCTAGGACGAGGGCCGGTGCTCCGTTCTGCATGGTGTGCATCTTGACTGACACAGTATGGGACGAATGAGTGGAGGGGTGAAGGAACGAAGAGATGGGAGCCAAAGTGATGTCAGACGTGTTGGAACTGTAAACTCTGGGAACTGCTCCTGGCTCCTGGGATTCTCCTTGGACTCTTGTTCCCCCACATCTCAAAGTTCTACTTTTTCCCTCAGCTTTTTTTTTCTCTTACCCACAATTTCACAGAGAGTTTTTGGTTGGATAGATGCATTGAGAAGGAAAGGGAGGTGAGGGGGAGAGATGCAGGACCCAAGGGAAGAGTTTTCTCCAGCAAAGACTCTGTGGAGGAGACCAGCCCAATCCCTGCTGGAGAGCGCCCAGCGCCAGCAGGTTGTGCCAGGGCCTTGTTGGCTTGGTTCTGTACAACAGAGGCCAAGCAGTAGCTGCTGGGCTCTTTCCCAGTCCAGCAGTGTTAGGACTGGTGGAGGTCTGTCCCAGGGAGGGGGGAGACACCATGGCCAGTAGAAAGGACACATCAGACTCGTGAAGTCTCTAGTAGAACCCCAGTTTTTCACTTATTTCTGAAAAACTTAGAAAGTTATGATCCTCATCCATTAGCTAAAATATGTGTGGACTTCAAAAATCAGACCATCTAGATGATCAATAATTATTTCGAAGTAACTCAGTGATTCATCCTATCCCTCCCTCCATGCCCCACCCCCCTTTTCTTGTGGTGATGGAGATCGAGCATGCTGAGCAAATGCTCTACCATTGACCTGCACCCCCAGCCTTGGTTCATTCTTTCCTGTACACCAGGAAGCATGTAATCACCACCAGCATCCCTATCCCTCTTTTCTCTCTCCCACTCACTGCAAATGCACACCAGCATATCCACACTGTATGTGCTACTCACCTGTTAGTCGGTAGCTGTCTCAGTTATTATATCAACTGTCCGTGTATCACAGTGCTTATTATTTTCAAGTAATCCTTATTTTGCTTAATAATGGTCCCAAAGTGCAAGAGTAGTAATGCTGGCAATTTTATTACAATATATGTTACAATTGTTCTATTTTATTTTTAGTTATTGCTATTAATCTTTTACTGTATCTAATTTATAACTAAACTTTATCATATATGTGTATACACAAGAAAAGATACAGTATGTATAGGATTTGGTAATAGCTACAGTCTCAGGCACCTGCTGGGGATCTTAGAATGTATTTCTTGTGCATAAGTCATCTTTCCATGTGTTAGTCATGGTTCTATGACTACAACAAAATGCATGTGATAATTAACTTATAAAGAGAAGAGGTTTATTTTGATTCTGTTGCTCTGGGCTTGTGATGAGATAGCACATCATGATGAGACATAGGGCAGAGCAAAATCAGTCTCCTCATTGCTAGGAAGCTAGAGAAAGAGGAAGGGGCCAGGGTCCCACAATCACCTTTGAGGACCTGTTCCCATCATCTGAGGCCTTCTCATTAGGCCCCACCTCTGAAAGCTCCCACCACCTTCCAATAGTTCCACCCTGGGGACCCAGCTTACCTCTCAGAGCAGAGAGGCAGTTGGCTTCCCATGTACCTTGCTTTCCCTCTGCTGAGGCTGCCCCAGGTCACACAGGGATGGGTCAGAATCTCAGAGTCCATGGATAGGAATGGATGCTTTCCCAAGAGACAGTCTCTGATCCACAGGAGAGGCACACCTGGGTGCTGGGGAGAGGGTGCCCAGCAGGAGGGGGGGCCAGAAGGTTATGGGCTGAGAGGGGCAGCGAAGTAGAGCAGAGTTCTCCAGCCAGGCATGGACACCCAACCACGCTGGACAGCTGTGTGACACTTGACTCCTCGTGTGTGGCACGGTGGCCGGAGGGGAGACTTGTCCCTGACCCGGGTTAAGCTGAACATTCCTTCTGAGCTAAGGTGACAGCCACAGCCATGGTGGCCCTTCCCCTGAGAACCCTGCCCATTGCTGCCTCTTCTGCTGGGAGGTTTCAGCTGTACCATCACCTGTGCTGGTTATGGCTGCTCCGTGGAAGCGTTCCCTGGTTATGGACTAGGACTGACGGATGTTTTGGTCATTCCTGGTGTTTGGGGGCATGGGAACACTGCTGCAGAGCACCCGCTGTCCCAGCTCTCCTTGTGCCTGTGGGTGGGAGGGTGTTATGGATTGAATGTGTTCCCTCACCCCACCCGTTCCATCCCACCCTGCCAAATTCTAATCCCCAACGTGATGGTATTAGGAAGTAGTGGCCTTTTGGAGGTTATAGGTCCTAAAAGTGGAAACCCCATGAATGAGATTTGCACCCTTATAAAAGGGACCCCACAGAGCTCTCTCATCATTCTTCCTCTTTCCACCACGAGGGCCTATTGTGAGTGGTTGGCTGTGACTTGGAAGAGTCATCACTAGAACTAGAACGTACTGGCACCCTGATCTTGGACTTCCAGCCTCTGGAACTGTGAGGAACAAGTTTCTATTGTTTCATGGCCAGCCTTTGGGACTTTGTTATAGTGGCTTGAGCTGGCTGGGGACAGAGCTTCCTGAAGTGACAGCTCTGGGTTCTCACATGTGCTCTGCTGTTGTCTACAAATTAAAGACTTTCTCTAAAAGCATCCAAGATAGACCTTGTCAGAACATCCACCTCTGCACTTGGATTCCCACGGATTTACAAGGGTTGTTCATGAACACATTTCTTTTCCTCACTAAAGGGGGGCACTATAGCAATTCCTGAAATCAGTTCCTGCTGTGGGTCCACGTTTCTCAGAGCGGTTGGTACTCCATGAGGGAGAAGATCTGATATAGACCTGAGGGCCGATGAGGATGAGGCCATGTCCTTGGTGCAGGGGGCTGGCCAGGTCTGCAGGGGAGATGTGGCCTCTCAGGAAACCTGTCTGCCCTTTCTGCCCTTCTCCCCGGGGGCCGTTTTGTTGACTTGTGTAGGAGGTAAAGGAAGCCAATGGTTTGGGGAAAGTCCTGCTGATACAAAACAAACCGTTTCAAACTTAGTTTCAAGCTGTCAGCAGGAAGCACCCTACGGGCTGGTTGTGTTCAGTCCTGTCTCCAGCCTGATGTGAAGAACAGGTGCGTCACCTGTTCTTGCTCATAAGCAGCTCAACATTTATGTCTAGTTTTATAGGTGCCAAGGGCCCATTTCCGTTCATTACCTGCTATGCCGCACAACAATTCTACCAGGGCAGATAATGATGCCTAATTTACAGACAAGGGGAATTGGGTTTGTTGAAAGTGCATGGTACCTTTCCCAGAGCTAGCTCCTTTCCACCGAATCAAGGGAACATGTTGCAATTCCCAAGTCATTGACTCTTAGGTGCCTTCTAAGCACTGTGAGTGGGGTTGGTGTAAACCAACTCATGACCATAAGGGTTCTTTCCCCCCAGAAGCATGCTCCCTGCTAGATCTAGGGGCTTCTCTAGGAAGGTCCCTGTTGATGGCCTCTGCTCTGGTATCCATGTTAACCTGGCAAGGGGCTTCTCCCCTCGGCTATGGCCAAGCAGATTCAAGGTGAAAGATATGAAGAAAGGGGATGTTCATATAGACGGTGGCGGGGGGGGGGGGCAAAAAGTTAACCCAATCATTTCAGAAACAGCTGTGAGCATCTAGGACAGCTGGAGCACACTGCCACCTGGAAGCTCCTGTGCAGGTACCAGGCCACACACATAACTCCCTTGGAGGCTTCTTTTCTTTTCTTTTCATTCCTTTTTTTTTTTTTTTTTTGTGGTGCTGAGGATTGAACCCAGGGCCTTCTGCATATGAGGCAAGCATTCTACCAACTGAGCTATGTCCCCAGCCAACTCTTTCCTTTTCTTTCTTTCTTTCTTTCTTTCTTTCTTTCTTTCTTTCTTTCTTTCTTTCTTTCTTTCTTTCTTTCTTTCTTTCTTTTCTTTTCTTTTCTTTTCTTTTCTTTCCTGGAATTGAACCCAAGGGTGCTTAACCACTGAGACATCCCCAGCCTTCCTTTATTTAAAAATATTTTGTTTAGAGACAGGGTCTCACTAAGTTGCTTAGGGCCTCGCTGAGTTGCTGAGGCTGGCTTTGAACTTGCGATTCTCCTGCCTCAGCCTCCCGAGCTGCTGGGATTACAGGCATGAGCCATTGACACTGCACCTGGCTCTTTTCTTCCTTCCTTCCTTCCTTCCTTCCTTCCTTCCTTCCTTCCTTCCTTCCTTCCTTCCTTCCTTCCTTCCTTCCTTTCTTTCTGGAATTGAACTCAGGGTTATTTTTTTTTTTTTAGTTTTTGGCACCAGGGATTGGACCAGGGCACTGGACCACTGAGCCACATCCCCAGTCCTTTTTGGTTAGCAAGTGGATGAAGAAGTGTGGGATGTGATCGCAGTGCAGAATGCAGGGCTGAGGAGCCGTGAAGATGAATGAACCTGGGTCAACACCTCACTATAGGTATCTTCAGCACCTGAAGTTCAACAAAAAGAGAAAGTCTCAGAGAAACAAGCACAGTGGGACGCCATTCATATAATGCTCAGAAATCCACAAACTAAGAGTACCTCCAGGGAGCATACGAATGGAGTGAAACTTGGAGTGAAACTACTGAAATAAAGGAGGGAGGGCTAAATGCCCAAACAGAAGGAGTGGTCTCCGTGGACAGGGAGGGAGGGCCAGAGGCCAGGGAGGGATCTGCATGGGCTTCTGCTGCTTGGGTGATGTTTGATTTCTTGAACTTTTGCATCTAACAGCACACACACACACACACACACACACACATAATGTGCATATCTATGTAGTGTGTAGGAATATCTATATAGGCAGACATACGTATATACATTTGTTCTTGATTTTGTATGAATTAATTAGTATTGGAAAAATACACAAATTAAACCACTTCTGTGAGACTCAACCCTTTCCCAGAGCACCACACTTTCCTGCCTAACTTGAAGGCCCTTCACATTCTGTCCCCTCCAGACTCCTAACATCAGCCATACTAACTTTGCATTGTGTCAGGGACTGTCCTAAGTGCCTTATGTTATCCCACCATATTTAATTCTAATAACAACTCTGCAAGACAGGAACTAACTACCATCATTCGTATTTTAAGTGTGCGGACACTGAGGCCCAGAGAGGTGAACTGAACAGGTCAAGTTCGCAGGGCTGCTAGGGGCAGAGGCAGTGCCTGCGCCTGTATGGTCTGATGGGAGAGTGTGAATGCTGGACGGGTCTTTCCTCTCACCACTTCACGACCTTCCCGCTAGGCCTTCCCGTGTGTGCTTCTTGGATGGGAACTGTCTTTCCAGGTATGGACTACAGAGTATCGCGACCACGAACTTCTACTTAAACAAGGGTCAAATAAGTGTGGCAAACTCTGAATAGTAACACTCACTCTCAGAGCATTACCATTCTCTTTCCCCAATCCTACAGCCTTTCTAGTTGTGTCAAGCAACCTGGCTCTGATTTATATATGCCCAGTTTGGTTTAAGGATTTCTCTGGGAAGTGGGAAGGAAAGTTTTGTGAGCTGATCTTTATTCCTCAATGAGATGTTAAATTCCTTGTGGGCAGGGACTAAATCCTGGGCTCCTTATGCCTCCTTTCATCCCCAGGTGTGACTATGGTCCTTGGTAAGTTCCTAAAACATGGAGAAAGGATCGGGTAATTTGAGAGTTCTAAGACTACCAAAGTATTGGCACAGGAACTTGGGCCTTCAAAGCCTTGTGTTCGAGGGTCTCTGGGCACATCCAACTTTGCAAGAGGTGCTGTTTCTCACCTATGTGAAGGGCAGAGGTTTAGAACTTCTGCCTGGAGCAGGGGAGAAAGACCTTTAGTGACTTGGGGTTCAACCTCCCCACCCCCAAACCCTCCAACAGGCTGTGTTGACTATGACCAAAATGCATCACCACCCCAGCAAGTGAATTTAACTTCAGCCTCTGTGGATTGAGAGAACTTGCCTGTCTACAGCCTTGTCTGCCTCTGAGAACGCACTGTGCTCTTGTCTAAGGAGCTCAGGAGAAGATGACATTGTGCACATGTGTGTGGAAAACGATTTTGAGGGTTGGTGAAATATGTTCTACTTGATCCCTCTCTTGGGTTGTTAAAGTGAAGGGAGCATCTTCCTTGTTCAATCTCATTCCTTTATACCCTCTAAGATTTCCCCAAATGAATGCCATATAACTATAAGCCATTAATATAATCCAAAATGTAATTCATCTCTCTATTCTTCCTCCTGCGTTAATGCTCTATTGCTGCTATAACAAATTATCACAAATGCCATGGCTTAAACCAGCTCCCGCTCATTATCTGACAGCCTTGGAGGTCGGAAGTCTGATGTGGGCCTCACGGAGCTGAACTCCCTCTGTGAGGAAGATACAGAACAGATTCTTCCCTCTCTCCAGCCTCTGGAGACATCAGCTCCCGCTCCTTTCTCCACCTTCAACATCCGGACTGCCATGTCTCTTAAGGACACATGGGATTAAATTGGGCTCATCTGGATAGTCCAGGATCACCTCCCTACCCCAACATCCTTGATTGTAACCCCTTCTGCGAAGTCTCTTTGCCAGGTAAGGGAATATATCCACAGGTTCTGAGGGTAAGGGCATTAACATCCTTGGGAGCTGAGTCTGTCTGCCACATTCTGCTAATTTTTAGGAAGAGTTTGAGGAATGAGGTAGGGAAGTGATTGTGTGACCAGAAAACATGAAGTATGCAAGTCAGCTGTGTCCCCCAAACTCACCATGTTTCCCTGAAAGTCCTAAATCAAGAAAAGCTGCAGGGAAGTTTGAAAGGAAGGGGGATTTGGGGGAAGCTGTAGTCATCCCCTCTTGAAGTGTTCCAAAGGGTGGTCATTCCAGAGGACATGTTGGCTGGTATGTGGAACATATTTGCACTCCTTGACATGAATCTTGTTCTTCTTAGTAACTGTTAGAGAGTGGGGCAGACTGGAAGTGTCTGGGACTTAGAACCAGACCCATGGCCAGGATGAGGCAGGTCCCTGGCAAATGCTAAGGAATTTAGCGTCGTCTAAGGATCGGCACATCCAGTGGGCATGCAAAGAATGGCTACTGGAAACCAGGGACAGATGTCTATGTGCCCAAAGAGTGGGTAGTCCAGCAGCAGTCTCAGGGAAGCCTGTGGAACAGGACTCTGATTCTTAGGAAAGGCGGATGTTGTAATTTGAATCTTAAATATCCTCCAAAGACCTATGTGTTAAAGGTTTGTTCCCTGGGGTGGTGGTTTTGAGTTTGTTTTCCCAGTGGCTTTGGGAGGTGGCAGATACTTGAGGAAGTGGTGCCTATTGAGAGATTTTAGGTCATGGGAGTGTGCCCTCTGAGGAGTTGCAGGACCCCAGTCTCTTCTTTGTTTTATACCTCAATCATGAGGTAAGCAGATTTGCTCCTCCATGTACTCCTGCCTTGATGATCCTTGCCACAGGCCCAAAAAGCAATGGGGTCAACTTATCATGGACTAAAACCTCTGAGACTGTGAGCTAAAATAAACCTTATCTCTTTATAGGTTGATTTTCTCAGGTATTTTGTTATAGAAACAGACAATGAACTAACACAAGTGCAGTAAAACTAAGACAGACCCAATACCTTGAAGAATACTGATGCAAGACCCAAGACTGAGACAAGGACAGGCTCAGAGAACATTGCAGAAGCCCATTCATCAAGCTGGGATATAAGGGTGGATCATGGCAGTGCCCCTCAATGGTGGGTCTTTGTCACTGTAGAGAAGAGTACAAGCCTCTACGGTGTTTGCACTCAATTCTGCATGGAATGGGACTTCCTTAAATACTTCAGGGTGTTTGCCATCCCTGGTTCCTACCTCATAGATGCCAGGAACCACCCTAAGCCGATTACCAACCACAGATGCTCTCAGACAGTTTTAAAAGTCCCCTAATGGGCTCATAATGCTCCTGAGCCTAGGTGGTAAGCCAGCCAGGCCTAGGAGTGAGGAAAGAGGCATTAGTGTTGTTGAGAAATGGATTTTTTCGAGGCTTCTGTGTGTAGTTCCTCTATTCTCCCAGCCGTCTCTCTCTTCCTTCCTTCTTCTCAACACTGTCCTGTTTTCTTTTCCACGACATCAGCACCAGCTGAGAACCTGCTGGTTTCTGTGGGTGGTTGCAAGAGGACCCCAGATGACTTTCCTTCCTCCTGCCCCTCCCTCCCCTCAGCGGGGCTCTGCCTGCCTCCTGGATCATCCTCAAGGCTCAGGTCTCATCATCTCTGCTACTGTCCAGTTAATGAGTCCTCTGGGGTCCTCCCAGCCAGGCCACTGAAGGCCAGGTTTGGCTGGTGCTAAGGCCTTCAGCCAACCTTGCCGGGCCCCCTCCGGCTCTAGTTCTAACCCTGGAGTCTATGAGGCTCTTGGTTTTAATGTGTCCCTTCTACCTGGCACACCTTTTGTCACTTCTTTCTGCAATCTCTGCGTCACCAAGGTTCTCCCTATGTTATGGTTTAGATATGAGATGTCCCCCCACCCCAAAAGCTCATGTGTGAGACAATGCAAGGAATTTAGAGGTGAAATGATTGGGTTATGAGAGCCTAGACCTAATCAGTGCATTAATCCACAGACAGAGATCGACTGGATGGTGACTGTAGGCAGGTGGGGTATGGCTGGAGGAAGTGGGTCATGGGGGTCATGGAGAGGCGTGCCTTTGGGACATATATTTTGTCTGTGGTGAGAGGAGTCTCTCTGTCTCTCTCTCCTCTGTGTCTCTCTCCTTCCTGGTGCCGTGTCCTGAGCTGCTTTCCTCCACCACCCCCTCCCATCATGGTATTTACCTCACCTCTGGCACCCAGTGATGGAGCTGGCCATCTATAGATTGAGACCTCTGAAACCGTGAGCCCCCAAATAAACTTTTCCTTCTCTAAAATTGTTCTTGTCAGGTTTTTTGGTCACAGTAGCAAAAAGGCTGACTAAAACAACCTAAATCCTTCCTTTTTTTTTTTTTTAAAGGGGGGGGGAGAGAGAGAGAGAGAGAGAGAGAGAGAGAATTTATTTATTTATTTTAGTTCTCGGTGGACACAACATTTTTGTTTGTATGTGGTGCTGAGGATGGAACCCGGGCCGCACGCATGCCAGACGAGCGCGCTACCGCTTGAGCCACATCCCCAGCCCCCTAAATCCTTCCTTTTGAGTATCTAGATCCTTTCAGGCCCAGTTTAAATGTGACTCTACCCAGACATCAGGAAAGCATATCAGCTAAATACTGATTCAATACTTTTATTTTGTTCAGTGGAAAAATCTGAGTTAATGGACAAACCACTCTGAACAGCAGAGGGCTCTTATGTACATAGCACACGACTTTGCCTGCATGAGAGCATTACCCAGGTGTGCAAACCACTGTCACCATCCCTGTGCCTTGATAGGTATGAATTTTGACAGGTCTAGTTGCTGTGCTAATGGACACAATTTCCTGGTGCTGTTAAAAGGAGCAAAACGAGACAGAGAGTCTGGGGAAAGTGTTGTAGCAACTCTAAAGGGAGATACAAATGGAAAATATTATCATTAATCAGTAAACCCGCAGGAGCAGTAACTGCCCCTTGAGATTGCTGTAAGATGAATGCACGGAGGCTCACAGAGGTGCCACCAGCTGTGAAGTGCCACCAGCTGAGAAGAGTCACCAGCTGTGAAGTGCGGTGCAAGTGTTTGTTGTTTGCTACCAACTTGCAGGGAGCACTGTTCCTGCAGCCTGTCCTCTCTCTAGAATTTCAGACCTGCATCTCTAATGCTAGGCGGGAAACCCCTCCCTAAGGTTCAATAGGCACCTCAAATTTAATGGGGCTCAAATAGAACTCTTGATCCAGTGTCCACTCAACAACCCAGGCCCCAGATCAAATCCAGGATTCTGTTCTTTTCCCCATTTTGCTAATTGAAAGCAAGACCTGCCCACTCCCCTTCCAAGGCTCATACTGACCCTGTCCTCCTGGCTCTGTCTTCTCAGCTTCTAACCTGACAGAAGCCTCCATGATTGCCAGCCTGACCCCTGCCAGGAGCCCCCCAGTGGTTCATTTCTCAGACAGCCAGAGTGCTCTTATAAAAGGAATCAAATGGTGACACTCCCTTGTTCTGTGCCCCCTGGGGCGTGTCCATTACACAAAATAAAAATCCAGATCCTTGTCCAGGCTTTGAAGGAACCACCTTGTCAGGTCCCTTCTGACCTTCATGGACTCCCCTGCTACCACTCTCCTTCCTGTACTCCATTCCCACCCTTTCTGTCCACATTGTGGACACTACACATGTGGGTTCCTCATCTTTCCATGGCTGGCTTCCTTGATGCAGTCAATTCTCAGCTTAGATGACACCTCAGAAAGGCCCTTGCTGATCTCCAAATCTTAACCCTCCCTACCTGAACTATCTATGAAATAATCGTCACCAACCACACCATGCAATAAACCATTGACGTTCAAATCCCATCTTGTGATACAACTCCATTAGTAGAACCACCAAGGTTGTGCACCATTACCTCTTTGGCATTAAACAATATAGGAAAAGAATAAAGAGAAGGTTTTTAAACATAAGCAAAAGCACAAGTTTTAATAGAGATATCATTTACAAACCCTTAATGTTGCCCTTCCACTCAACATTGATGACTCCACTTGGTGATTTTAGAATCTGGGGGGAAATCCACACTAGATATGACTCTGGATGAATTATCCATGGAAACAAAGAAACTGATGATGAATTACCAATGTTGAATTAGAATTCTTGCTGTAGGGATGCCCCTGACACATTTCATATGTTCATTTCCATAGTTATTTATCTCCAAACATTTGCTTAGCATCTCCTCTGACAAATGCAGAGGAAATCATGATAGATAAAACCAATCCCCACTCCTTTCCCCACATCCTCTCCACTCACCCCCTCTTATGTTAAATATAATCCATGAATAAATAAAACTTTCCAAGCTTCTTCCTGAATGCCTGTCTTGTTTATTTGGGAGGAAATTGCAATTACTGGGTAGTTGAACTGTCATGATTGTGTCTTCAAATTAATGGGGCTCAAACAGAACTCTTGAGTTCTATTTAACCAATGCATGGTCTTTGGGAAGATCCATCTCAGCCTTTTAAGAAGAGAATTCACTGTCCCTGTGGAAAAATTACCCAAGTGCTTACATGCCTTTTGAAGTCTTCTGGAAAATTAACAGGGCAAATAAGACTGCTTGGGACCCTCCTGCCTTCAGACATCCTCCTCCTGACTCAAAAACATCTACCTTATGTCAGAGACCAGCCTCCAAACACAGAAACTCCCTCCCCAGCCTTGCTTCCCTCTCCCTGCCCACCTCCAGTGAGAACTGGTAAATCTAGGGAATAATGTTTGATGAAGGTAATTTATACACATGTATGAATGTTGGATAATCTTAAATCCCCTCAGTTGTACTTTTCCTTTGAGAAAGAACATTAATGGAAATCTATTTAGAAACAAATTATTAGGAGAATTCATTTAATTCATATTTTAGAGCAGGATGGTGGGAACCTCTTTGTTTCTTTCTGCTTACTAGCTGTGTTACCACTGGCAAGTGCTAAATTTCTCTGTGCTCAGGTTCTTGTGTGTAAAAATAGCCATCAAAAAAATACCTACCCCATAAAGCTGTGCCAGCTCATTATCATCACCACCACCACCACCACTACCATTATCATCACTACCATCATCATCACCACCACCACATCACCATCATCACCACCACCATCACCATCACCACCACCATCACCACTACCATTATCATCACTACCATCATCACCACCACCATCATCACCACCATCACCTCCACCACCACCATCACTATCACCACCACCACCACCACCACCACCATCACCATCATCACCATCACCGCCATCATAACTACAACCATCATCACTATCACTACCATTATCATCACTATCATCACCACCACCATTACCGTTACTACCACCATCACTCTCACCTTCCTCATCACCATTATTACCACCAACAATATCATCATCACCAACCACCAGCAGTAGCCACATCATTTTCCCACCTTTCTTCAGAAGGTGTTAGAGCTAGTATTGGATTCTAACAGCATTGAATTCAATTTTAGGTAAGTTTGCAGTTTACTAATGTGTCCACCAGGGGGCGGGCCATGGAAAAGAAACATTGCCAAAGTTAAAGTTAAAGGCAAGAATTTACCCAATTCTTAAAATTTTGAGCTTTATATATGTAAATTTTTCCATACTGCTCCTGACAGAAACCAGCCTTTATGTATCTGCTAGATGGTTGATTTTTGCTTTATTTCTCTGTCAGTGAGTTTCTCTTGTTCAGTGAAATGCACATGATTTTGAATATTTGAATCCAGTATTTCCCGCTTTGTTCTACATTCTAAAATATTTTGCAAACTGTGGGGAAATGAAACTTGATATGAGTCAGTTGTATTTTTTTTCCTGCCTAAAAGTGATTTTGATTTTAGGCTTCAGACATAGGTGAAAGACGTGCAGAACAAGATTGCTGACTCTGCAAACACCCAGCATGCAGGACACCCTTTCCTCCTCTCCTGCTCACCGATGGCATCCGGAGGGCGATTGTCCTTGCTAAGACAAAGGCAGAGAGAGAACCTTCCCAACAGGGCCCTTCAGTGAGCTTCTGGCAATCAATGGCATTTGAGATAAAACCAATTTGGTGGAATAGAGAGGGCTGGAGAGAATCTCGGGTGCAGGCACAGTTGGAATGGAAGAGTAACGTCTCATGTTTCACAGCACCGTGCAGTCAACTGTGGTTGACAACAATTAATTGAATGTTTTAAAATTGTTAATAGAGGCGATTTTGAATCCTCCAAAACAGAGAAATGTTTTCTTGAGGTGACAGGTATACCATCTACTCTTATACACATTACACACACATTATACACACTATACACACAGATGGAAATGTCACACTGGACCCCAAAAGTATGTACAATTACCATGTGTCAATTAAACATAAATATATTAAATGTGAATTCGGATGGAGTTTAATCTATTCAACATCAAGAAGATGTTCTTCGTTCTTCTTCCATTCACAGTAGAGTGGACAGGGCATCCCATTGTAAGGATGAATGTGCATCGATGCCTCATGGAGACAATTCTATCCCCAGAGTGTTTAGAAACCTGTGGGGTACTTTTTGGTAAACACAGTGTTGGGGCTGTGCCTGGAACTTACTAGGTCAAACCCCAGATTGCTAGCCATCCTGCAACGTGTGGGGTTTTCCCTCATGATGAGGAATTGTCCCCTAGCCTGCATTATTTTTGAATGTTTTGTTGATCATTCATGTAGATGAAAAACCTAATGATAATAATCTCATGCCAGACCTGAACTCCATTTTCTATCTAACAAATTATTATTTTATTTACTTAAATTTATTTTTATTCACTGTATAAAACATTAAAGTCATACATATTTATGGGATATCATGTGATATTTCCATCTGCTTGTTACATTATGTAACATTGAAATCAAGTTTAATGCAAATTGTATTGGTACACTTTTAATATTCCAGGTGTGTAACTACCAGATAAATTGAAACAATATTGTGTTCACATTTCTGAAAACTGCCTCAATAAAAGACAACACTGTTATGGGATTTGAGTTGCTGGTTGGCATGCACTGGCCACTGTCCCGTTCACAGGGAGTTGACAGGTTAAGGCAGGCATGTGACTTCTTACGGATGTCTTCATTTAGACAGGCATGAGCACTTACACAGATGTGTGGCCATCAGGATGGTAAAATAGGTGGTTCAAGTATTTTATCTTTAAAGAGGGTTCACTGATATAGATAATGGGTTGCTTTTCTTATTTCTGTTGAGGTGGGTGTTGGAGGCACTGTGTGCCGATTTGGTGTGAAAAGCTGAGCTGGGTGGGATGAGTATGTGTAAATCTATGTCTTTAGTTTTTTGTCATTATTGTTTCTGTTGTGGTTGATAATTGTTTTCTTTTCTTTTCTTTTTTTTCTTTTTTTTTTTTTTTGTGCAAGAGATTGAACCCAGGGCTTTGCTCTGCCAGTGAGTAGACCTCCAGCCCTGTTGTTTTTCTGATAATGGTAACTGACACAGGCCAATCCTTCCACTCTTCCACTCTCTCTGGGTCCACACATTGCCAAAAGCATAGGTTTGGGGGAGACATGTCACCTGGAAAAGGCAGCACCATGGTTCAGGAATGAGGTAAGAGTCACCAACTGACACCCATGAATTCAAGGCATGGACGAGTCTTCATTTCTATCCCTGCTCACAAAGGATTTTAGTTTTTTAAATCAATCTTAATTGTATGGCCTCTAAAATAGACTTAGAAATGATATCCTGTGACTACATCTTCTTCCTTTGTCAATATTGGTTAATTCAACAAATACTTATTAGCTTCTTTTTTTATGCCAGAGGTTTGAGGTGCTGAGGATACAGTGAAGAACTTAGATCCTTTTTGAGAGAGTGTTCTTCTAAGGAAACTATGGGGAAAATGTGAGAAGGTGAATGAAAGATACATTATCAGAACAACAACAACAAAAATCATCTAGATGTTAAAGAACAACAACAAAAAATCTAGACATTAAAGAACAGAGGACTGATTTGAGAATTTAATTACATTTTATACTAGGAAGCTATGCAGCCATTAAAATTAAATTTATAATTACTACAGTGAAGGAATAAACTGGCATGCTTAGTGAAAAAGCTGATTATAGACTACATGTATATTATCATTCAATTCAAAACTTCTATATTTTACATGCATGTATTTATTTTTGTTTTTGTTTGGAAAAATCTCTGGAAGCACGTGCACCAACAACAAGTTGCATTCACTACATTTCTCTTTTTAATTTTTTCCCAAGTAATCATGCATTGACTATGTAATTTCAGAGTTGATATACCTTCCCCAAACATTTAAAGGAAACAAAACTAATGTATATATTTGTTGCATTAGTTTACAAGGGTGGCCAGAACAAAGTACCACAGACTGGGTGGTTTCAACAACATAAATTTACTATTTCACAATTCTGGAGGCTGGAAGTCCTAGATCAAGGTGTCTGCACGGTTGGTGGTATGGTTTAGATATGAGGTGTCCCCCAAAAGCTCATGTGTGAAACAAGGCAAGGATTTTCAGAGATGAAATGATCAGATTGTGAGAAATGATTGTGAAATGATTAGATTATGACCTCATCAGTGGATGGATCCATTGGTGGATTAATTGGGGGTAGGATGTGGCTGGGGGCAGACAGTCACTGGGAGCACGCCTTTGGGATTCACATTTTGTCCTTGGTGAGTGGAACTCTCTCTTTGCTTCCTGGTTACCGTGTCCTGAGCTGCTTTTCTCTGCCACACTCTTCCGCCGTGATGTTTTACTTCACCCTGGGCTCAAAGCTATGTGTCAGCCAACCATAGATCAAACCTCTGGAACCATGAGCCCAAATAGAATTTTCCTCCTTTAAATTGTTTTTGTCAGGTCGTTTGGTCACAGTGATGAAAATGCTGTCCAAGACAGCTGGTTTCTTCTGGGGCTTCTCTCCTTGCTGGCAGATGGCCGCTTCCTCTGTGTGTCTTTCTAGGATTCCTCTTGGTGTGTCTAGGCCCTTGTCTGTTCCTAAAAGGATATCTGTCCTATTGCCTCAGGTCCACCTCCTGACCTCATTTTAACTTAGATCCTTCTCCCGTGCAGTCACCTTCTGAGGCCCTGGGAGTTAGGGCTCCAGCCTGGGAATCTGGGGAGGACACAAGCCAGCTCACAAGGCTTGCCTTCTAAATAGGAGAAGGAGGCCCGTAGCTCTCACGTGAAGTTCCTTCTGCTTTAAAAACCCGCTCACAGCATAAAGATGTGATCATGCCAATCATTATTTTATAGCAGGATAAAAATCATTTTACAAATTTAGACATCGATTTCCAAAACGGCTCTGGGGACATGAAGAGGACTCAAGGGCATGCTGCTTGCAGTCTCCTTCCTTGGTGGGCTCGTGGTCTGCGGGGTTGGAACGGAGTCTCCCTTCCTTCACCTGAGGGCAACAGTGGGTCAACCCACATTAACTGGGCACCCACAGGGCAGGTACATTCTACTAGGTGTGGGGCACATTAAAAATAAACAGAAACTCAACTCATGCCCCTAAGGAGCTTTTAATTTCCTGGGGGCACAGAAATTCTTCTTGCTGAACCCGGAGACACCAAAGAACAGGGAAACACTTCTGGTGAGATTGAGAGATGAGCAGTCTAACATTTTTGTGGAAGTGACATGTTTTGTAATTAAGTGACCTTAATATAATGATGGCACAGTCATGATGGGCCCATTGGCCTCTTGACTCTGGCCAGTACTTTCCTGTTAGACCCCTCCACGGCTGCCCGCCATGAGCTCCATCAACTGCAATATAAAGAGCGTTCCAGTGTTGAGGGAGTGGAAGAAAGTGTCAGATCTGGCCATCACCAAAGGCATTTCAAATGTGTTTTGAAGGAGGGAAGGGACATGATTGAGAGGAAAGGATCAGGCGTGTGGTCATGGCGTGGCCATCCTCTCAGTCTAAGAGTTGGCTGTGCAGAGTGGGATGGAAAACAAGGATCTCCTTGAGGCCAGGATGGGATCTCAGCCAGGCCTGAGTGAGGAGCCGAGGGTCTCCCATGGGAAAGGGCCAAGTCTGCATAACTCAAGGGGAGGGGCTTCACAGGGTTGCCACAGGGCTGCGATCACAGCAGAGAGGTGACAAATGAGCCCCCTCAGTGTTCCATAGCTGGTTTCAGTGTTGTGTACGTCTTGGCATAGTTTGTAGAGGTTCAGAGTTTTCTTGTGGGGACACTGAGAAGTCCTTAGGTATGTTTCTATGATATCCAGGGAAGTGGAGTGGATTAGTCCCTAGTGGCATATGTGTGAGCATGTATGTAAAGTAGCATGTGTGTGAGGGAGGGAGTGTGGGCAGCATGTGCAAGTGAGTTTGTGTGTGACTACGTGTGTGTGTGTGTGTGTGTGTGTGTGTGTGAGAGAGAGAGAGAGAGAGAGAGAGAGAGAGAGAGAAAGTGTATAATGTAAGAGAGTGTAAATGCCTGTACATTAGCTATGGAGGTCAATGTATTTGTTTCTTGTTGCTGCTGTAACAAAATTACCACACATTTTGTGGCTTGCAGCAACACACATTTGTTATCTTGCAGTTTGGGAGGTTAGAGATCTAAATGGGGCTCACTGGGCTAAAATCAATTAATGAGCTGGGCTGCGTTCTTTTTGGAGGCTCTAGGAGAGAATCTGTTTTCTTGCCTTTTCCAGCTTCTAGAGGCTGCCCACATTCCTTGGCTTGTGGTCCCTGCCTCCATCTTCAGTTAGCACCATGACTTGCTTAAAGGCTGCTCCTAATTTGGTGGCCCTGCAACAGTGTTGGAGGTGGGGCCTGTGGGTGTTTGGATCATGGAGACTGAGCCCTCATCAATGAATCAATGCCTTTCTCCTGCTGGTGCAGGAGTTCAGCCTCCTTCCCTCTCTTTTGAACCTGCCGCTTGCCCTTCCACTTTCTGCATCCTTGGAATTGGCATGAGGTTCTCACCAGAAGCCAAGCAGATGCTAGTACCCTGTCTTGGGCTTCTCAGCCTCCAGAATCATAAGCCAAAATAAACTTCTTTTCCTTATAAGTTATCTATTCTCAGACATTCTGTTATAGCAACAGAAACCAGATAAAAGAGCAACAGTAGGTGGAGTCCTTCTCCTGTTGAATACTCTGATGTGCTCTTATACCTCTCTCTTCCACTTTTAAGAATTCTTGTGATCCTACAGCCTGCCTGGACAACGCAACATAATCTCTTTATCTTAAATCCAACTTAATTAGAAACTTTAATTCCATCTTCAGCCTGAATTTTCTTTTGAATTGCAACCTACCACATTCGTAGGTTCTTGTGATTAGCAGGAGGACAATATTCTGCCCACCACAGTCACCACTGTAATCACTAGAAGGTCTTTTATAAAGTAGAAGTCCTCTTCCCCTTTGTCCAAATGTGAACATGCTGGAGGGGCAGCAGGAAGAGGGCTGAAGGAGCAGTTGTATTTCGATGACTCTGACTGAAGCTCACTGTCGTTGAGATTCTCTGGTTGAGATGCCTGAAGCGGTCGGGACTTGTCTTTTCCCAAATAGCAGTGATGGAAGGGGCTGCTGTGATGAACTCTCTAACCCATTCATTTTTCATTCACAAGGAAACGGAGAGCCAGGCTGGAGAAAGTTCTCCTCCAAGGTCTCCCAGCTCATGGGGGTGGAGCTAGCCCCCCACCAGCATCCTCTGAACTCTGCCCACTGCTTGCTTGTGCTGCTGGCCCGCTCATCAATGTTACATGATACATTATTTCCCTGTCTTTTCCAACCAAAAGAGATGTGTGTTTTTGACCTTCAGAAGGCACTGAATTCTCTTGACTAACGTCGTGTATGTGCATGTGTCTGAAAAGCAATTACAATTGTTGGATCAGATGCTTACACGGTGGTTTTGCTGCATTTTCTGCCTAAGGCGTATAATGAGACAGGAGGGAAAACTACGTAAATGTGCGTGGCATTCAATCTGGACAGTCCTGATATCAAGAAGACGCAGATAAATTGGAGGAGGTCCAGAGGAGATCGGCTAAATGATGACGAGGGGGAAGAAAAGATGGAAGGAGCTAAGTAGGGGTCGCTTCACTCTGCGGTCATGTGGTTGGAAGAAAGCAGGCTCCAGGACTCCTATGAATATTTTCAAGCTACAACAAAGAGGGAACAGAATGGCTTTCCCATACTGGTGGGTCTAAGGAAATGTGCTGGGTGTAGCTACAAAGAGAGAAGATGCCTTCGTCCTAAAACAAGGCCATCAAATCATTTTACTTAACTCTCTGCTGACTGTAACTTCTGGTCATTTTTGTTTTTCACTTTGCTAAGGTGACCAACTGTCCTGGTTTACGTGGGACTGAGGATTTTCCTGGCATGTAGGACTGTCAGTGCTAGATCCAGGATAGTTATGAAGCAAAGTGGAACAGTGGGTCACTCAGCTGGAGAATAAAGTAGACCTAACCTGTCTGTCCACCTTGGGGACACTGGCATACAAGAGTGAGTTACTACAAGTCCTGTTTGCATGAGGATTCCAAATGGCCTTGGGGGAAATGGTAGAAGGATCCCTAGTAGTCATGGTGGAGTCTCAGAATACCTATCTGGAGAAGGCAAAGCTGCTGACCTTGGCTGCAGTGAGGGGGCATCTGGATTTTTCAGAAAGAGAGGGCATGCAGCTTGAGGTCACTTGGTATGACTCATCCTGGGGCCTCTTGTTCAGGTGGATTAACCAATATGTTTGATGCAGCTTAGATAGTGTCCCTCACACCACCTCCTGCCTAAACAGAAACAGTGAGGCTAACTCCTAGGGCCCTGAAAAGTTATACCCACCGAGAGAGGCCATATGCTTACTGAAGGCTCTGGGAGCCATGCAAGAAGAGTTTGGACACTGGAATTGGTAGCAGGAAGATGACCGGTCCCTTTTTAGTATCAAAAATGGCAGCCATGAAGTCAGGCCATCAGATAATGGGAAAAAAAGAATAAAAACAGAGCAAAATTTTATAATAAGAAAGAATATGAGGCTTCTCCAAAAAGGGAGGACCTTTGGCAGAAACTTAGAAGCACAGAAACAAAACTTCATGAGCCTTTTCCTCCATGTCAAAGAGGGTCTGTCAAAGTCTAGAAGTTCTTTTCTTCCAAAACAGAGAGAGACTGGGGTCCCCAATGCCCTGTGGTTGAATAATCCCCTGGAAGGATTAAACAAGAATCAGAATCAAAACAGATTGTTGAAGGGTAGAAAGAGAAAGAAGGGAATGAGGTTTAGTCCAAGGCAGCCTCGTCATGGATGTCAGACCTGAGGTGTGGGTTGGGTCAGGTCAGGTTCCAGAACGGGCATTTCCTTATCCCACAGTACAGTGAGGTGACTGTGAGATAAAATGACTGGCTGACTTCAGCAGAAAAGCAGTTTACCATAACAGGGAGCTCATAGAAGAATCAGGAGGGCTGAAGGAGGCAGAGCTGGAAGGCAAAGTGGGAAATGCCTACAGTTCCACCCCAGTGAGGGCCTGGGGTGCCCCAACCCACCCTGCGTGGCCAGGTGGCCAGCGCAGCTGAGGAGCTGGAGCCTCTGATCACACCCCTCTGCCAGCTCTGTTGCAATGTCTTCCTTTATCTCAGTTCTCCTGTCATCATGACACACACGTGCCGAATCCTCTGCCATTCTGTCTCGGTGGCAACGGTGGCTGCTCATTTGAAGTCCACGTTGATGTGTCTCGTCCCAGGAATCGAGTCCAAGTCTATCATAGGTGGCTGCCTTCGCACCCTTCAGAGACTCATAAAGTAGAAGACTTAGGCTGGACAGTCAGAAAAAACAACAGTTGCCCTTTAGAGTGAGCCCTTCGGTGGTCCTCTGTCATCATATACAGGTCCCGCCTGCCCTACACTCATGCTTCCCTCTAAAATAAGACAACTGTCATTCGTACCATTGGAAACATGCTCTCAGCTCTTAAAGTAGATTTGTATCAAAATTCCATTGTTGGGTGTCCATCTTGTGATTCCATCTCGATGCTCTGTAACCACTGGGGAAATTTATGCAGGTAATCATTACCATATATCCCTTATAAAATAGTGAGATAAAGGGAGAAGAAAGGGGTGGGAATGGTTAAAATGTTAGCATATATATTTCAGCAAGGAAAAATAGTGCTTATTTCCATATCTGGTCAAGAGGTTAAATTTGATAAATATTGGGCTGGGGATATAGCTCAGTTGATAGAGTGCTCATCTTACATGCACAAAGCCCTGGGTTCCATCCCCAGCATCACAAAATAAATAAACAAATAAATTTTGTTAGATATTATCTTCCCTTCTCCACTACCTTATGTCATTTGAAGTCAGCCAACACCTTATCTGGTTGGGGTTCTGCATCTGATAGGATGATACAAATCTTCATTCCAGGAGTTCTTGGTGGGGAGAGGGTATAGCTCAGTGGCAGAACACTTGCCAAGAATGCTTGTGGCCTAGATTCAATCCCCAGCACCAAATGGACACACAAAAAACCCCCAAGAAGACCAAGCATTCTGAGATCTTGCTGGTCACGCCTGAAGAGGGTTTCTGCATTTCTCCACTGACGTTTGCCATTGAATATGGTGGCACTTAGGAGGTAGCACAGGAATCCCCTGGTTTCCTTCATCTCCAGATTGGCCTCAGTTTGTAGCAGCAGCCCTATGTCCCCCTTGAAATCAGGGACAATCAAAACCATCATTGCATCTTCTTTTGTGTGTGTGTGTGCGCGCCTGTGCGTGTGTCTGTTTGCCCAGCTATTCTGGGTGATGACCATGTAGGATCAGTAAATGACACCTGCAATAGCCCACTGACTTGCTTCTTTTCTGTAATGTGTGTTCCTTGGATAGAAGCAACAAGGTTGGTGTTGTTGACTGAAGCATGGTTGGTGAGAAAACAAGATCATAAGTGTCCAGCTCTCTCCATGGGAACAAATGCGGATACTTCAAGATGAAGGGGAGTTCAATACTGCCAATCTGCCACCAGGGGTCAGGCTGTTGCCTCCAGGGAAGGAGCTCCTTGCAAGTGGCGCTTCAGCCCTGGAAGTAGCCAGGTTAGCATCCATGATGAAGGCAAGTCCACAGCTTCCGTTCCATGAATAGATTCCACTCCAGCCTCCACAGCCACTTTGTGCATGAATCAATGAACGATCACCTGGGCAGCTGGGGAGGCTGCCTGAGAGCTACAGGACTGATCATTGTATCTGCTCATTTCTTCCTCACTCTTCCCACTTGGAGTGAAAGTCTTTTGGTGAATATGTACTTCAGACATTTTTCTAGATGTCCATTCACATATCTCCTTCCTAATCCTCTCTGTTGCTACTTTTCCAATCTTGTTCCTTCCAAGGTCATGACCAGCTATCTAAATATTAGCCACAGCCCTCTGTCCAAGAATCTGAAAATGCTTTACCTCAGCCGCCTCACCATCCTTCTAGACTGGACAACAGAATGTCCAGGTTCTATCCTCCAGAATGATGTCCCTTACCCACAGCCCTTAGGGCCATTCCAGAATGAGGACACAGAGCCAGTAGTCTGTTTCTGGCTGGTGCAAGCACAGTGACCAGGTCCCTCTGAAGCCAGGCTTGACTTTTCCCTGCACAGGGAAGTCCCCCATGAGGGTGTAGGTGTCATGGGAGGGAAGGATGGTAGAGTGGCAGGGTGAACTTCTGCTCATGAAACAGGTGGTGTCTTCATAGCCTGTTCAAGCCCTCACCTGACTACCTATGCCACCTGATGAGGGAACTCTGTGGTTATGTTATGTGCTTTTGTTACGGCAGAAAATTCTAGTTACTTCATCACGAAAAGCCTGATTATGCGGTTGCTTGGCTTCTATGATCTTGCTGCAACTACTGCCACTCACATCCTAAAACCCCTGGGCTGGACTCTTTCTTTTTTCTCTTTTTCTTACTGGAGATTTAACCCAGGGATGCTTTACCATTGAGCCACATCCCTAGTCTTTCTTGTTTTTTTGTTTTGAGACAAGATCTCACTAAGCTACTTAGGGTCTCACTAAGTTGCTGAGACTGGCTTTGAACTTGCCTCAGCCTCCTGAGCTAACTGATATTAAAAGCATGCATCACTGCACCCATCAGAACTTTGTTTCCACTGTCATGAAGGATTCACTCTCATCCCTATTTGTATGCCTCACTTGCTCTTAAAGCAAAGTGCAATGACAATATGAGAGCCAAGTGACCTAGGGCTAGCTAGCGTGTATGCTAGCCGAAAGCAGATATCTTGGCATTTTCAGCCTCTGTATTGGGTGGATGGGTAGACAAGCTTCCTAAGGAGGATTGCCCCCAGTTATAGGAAGGGGACTTAGGCTCTGGATTGTCAAAATATCTTTTTATATATATCCCCTCACTCCTTTTCAAAAAATGCAGAAAATTTAAAAAAAACATAAAAATAAAATGTAATCCAATAGCTCAGAAACAATACCACAACAACAGGCTGGGGATGTGGCTCAAGCGGTAGCGCGCTCGCCTGGCATGCGTGCGGCCCGGGTTCGATCCTCAGCACCACATACCAACAAAGATGTTGTGTCCGCTGAGAACTAAAAAATAAATATTAAAAATTCTCTCTCTCTCTCCTCTCTCACTCTCTCTTTAAAAAAAACAAAACAAAACAATACCACAACAACAAAAGATTAAAATATAGGCAGGTTTCTTTTCCTATGTCCTGTAATGAATATTTATCTTCCAGGAACATAGATTCTAGGAAGTCAGAAATGTCATCTGTTTTATTTGCTGCTGTCTTCACATTAATAAGTGAATGTCTAAATGAGTGATTATTTTTAAAAGCTTCAACTCATATTATAGTCACTTTTCACCATCCACAAAGATTCTTTAGGCATCAGTTCAGATGCCTCATGTGTGCTATCTTGTTGAGTTGTCATGAAACCCTGTAGAGTTCATTCCCAAGGTGTAAAGGTTTCAGTGTCTGGTGTGAGGCTGGGTCTGCAGCAGGCAGTCTGCCTCATTGACATCATGTTGGGTGTGGTTTCAAATGATTTTATTCAAATGAATTCTTGGCAAAGAAGGACATGAATAAATAACATCAAGCGGTGGGCGGATCCTTTTCTTTTGAAATGGCGGTGGGGTATCTTATCTCTTGAGGGGAGACACTGCCTGCTGGCTCTAGCTAACAGAACAGGTTGAAAGACTTCATATGATTTCTTTGAAGGGAGAGCCTCTTGGCAATGCAGGAAGGCAGGATGGTAACTTGGAGTTTATAGGGAATCTGTCGGTCTTGACCTTTCTTTCTCCTCTGGCCCTGGAATCCCATACAGGGCACCACCAGAAATAGAAATGGGAGGTGCTCCCAGAAGGCATCCGCTGACTCTTGCTGTTCCCCTGCATTGATCTAGCCTTCTTCTCGGTCTCCATTTCCTCTTCTATCTCCTTCCCCTGCATTCCCTTCCCCTCCTCCTCCTCCTCCTCTGAGACAGGTCTAGCTAAGTTACCCAGGTTGACCTTGAACTTGAAATCCTGCCTAGTCTGAGTAGCTGGGATCACAGGCACATGCCACCATCCCCAGCAAAACCTAGGCTTCTTATTAGGTGAAGAACTGTCTCCTAGCAAAACTCCACCTCATTGATTTAGCAGACTAATGCACACCCTTCAATCCCTCCAAAACACAGGAGAGGGATTAAGGTGCTGAATGATGCTGACAGTGAGTTGCTGCTTGCAGCCCTGGACAACAGGAACACCTGGGTACTCACCTGCTATGTGCACCAGGAGTCAACTGTGTGAGCCTCCTGGCCTCTTCATGCCATTTGTGCTTATTAATTAATTAAATCATTTAAAAATTCCATGAACTACTTTATTTATCAAATTGAACACTTGCAGTGTGCCAGGCCCTGGTCTTCACACCTTAAATAAATAAGTGAACAAAGAAATGAAGATCCCCTTTTCCCATGTAATTTATTATGTATGCAAAAATAAAAAATTAAAAAATCTCGGCCAGCATGGTGGCACATGCTTGGTAATCCAAGTAATTGGGGAGGCTAAGGCAGGAGGATTGCAAGTTCAATGCCAGCCTCTACAACTGAGTGAGGCCCTTAAGCAACTTAATGAGATTCTGTATCAAAATTAAAAATATAAAGGGCTGGGAATGTAATTCAGTGGTTAAATGCCCCTGAGTTCAACCCTCAGTTCTCCCCACCAAAGATATACTCTATCACAAAGAGAATGAAATCAAACATTGATAAGACCCAACAAGTGTAAGTTATGCTTAACCTGGTGGGTTTGAGACAACTTTTAAAAGATTGAAAAAAAAAATATCGTGAGGCTCTGGAAGGATTTCGGTCTCAGAATACTTCATAAGTGTTCTTAGATTCATGTTACACTTTAAAGAAGTCAAAACTGGAAATGTATACAAGAAAAAATAAACTGACAGCAACAAAGAAATCCAATCAGGAAACCCAAAGAAAGGTCTTATGCTTATGCCAAAAAAAAAAAAAAAAGTTTTACATTAAAATAACATGTTTAAGATTTGTTCCCAGGATGTAGGCTCCCTGTTTATCTCTCTTATTGTTTCTTTTGTTGAGAGAAAACTTTTTAGTTTGAGTAAGTCCCATTTGTTGATTCTGGTTGTTAACTCTTGCGCTAAGGGTGTTCTATTGAGGAATTTGGAGCCTGACCCCACAGTATGTAGATCATAGCCGACTTTTTCTTCTATCAGACGCCGTGTCTCTGATTTAATATCGAGCTCCTTGATCCATTTTGAGTTAACTTTTGTGCATGGCGAGAGAAAGGGATTCAGTTTCATTTTGATGCAAATGGATTTCCAGTTTTCCCAGCACCATTTGTTGAAGATGCTATCCTTCCTCCATTGCATGCTTTTAGCCCCTTTATCAAATATAAGATAGTTGTAGTTTTGCGGATTGGTTACTGTGTCTTCTATTCTGTACCATTGGTCCACTCGCCTGTTTTGGTACCAGTACCATGCTGTTTTTGTTACTATTGCTCTGTAGTATAGTTTGAAGTCTGGTATCGCTATACCGCCTGATTCACACTTCCTGCTTAGCATTGTTTTTGCTATTCTGGGTCTTTTATTATTCCATATGAATTTCCTGATTGTTTTATCTATTTCTACAAGAAATGCTGTTGGGATTTTGATTGGGATAGCATTGAACTTATAGAGAACTTTTGGTAATATCGCCATTTTGATGATGTTAGTTCTGCCTATCCATGAACAGGGTATATTTTTCCATCTTCTGAGGTCTTCTTCTATGTCTCTTTTTAGGGTTCTGTAGTTTTCATTGTATAGGTCTTTCACCTCTTTTGTTAGGTTGATTCCCAGGTATTTTATTTTTTGGGGGGATATTGTGAATGGAGTAGTTGTCCTCATTTCTGTTTCAGAGGATTTGTCGCTTTACCCCACACACTTCAGATAGAGCCCTAATATCCAGAGTATACAAAGAACTCAAAAAATTAGATAATAAGATAACAAATAACCCAATCAACAAATGGGCCAAGGACCTGAACAGACACTTCTCAGAGGAGGACATACAATCAATCAACAAGTACATGAAAAAATGCTCACCATCGCTAGCAGTCAGAGAAATGCAAATCAAAACCACCCTAAGATACCATCTCACTCCAGTAAGATTGGCAGCCATTATGAAGTCCAACAACAACAAGTGCTGGCGAGGATGCGGGGAAATGGGTACACTTGTTCATTGTTGGTGGGACTGCAAAATGGTGCAGCCAATTTGGAAAGCAGTATGGAGATTTCTTGGAAAGCTAGGAATGGAACCACCATTTGACCCAGCTATTCCCCTTCTCGGTCTATTCCCTAAAGACCTAACAAGAGCATGCTACAGGGACACTGCTATATCGATGTTCATAGCAGCACAATTCACGATAGCAAGATTGTGGAACCAACCTAGAAGCCCTTCAATAGATGAATGGATTAAAAAATGTGGCATTTATACACAATGGAGTATTACTCTGCAATAAGAAATGACAAAATCATAGAATTTGGAGGGAAATGGATGGCATTAGAGCAGATTATGCTAAGTGAAGCTAGCCAATCCTTAAAAAACAAATGTCAAATGTCTTCTTTGATATAAGGGGAGTAACCAAGGACAGGGTAGAAACGAAGAGCTGGAGAAGAAGATTAACATTAAACAGGGATGATAGGCGGGAGGGAAAGTGAGAGTTAAGGGAAATTGCATGGAATTGGAAGGTGAGCCTCAGGGTTATACACAACTACATATAAGAGGAAAGGAGGAGTAGGAGAAAAATTATATAAGTGGAAGAAACGATTTATAGTAGAGGGGATGGAGAGAGAGAAGGGGAGGGGAGGGGAGGGGAGGGGAGGGGGGACAGTGGAGAATGGGATAGACAGCAGAATACATCAGTCACTAGAAAGGCAATTTGTAAATCAATGGAAATGTAACTGATGTGACACAGCAATCTGTATACGGGGTAAAAATGGGAGTTCATAACCCACTTGAATCAATCTGTGAAATATGGTATATTAAGAACTATGTAATGTTTTGAACAACCAACAATAAAATAATTAAAAAAAATAACATGTTTAAGGTAAATATTTATCTTTTTCTTTAAAAATGAATTTCTACTGTGAAATGGCTTTTTAAATTGGCAACCAATAGCTAGTACCACCTGGAGTGGATTAAAGGATTTATAGAGTCTTTTTTTTGTACCAGGGATTAAACTCAGGGGCAGTTGACCACTGAGCCACACCCAAAGCCCTATTTTGTATTTTATTTAGAGACAGGGTCTCACTGAGTTGCTTAATGCCTTGCTTTTGCTGAGGCTGGCTTTGAACTCACAATCCTGCCTCAGCCACCCAAGCCACTGGAATTACAGGTGTCTGCAAACACACCCAGCTTTAGACTCTAGTTTTTAAGATCCACTTGAATCCCAATCACCAGGGTGCTGAAGTTTGAACTGGAAGTTCTGGGCGTGGCTCCAGCACTTACAGCTAAGCAGACTTCCTGGGGACCTACTTGGGACAGTTGCCTGCTGAGGGCTCTTACCAGTTAGGGCAACCCGGAGTCCTTCTCATTCTGGACCTTTGACTTTGGAGAGCTTAAGACACCAGTTGGTAGGAAGGTTGCATTCCACCTTCAGAAGGCAAAACATGGAAGAGTCTTGTTTTGAATTGTGTCATAGCAGAGACCTGCTGTTGAGAGAAGTGAAGTTCATGTGTAATTCCTAGTGCCCAAATTAGATGTTCCCAGGAGATTAAGAAGGGTCTTTAATCTTGAGCAGTTTATGATCTTGAGACAAATTCAGCTTGTTGAGTCACCGGGCGATACTTCTCCATAGCATGCATAATGTATTATTACAGTAATGTAATCACATGCTACAGATTCTGTAGTTGACAATGTCAGGGTGGTGACCGTCTGAGGGTGATGACCTTCCCGGCCTGACCAGGACTCAGGGGTTGACTAGGATTGGGACTTTCAGTGTTAAATCTGAAGCAGGCCTGGGCTAACTGGAAAAGTTGGCCACCATAGAGAAGGATCGACTTGGGAGCCACCAAAGCTGAGGAAGGCTCTGTAGGAGAGGGAGACATCTGAGTGGGTGTTCAAATCTAGAAGAATCTATAGCAGCTGAGAGCTCAGAGAGAGAGAGGGAGCATTCTAATTCTCATGCATGAGCAGCCCCAGAATCCCCAGCACTGTTAGTTTAGATCCAGGTATTTTAAACAGCATGTTTTCAGCAATCACTTGGCATGTTGCTACAAGAAGTGCCACCGAGCTAAGTGGTTCTGCAAGTTGAAGTGGAAACAGTTCAGACGCACCGCCACCTCGGAGTCCGGGTTAATTAGCTCATGTTTGCAGAAGCCTTTGGGTGTCTGCAGCACATCCCCAACCCAGGTATTATTAGCCAGTTAGTACCACTTTAAAGAAAGAAAAAACACATTTCTGCAGTTCCCTCAGCCCTTGTTTCTTCAAATAGCTAGATTCCTGCAGATTTCAGTATGAGCTGTTCACTGGAACTGAAGAGGCCACCATGTCCAACCACGTGTGTGAATGTGATTTCAATCCAGCCCGAGGTCTGGGCCGCTGCCTGACTTGCAAACAGTGTGCTGTTGTCTTGTTGGAAGGGTGCCACTGTCCTGTTCATAGCTCGTGTGTCTTTTATATGCCATGCATGTATTATCATAGACCTTACAGTATTACATGCTAAGGTATCGCCCATCTTTTAATGAGGGATATGCTAATGTCACGGGACAGCTGAAAATCCTGGACAGCAAGCAGCCCACCCTCTTGCTGAGTTCAGGCCTCCTAATGCTGGTGGGAGGGGCACAGAGCAGGGTTTTAGCACAGGCCCCTCCCTCCCTGACCAAGGCCCCACCTCTGACCCTGCTCCTACTCATGGGCAGCTTACAGCTTAGCCAGGCAAAACCATCAGAGGGTGGCCAGACTCTTAAAAGCATGTATATGTTGTGTACTTGTGTGTATGAGTGTGTATGTCGTGTGTGTGTATACACGAGGTGGGTACATATGTGAATATGTGTGTGTATGTGAGTGTGTGTATGTGTATCTGTGTGTGTGTATGTCATGTGTGTGTACATGAGGTGGTACATATGTGAACATGTGTGTGTACATGAGTTTGTGTTTATTTGTGTATGTGTATGTCATGTGTGTGGAATGGGCATATGTATGCATGTGTATACATGTGTGGGGAAATGGTGTCTGTGTGTGTATGTGCATGGCCTTGTGGAGGAATCTCAAGTGTGGACAGTTGTGCTCTGGGCCTTGGGTGCAAAAGACATCTCCTTGCTCCTTGTGCTGGTAAGAGGGTGGGTGACAGTGCTGGGGAACTAGAGAAGGGGCAGAGGCCAGGCAATAGGCACAGGCTCGATGGGAGGTGTTTCCACTCGTGGGCTGGCTTCTCTCTGCTGGTTACAGTGGGAGGCAGAGGGGACAACAGGCTCATTTTGCTGCTAACAAAAACTAGCCTGAGGCATCCTGCCAGTGTGAGGAGCTGATGGAAGCAGTTGACCTGACCGCTGGTGCCGACCAGAGACATAGAAATCCTGGGCTTCCAGATGCCCCTGGCCTAGGATCTCAGGAATGCGAAAGCACTGATGAAGACAGTTCATGTCTAGGGTCATGCTCAGATGAGCTGGCCTGCACAATGTCAGAGCTTTTCTGGATCATGCTGCACTTGGAGCGACCCATGACACAGGTCCAATGGATTTTCTTAGAGAGCCCAGGAAGTTGAGCCTTGAAAAACCAATATGGCAGTGAACACATACTAGCCATTTACTATTTATTAGTGGGGAAGGGATGGAGTCTTACTAGGTAAAGCAAAGGCTGAAAATCCTAGAGAGTAGAAGAAAGAAGTGGAGAGGTGGGTGTCCATGAGCCAGAACTGGAACACCAAAGACCCCTTAGAAGGACACATTCTTGAGGTTTCTCTCCTGACAGGTTTTGGCAAGTGCAAAGGGGTGCCCTTGTAGAATACTGCACAGCTGGAGCAGTGTGGTCTTAGGAGGGAGAGATGTATACGTAAGGGTTAGGAGCTATTTAAAAGCCACATCATTCTGCTCTCTGATATTAGGTCTTTTAAATAGTCATACCAACTACAGACTGCCCCCGTGTGTCTTACAGTTCTGCATCCCCAGATCCAACAACAATGAAAAAATTTGTCTGTACTGAATATGCACAGACTTTCTTTCCTTTCATTATCCCCTAAACAATGCAGCATAACAACCATTTGCATAGCATTCATATTGCATTAGGTCTTACAAGTCATCTAGAGGAGACTTAAAAGTACACGGGCAGACTGTGTAGGTCATGTGCAAATGCTGCACTATTTATATGAGGAACTTGAGCATCCACGGATTTTGGTATCCACAGGGGTACTGGAACCAGTGACCTGTGGATTCCATGGCACAACTTAACTTCACGGCCCCTGGCCTGTGTGTGTGGTCACACAGGCATTCCTCACATAGGACGGTGTTGGCTGTCTCCTGATGGGGCTTCGGACAAGTTGGCTTCTGGCCACCCATTTCCTTTTGCCTTAGGAATGATAGATTCTATTGATCTCCTTTGGTGCTGATAACCATCTGATCATTCTTCCTTTCCTCTGTGTCCTTCATCCTTTCTTTTACTTGTGTTGGCAAAGAACCTAGGAATGATCCTTTTTTTTTTTTTTTTTTTTTGGTACCTGGGATTTAACCCAGGGGGCACTTAACCACTGAGCCATATCCCCAGCCCTTTTTAATATTTTATTTCAAAATAGGGTCTTGCTGAGTTGCTTAGGGCTTCAGTGAGTTGTTGAGCCTGGCTTTGAACTCGTGATCTCCTGCATCAGCCTCCTGAGCCGCTGAGATTGCAGGAATGTGCCAGTGGAATGATCCTCTTTGGAAAACTTATTTTGCTATCATCTCAGTCAGCAAAGTCCATTCCATATGTTCCCGACACTCATTTTAAAAGCAGGAACATCACACTGTGGTCTTCCTTATAAGCATTTGTGTTATGGATGGGCACTGCTTGTCAAATCTCTCTGCCCTGATGGACATGTTCTGTCTCCACTGTCCACCGTAGCTACTAGCCACAGGCCACTTGTGAGTGCTTTAGCTGTGACCCGTGTGATAGAGGAGCCACTTTCCAATTGTGTTTAACTTAAAGAGTCACATTGGCTGGAGACTGGAGTACTGAATGGCGTAGTTATAGAACGTGTATGTGTCTCCAGGGTTTCCTCCTCCAAAGCCCAGTTCAGTTTTTTTTCCTTAGGTGATCCGGGCACATTCCTTCGCTGTCTTTTGGCTCCTTGGGTTCTGCAATTCCTCCAGCTCTCAATCTCCTTCACACAATGAGTGCGAGGGTGGGTTGGGAAAGGCTTACTGAAATGTCAGCAACAGGGGTGAGAAAATTTCATTTCTCCACCAGGCATTTTCTCTGTTGACCCAATAGGTTTACTTACTTATGAGCAGAGGAGAACAACAGCTGAACCTCCAAATGAAATGCCTGAGTCACAAGTGGATCACATTTCTATTTCAATCTAATGCGTGTTTCAACTAATGCAAGTTTTGAGAATTATGTATACTTGAAGGTACTATGTCATCAACATTTTAGGAGAAAGCCCCAGGAAATTACAATTACATAACCAGAGCGGAATTTGAAGAGTTCCGGCTTTGCACGAAGAAAGCAGCTTGGGCTGGGTTCAGGCTTCCAAGGAGGCAGCCTCTCTCCAGGGTAGAGTAATCTGGTTGTAACTGGGTGATGCTGGCAAAGACCTGGGATGAGGGATATAATTGGCAAGGGCTGATTTACACAAGAAATCACAATAAAAGGACAAGGAACTTCTAGGGCAGAAAAAAGAAACATCAGATTTATTAACAAAAGTCAAAGCCAAAAACCCCCAAACCCCCCAAAGTGACTGGGAACACCATGCAGATGGTGCTGGACACCTGGAATAGGTAAGAATCTGAGAGCACATCTGTGACAGGAAAGTAAGACAGAGGAGGTCTAGCAGATTCTGTAAGGCACAGTTCCCTGGTGTGGGGGAGAGTCTGTGGTTAAAATAATAGAAGGTAACTCTTCATTTATTCTTCTTTCTAGCTGTATTAGTCTGCTTCAGCTGCTATAACAAAATAATCATAGCAATTTATTTTCTAACGATTCTGGAGGCTGAGAAGCCCAAGGTCAAGGTGCCAGACTATTTGGTTCCTGATGAAGGCTCTCTTCCTTGTAGACAGACAACCTTTGTACCATGTCCTCACATGACAGAAAGAGAACTTGCTTCCCTTTTGCTTCTAGAGCCCAAGACCTGAGCATCTGCCTTGACTGGGCAAAACAAAGGGACCGATGTGTCACTTTCATCCCAAAGAAGTAGTTTGTGACAAATCTGATTTTCAGGAACAGAGTTGTCTAGCAAAGTAATTGGAAGGACCTAGATGCAGCAAGAGTGACCCTTTCCCCACCTCTTAAGCCTCATTATTTCCATTTTGTGTCTTCTCAGCATTAGAGGTTCTGTTGGTATAACATTAATACTGTTCCTCAGGACCCCCATGGAGACCAAACCCCGCAGATGATCAAATCCTTTATAAAACATGGTGTAGTATTTGCATATAACCTACACAATCCTCCCACATACTTAAATCATCCCTAGGTTACTCATAAAACGTAATACAATGTAAATGCCATGTAAAATAGTCGTTTGTATTGTTTAGGGAAAACGTCCATACATATTCAGTGCTGATGCAATGATTTTTTCAGATACTTTTGTTCTGTGGCCAGTTGAATTCATGGAAGCAGAAACCTTGGGTACAGCAGGAAGTCTATACCCCTCACTAATTTTGGAGGTCCCACGGCTAGGCAATACACAGTCTCCCACTAACTTTGCCACAGGTGACACCTCTGATGTGGGGGCTATGATCATGGTTGCCTAGGTGACATTTCAGGGATCTGAGGCCACTTTCTCTGAAAACACTGACTTTTCACTTGGATCTGCAGATGCATGATGGATGACAGACACAGGACCAACAGGCTTGGCACCTCTGCCTCCATATCCTGTCTGTCTCCTTCCCTGCCGTAACCCCTGAGTCAGGCTTGACTCGGTTCTGCATGCAGACATGTTGATCACTTGAGAAGTGTTTTGTCCAACGCTATAATACTTGACCTAGACCTCATTAGCCTCTCTCCTTCCCCTTCCAGGCTAAAGACATCTGTCAGCCACCATGACCAGAAACACCGGATCCTGCAAGGAGTGGCAAGAGCTGGAAGATCTCCATTTTGGGCTTCTCTTTCTCTGTCATTCCCTTCCTGTATCTGTGACCCTCAACCCCCCCAGCGTTGAGGAGCTGATTCATGAGCAGAGCTCCCTCCTCTCCACTCTTCCCTCTCAGACACTGGTTTTCCATGAGATGAGCTTCCAGGTTCTATAACCGGATGAATAGAACAAAGCCAGTGGTACTGCAAGATGACCAGGGACCAAGGAGAGCTCTTAACTACTCATTAGATGGATGTTTGCCTGAATAGAGGGCATGAGAGGGGAGAATTATCCCATCATGGGGGGTGGGAAGAGAGGTTGAGCGAAGGAGCTGGTTTTCTCCATGAGCCACACCTGGGGAAAATGACATAGAGGGCCGCTGAGCTTTCGCAGCTCCCTGATCCTGAAAAGGGCAGAAAGTGTGGTTGGGAAAGTGGGAGAAAGAGAGAAAAAGCCAACCTTGAGCCCCCAGGACAACAGCCAGAAAGAGACCGAGGCTGACCAAGGGAGAGGCTTGGCCTTCAGAGTGGAGTTTTGATGCCTCTATAGTATGGGTGTAGTGAAGGCATCATCTGAGAACCTTCGGGAAGCCAGTGGACCTTCCTGACATCTCATCTGCAGAAGGAAGTTCCAGCCCCATAGAGTGGGCAAAACAGGCCCTTTCAGGGAAACAAAACACGGTGTTTGATTGTATCCTGCTTGATTGGAATGTGCTCCCACAAAAGCATGAGTTGGAAACTTAATCCCCAGTGTGCCAGCGTTGGGAGGTGGGTCGCGTTGGAAGGTGGGTCGCGTTGGAAGGTGTGTAGGTGACAAGGCTGTACGCTCACCATGGATTGATGCAACTGTAAGAGAGCTCAAGGCTGCCAGTTGTAATTCCTGCTCGCTCTCTCTCTCTCTCTCCCCCTCTCCCCTTCTCTTGGTGCTTCTGGTATGTGATGCCTTCTACCATGCTATGATGTGGCAAGAAGATGCCAGAGACCAGTTCCTCCATCTTGGACCTCCTAGTCTCCAGAACAGTAATAAATAAATTTCTCTTGTCTATAAATTACCTAGTCTCAGGTTCTCTATTACAGTAGCACAAAACATACTAAGACACATCTGCGAATTCCTCTCAGTTGTTGTGCATCCTGGTTATATGCACAAGTAACAATGATTTAAGCAGAATAGCATGTCTCTTATTCTCTTCTCACACACCATCAGACACCTGCTCTGTGCATTACAGATCAATGCCAGGAGAGTCTCTGACACTCTGCTGAGAAAACAGTGCAGTGGGACCCTGTGGGGTAAAGTTACACAGCATGTTTGGAGGATTTGATGAGGGAAGAAGTCACATGGGCATAGAGTGGAAAAGAGGGACATTTCATGGAAGAGACGTGCCTGGTGCTGGGCCACAGAGGAGCTGTAAGATCTTGGTGGGCAGTAGTGTCTGGGGGGCTCTCCAGGCACAATAGGGAGAATGATTGCTTGGTGAGAGCCTAGAGTACAGAGAAGGCCAAATGGGTGCATTCCATTGGTATGAAAGAGAACAGAATAGGCAAATCTACAGAGAAAGTGCATTCCCGGTTGCCTGGGGCTGGCAGATGGGGAGTGACTGGAGAGAGAGCAGGGCTTTTATGGGGGCGGAGGTGAGGCGATGTTTTCTAAAATTAGATTGTGGTGAAGGTTGCACTAAATATATCAAAGCCGGTGAACTGTATGATTTAAGTGGGTGCATTGTATGGTCTGTGAATTATGTCCCAAATCAGCTTTCAAAAAAAAGGGAGAATCTAATCACAGCCAAATAAATATAGAATGATACGGTCTGTAGAAAACTCAGGATCTGGCAACACTGAACAATATGTTAGGCAGAGGTGGGAAAACCTCAAAGAAACCTCAAAGTGAATGATGATGAAGACGTCAGGGAGCGTTAGCCCCGGGGAGCAAGGAGCGGGCATCTATGAAGTGCGGGAGCAGAGAATGAATGAATGGCAAACAAACCTGACACGTTGGATGGCTTCCTGAGTGGGGCGGTTTCACTCATAGAGCTGTTAGGAGCACTCTTTGAAGGTATGACAGGTTTTTAAATAAGTGAAAGAAAAGGTGGGGGGGGAAGTCAAGGGAGAGAGAGGACAGAAAAGTGAGTGGACAGAGCTGCAGGGTTCAGGGCTCCAGGTTTGGGACACTTAAGAAAAGCAGGAATCCAGGCTCTGAGTGCAGGAGTGCAGAGGGCAGAGAGGGGCCAGAGGAGCCTCTGGAGTGATTTCAGCGTCTGGCACACACCGTGGGGCAGTGGGGGGTGCAGGTGCTGGGGTGAGAGGGTGAGATTCCTGGCTCGTGGTCAGCCTTGCAAGGCTCGCAGAACCCGAGAGTCTGGGTGGGGAGACACGTGGACAGAGATGGGGAGGTCCTCAAGAGGGGGCTGGAAGGAAGGGAAGGCCAGCAGTTTAGCCTGGGTGGGCAAGGGGTACGAGACGCGTCCTCATCACAACATGAGGGACCTCAGGAGATGGCAGCCACAGTCCTGGTGCCTTGGAGGTTCCCAGGTTCTTTCTGAGCTTGGTTCCTTGAGGAACCTGTCCCTTCATGGCTCTCTGGACTCCATATGCTGGTCCCATCTGCTGTCCTCCCTCCTACAACTTCCCAGGATCAGCCATGTTGCATTTCTCGGGGGCTCAGCCCAGGGCCCTGGGGCCAGACCTGAGAGGATGCCTTCTGTATCCCAGCTCTGAAAAGTCTCCCTGAATGTGTCCTCCTCAGGTGTTTAGGCTCCCGACTTCCCATCTACCTGGGAACCTTACCTGGCCCAACCTGTGAGAAGACAGAAGAAGGTTTCTGGGGGAAAGGGACTCCCAGAGGAGGCCAAGGAGGGTGAATGATGTCATTGTTTCCCGGGGGAGGAGCAGGTGTGCAGAAACCCAGGTGGGAGACACCATGATTGGAGCAAGAAGGGAGTCCCAAGAAGTGGGCAAAGCCCAGGTTGTCCGAGTAGTTTGGACTTGATCCTTTCCCCTAAGGGTAACTCAGGCACTTGAAGGTTTTGAAGCAGGTGGTGATACCATCAGTTTCTCCCTGCATCTAATGAGCACTTACTTTATGCCAGGCGTCATTCTGTCTTTTCTACACATTATCTAATTTTATCTTCTTGGTGATTCTGTGGGGTAGATATCATCTGCCCGTCCACCCACCCACCCACCCATCCATCTCTTTAAAACTGAGATACAGCTTCAGGCCAACCGCTATATTCATGCTTAGGGGACAATGAGGGAATGGAGGAGTCCTCACTCCCGGAGGGTCACACCAATTCCTCAAGGGCTGTAACTGGACATGGGCAGGGTCGGGATACAAACTCAGGAAAGCAGACTCTGGGGCCTCAGCTTCTCCACCAGGCCGGGTGTTGCTTAGCCGAGCCCTACTCTTGGGGTGAGGCTGTAGGTCTCAGGAGTGTCTCAAAGGTAGCAAGATGAGGGTGAGCTAGGGTTTTGATGTGCAAATTGATCCTGGGTAAGAAAAGAGGGTTGGTGAGGTTACCACAAGCGAAATGAAGAGGGTAAAAGGCACATATACGAAGGAGCTGGGCCGTCCTGGGCACCTGCCACTTCTCTGCTTACTTTCCTGTGAATAACTGATGTTTTGAAAGGGATGGGAAGATGGGCAGTCACATGTCCCACTCCTAAGGATGAGCTGGGATTGGTTTAAGCCATTCATGGCTGAGCTAATACTATTTTCCAGGTATTCACACTTCCTGGTCCTACCCTTTATAGTTGGTGCAGGTCTGTGACCAGGTTTTGATCAGTGATACAAAACGGAGGTCTTTTGAGGGTTTATGAAAGATATTTTTGATTCCCCCCAATGAAAGACAAGAACAGTAAGGGGAGGTCCTTCATTATCTAGCTGCCTTGCTGCACCCTGTCTTTGAATGCATCATGATTCCTGGAGATACGGCAGCCAGCTTGTGACCATGAAACTGCAAAGACAAAAGTCCCAATAAACGGAGGATGAGCGTGAGCAGATGAACTAATAACAGCCAAGACTCCTATCTGGACCTCTTAAAATGTGGAAGAAAGGAAACCAGGAGTGTAAACTTTCCCACTAACTCTAGCTGACCACATGCTAGCTGCTATAATAGACCCAGAGAGGAGGAGGCAGGAAGCAGAGATGAAGCTTTGTGGAATGCAGGGCGGTGGTGGGGGACCTTGCTTTGTTTTCTGATTGTTCATGGAGTATGAACCTTGAAGACACAGTCACCTTTTCTTTTCTGCCTTTCCCTCCCATGGTACTCTATTAACCTCCTCCTTTTCTATAGCCTACACCAAGCCCCCATGTTCAATGACCATTTCTTTTCTTTTTTCTTTTTTTTTTGTAAATAGAGAAACTTGCCCTTTGTTGATTCTCATTGTGCTCCCATCAAACTATCAAGGATGTTGAAGGACAGAGACCTGAACTCTGCCACTGGGCTCAGGAGGACACCACAGACACTGACTTGGCTTATCATTTTGTTTAGTGCCTTGAAAGGAGGTTGGTGATGTAGAAGGTTGGATGATCCTTTGAGGAGAAAAAGAGATGGAAAGCAAGAAACATCAGAAAACACTCAGACGGGGAGGGGGGCAGTTGCAACAGTAAAGTGGCCACAACGGTGGAAGAACAGGAGACAGGAAGAAGGAGAGCTTGGTGCCTGCGTGCACCCACAGGTGGTCCTCAGCCAAGCCCCAGCCTCCCCCTCCTCTGCCTGCCTCGCCAGCCTCTCTTGAGCCGTCCCTTGCCTCCTGTGTGATGCAGACACTGCTGGGTACCCCCTCACCCCTGATGCCTCCATGGCTTCATGCTAATAGAATCCCGTTTTTATTTTTTATTTAATTTTTTAATATTTATTTTTCAGTTTTCAGTGGACACAACATCTTTATTTTATGTGGTGCTGAGGATCAAACCCAGTGCCCCGCGCATGCCAGGCAAGCGCGTCACCACTTGAGCCACATCCCCAGCCCCAGAATCCCGTTTTTAAATGCACTGCAGAGGATGGTGCTGTCCTCAGGGTGAGGATGGACTTTAAGAGCCTCCAGACCCAGGTGGGGAGTCTTGGTTCCCCTCTGCTGAGGTTTGGATATCGTCTGAGCTGTTTCCCATCGGTCACAGGCTGGAGGCTTGGTCCTCGGTGTACTGGCCATGGGCGATGGGACCTTTATGACACCATTAGACCTGGAGGGCACCAACCCTGCGGGGACTCATGCGGTTCTTGGGTTCTTGTGGGAGCAGGTTAGTTCCTTTGAGAGGGCCCCTGCCTCTGTCCCCGCCCCGCACTCTTGTTTCTTCTCTCCCATGTGAATTCATCTTCTTTTACTTCCTGCACATCCATGATGCCATCTGCCATGTCAAGACACAGCCCTGGGATCCTCTTCAGAGGCCACCAGATGTGGTTGCCCAATCTTGGACTTTTAGCCTCCAACTGTGAGCTAAAAAACAAAACAAAAACCTTCTTTTCTTTATAAGTCACCTGGCCTCAGATATTTTGTTGGTATAGCAACATGAAATGAACTAATCTCTCTAGGGGTTGGTTTATGAATGGGCATGTGACACAGTTTTGGCCAATGAGATGAGAGGGGAAATCTAAAAAGGGTCTTATGGGAAATTTTTCTTAGTTTTTGAAAGGCCAGGGGCATGTACCTTTTTTTTTTTCTTCTTAGATTCTGATGTGCATGTGTGAGGACAATGTCTGGAACTATGGCAACCTGGTAGGGACCATGAGAAGAGCCTACTCAAAAGGAGAAGCCAACACACTAAGGGTGATGCACAACTGCAATTTCAGCAACTGAGGAGGCTGAGGCAGGAGGATCTCAAGTTTGAGGCCAGTGAGACTCTATTTTATTTTATTTTTAAGAGAGAGAGAGAGAGAGAGAGAGAGAATTTTTTAATATTTATTTTTTAGTTCTCGGCGGACACAACATCTTTGTTGGTATGTGGTGCTGAGGATGGAACCCGGGCCGCACGCATGCCAGGTGAGCGCGCTACCACTTGAGCCACATCCCCAGCCCTGAGACTCTAGTTTAAAGTTTAAAAAAATAAGAAGAGCAGGGGATGTAGCTCAGTAGTAATGTGCTCCCAGGTTCAATCCCCTCCCCCATGCCAAAAATTATGGGTTCTTGGCTTTGGAAAGTGGCTTTCATATCAACCAACTCTGGAAGTATTTCCCTTTTGAATTTATTAACTTATTAATCAGAGAGAGGGAGAGGGAGGGTGTTTCAGTCAACCTTTTTGCTGCTGTGACTGAAAGACCTAACAAGAACAAATTTAGAGGAGGAGAAGCTTATCTGTGGGCTCATGGTTCAGAGATGTAAGTCCATAGACAGCTGGCTCTGTTCCCTGGGGCTCGAGGTGAGGCTGAACATCATGGTAGAAGAGTGTGGAGGAGGGAGTAGCTCACATGATGATCAGGAAGCAGAAAGAGACTCCATTCTCCAGATACAAAATGTATGCCCCAGTGATCCATCTCCTCCAGCCACGCCTTACCCACCTTCCGTTACCACTTGGTTAATCCCATGAGGGATCAGTTCACTGATTAGGTCAAGGCTCTGGTCCAATCATTTCTTCTCTTGCATTGTCTCACACATGAGCTTTTTGGGGACACCTGACATCCAAACCATAACAGAGGGAGGGAGAGGGAGAGAGAGAGAAAGAGAGAGAGAGAAGGAAAGAAAGAACAAGAGACTGGGCTAAGAGATACACAAGGTGAGCCTGGAGCATCTTGTGGAGCCAGAAACCAAAGAAGTGCTTTAAAAAACCCACAAAAACAACAAGTAAATCCCCACGATGGTGTGGGTGAGTCAGAGGGATACAGGAATCTGTGGGAAGAGCACCTAAAAGCCAAAACTAGAATAGTTTGAGCAGCAAAATTATTGAGGAGATGGTATTGGACAGGTGCGATTCAAGATGGCAGATCAGAGGCGCCCAGCCCTGAGATAGAACCAAAGAAACAGGTGTGTAGCTGTCTGTGAGGGGCACTGGGGTTATCAGGAGGAAGAAAGTGAGCTGGAGCAACCCAGGGATTTGGAGTCATGGGGTAGTAGAAGGACAGAGTGCCCAGGTCCTGACTGCAGACCTCATGGCTGGGGAGGGAGCATCCCACACCTCCCCAGTGTAGGTGAAGAGGGAGGGTCCCAAAGTGGGACTCAGTACCTGGTGGACATGCCCTCTAAACAGCCCAGAGGCATGGGAACTGCAGAGCGAACTGGCTCAGGGACCTATCTCTGCACATCCTAGTACCTTCTCCCAGAGCCGTGGCAGGCAGTGGTGTTGTCTAGTCCTGTGGCCTGAGCCCTGTCCTCTGGGGGGTGAGGAACCCTTGCATTTTCCTGTCTCAGACCCTGCAGAAGTTTCACTGCAATGGCTTAGTGGGTGGCCACCTGGTGAGTCGGTGACACCTTGGCAATCCTGCTGGGGTTCTCTGGGTGGGAAGCTGGACTGTGAAGGAGAGGAGAGCAGAAGGCACTTCCCTTTAAAATCAGGTGTTCAGGAAGCCAGCTGTCTGAGTCTGCGGGAGTGAACAATGGCATGGGATTTTGCAGTGGAAGCCAAATCTGGGGACACCAGGGCTGTGGGAGGAGATTGCTCAGGACTCGGTGCCCCCCCCCCATCTCCCAGCACAGATCTCTGGGGCTCCATCCCTCTCTTCACTCCTGGGAGTGACCTAGGCCCCACAGTGCCAGCACTTGCCCTGTACTTGGAATGCACAGCCCTCAAAGATAGGGAGGAAATCTGCTCGGCATTCTGCACCTTGTTCTAAGGCACAATCAACAGGAATCCCAGCTAGCTTCAGCCACAGATCACTCTAGCTCGACATTGGTAAGCACCACATTGTAAAGAATCAGGGTGAATAACCTCTAGCCTCTGCTCTCTGTGGGGTGCACAGCCTGAGAAATCAGGAGAGAGGTTTTAATTGCTGTGGGCTGTGATCATCTACTTTCCTTTCCATCATTTGGGTGTCCTGATAGGGAGAACATTTTTATTATTTTTTTATTTATACATTTTTATTGTTGTTGCTTTCTATTTTTTTCCTCTTTTTAGTCTTTTTCTTTTATTTGTTCCCCCTCCCCTCATTTGGCTTCTTTCCCTCCTCCTCCTCCTCCTCCTCCTCCTTTTCTTCTTCTTTTTGATGGGGGGCGTACTGGGGATTGAGCTCAGGGGCACTTGACCACTGAGCCACATCCCCAGCCCTATTTTGTATTTTATTTAAAGACAGGGTCTCACTGAGTTGCTTAGTGCCCTGTTTTTGCTGAGTTGCGTTGAACTCGAGATCCTCCTGCCTCAGCCTCCACAGCTGATGGGATTACAGGCATGTTGGCCTTTTTGTTTCCATTTTAAAATTTTAAGTCTTTTTATATTGTTCTTTCTTCTCCCTTTCTCTCTCCTCTCTCTCCCTCCACCGTGCTGGGGATTGAGCCTGACCGCGTGCACTTTGGGGAGGTGCTCGGCACTGATCTACATTCCCAGTCCAGCCGAGAGGACCTGCGCCTGGGCTTCAGTCCCTCTGGAACCTCTGTGGATACCTCAACTTAAAAAATAGGGGGAACAAAAGCCACCAGTCAAAGACCTTTTCCCAGATGGAAACCACCAGGGAGCTCAGTCACCCACTCCTGGACAGTCATTCTCCCAGTGACAGCAAAGAACAATGACACAGCTGCTGTGAAAACTGCCTGGGCCACGCCCACACACTGTCAGATCACCTGTCAATGACAAGGCGTGAGCACTACACAGGGGGAGCGGTGATCCCGGCCCCCACCTCCCCACGAAGCACCGGGAACGGTGTCAGTGTCAAAACAGACAACAGCACTTCCGGCCCCTCACCATCAGCGGGACAGTCAGTGTCAGAATTGTTTTCAAGTAATGGCCAATACCAGCAGGGCCTGTGGAAAGTCCCCATCCCCGGACAGGGGCTTCCACTCCCACTGTGGACAGCACCCCACATACTCTACTGTCCACAGCACATCTCCTTCCATTACCAAAATGACTCCTCTCTTACAAAACCACAGAGAAGGTGGGTCGCTCAGGTTCTGAGATGGTTTACATTATGTCAAACCCACAAATCTCAGCCACAGGGGGATTCCTCTATGAAGTCCGATTGGAATTGAACTCAGCACTACCCCACAAACTGGCACCTCAAGACCTGTCATCAAGAGAAGTTTGCTTGTGTGAGATCTCACACAAAAGTTGAAGAGATAGCCATCTCAGCAGGTGCTCCAATCTCAACACAGAGGCACAAGAGACATGAAAAAACAAGGCAGTCTGACACCTTCCAAAAGTTCATAATTCTGCAGTAAGAGAACCCAAAGATATGGAACAGGATGAAATGCTGAATAAATAGCTCAGAAAGAGGGTTTTTTTTAAAAACTCAATGAATTCCAAGAGAATACATATAAACATGAATTAAGAAAGACAATTCAAGATATGAATGAGAAATCCAGTAAGTCCAGTAAAGAGATAGACAATTTGAAAAAGAATCAGACAAATGTCTCGGAAATGAAAAGTTCAGTAAGACAGATTAAAAAACTCAGTTGAAATTTTCACCATCAGACTAGCTCAAGTAGAAGAAAAATATCATAGTTTGAAGACAACTCTGATGAAATATTACATTTAGCCAGAAAAAAAAGATGAACAGAGCATATGAGATTTTGGACATCATTAAAAGATGAAGCATACATATTATTGGGATGCCTGGGGAGACCTCTAGGCTGAAGGCATAGAAAACCTATTCAATGAAATAATAGCAGAAAATTTCCTGAATCTTGGGAAAGTCATGGACATTTAAGTACAGGAAGTGTTAAAGAATTCTAAATAGACATGAATAGAAAAGAAACTCTCTATGATATATTATAGTTAAATTGCCAATATTAAAGTACAAAGAAAGAATATTAAAAACTGCAATACAGAAATGCAAAGTCACCTTTAAGGCAAATCCATTAGACTAAAAACATATTTCTAAGCAGAAATCGTAAAGGCCAGGAGGGTGTGGAACAATGTAGTTCAAGTCTTGAAAGAAAATAACTGCCAAACAAGATTGCTATACCCAGCAAGATTAACTTTCAGAATCAAATAAGAAATAAAGACCTTCAAGGTAAGCATAAACTAAGGGAATTCATGACTACAACAGCATCAAGAAGATATTTAAGGGACTGTTACTCCAGAAGACAAAGAAAGATAAATGCGAGAGGCACATGAAAGAATAAATCTTACTGGAAGAGAAGATATACAAATAAATAGGAAAAAAATTAAACATTATCAATACAGTAAACCATCAAACTTCTATGATATGTAAGAGAGTAAGAAATGAACATAGAATATTCAAAACAACCAGAAGAAAATCAACAAAATGACAGGAACAAATAAAAATAACAACTCACATTAACAGAATCCATATTAACAGAATGGATAAAAAGAAATTTAAAAAGGATACCATATAATCATGTCAACAGATACAGAACAAGCATATTGCAAAATTCAACTTCCAAATTTCTAACAGAAACTCTCAGCAGCCCAGAAATAGAAGAAAATTCTACCAACCTGATGAAGGGCATCTATGGAACCCATAAGTGACATCTTATATATTGAGGAATGTAGAATGCTTGACTCTGAATATCTGGTACACAACAAGGGTTCATGCCATTCTATCAAACATTATACTGGAGTTTCTAGCCAGAAAAAATAATGCAGGAAAGAAAGAAATCTCATCTACATTATTCAATAAGAAGTAAATCTGACTTTATTTGCAGATGACATGTCCTCTGAATAAAATTCTATGGAATCTATAGGAAAGATTCTGAAACTAATGAGTGAGATTAGCTTGGTTGCAGGATATAAGATTAATATACAAAAGCTAATAGCATTTCCACACATTATCTACAAACAGATATTCAAAACTTTAGAATATACAATTTACAATATTGAATTTGGAAGACAACTATACAACTCTGGAATATACAATTTACAACAGTTGAAGTTGTAAAAAACGTGACACCGAAAACCATATAACATTGCCCAAATAAATTAGAGACCTAAATAAATAGGGAGATATATCATGTTTATGGGTTGAAAGACTTAATGTTGTTAGGATGTTAATTATCTCCAAATTAATCTACAGTTATAATGCAATTTCAATCAAAATCACAGCAGGCTTCTTTTGGGATAGAAACTACTAAACTTTTAATTCCTAAAATTCATATGCAAATGCAAAGAACCCAGAATGACTTTGAAATATAAGAGGGAAGCTGGAGAACTTCTACCAACTGACTTCAAACTGATTACAAAGTTACAGTAACCAAGACACATTGTAGCATTCCTACACAGATAAATAGACTGGAAAGTTCAGAAATAGGTCACTTATATATAGACAGCTAATATTTGACAAAGGTACAAAGGCAATTCAGTGGAGAAAAGATAAGTTTTCTTCATAGATGGTGCTGGAATAGTTGTACACCCACATGCAAAAATATTAACTCCAATCAACACCTTATATCATGAACAAAAATAACTGAATGGATCGCAGACCTAAATGCAAAGTTATAAACTTTCAGAATAAAACATAAGAGAAAAATTGTAGTAGCCCCAAACTGGAAACAACAGAAATGTTCATGGACAGATGACTGGATAAGCAAACTGTAGGTATAATTATACAAGAGAATATTATTGCACAATAAAAGGGAGAGGACTATTGAACTGACACCTGCAACATGGTAGATGAGATATGATTCCATTTGTTGTAATATTCTAGAAGAACAATTTTAGCAACAGAAAGCTGTCTAATGGGTCGAGCAGGATGGGGAGGAAAGAGGGAGGGCACAAGGAAATTTTCGAGAAGATGGATGTATTCATTATCCATAATTGATTATGTGGATGTTTTCATGCAAATACACACGTGTCAGCATGTCAAACTACACACTTTAAATTTATGTGGCATATTGTATATCAATTAGAACTCAGCCAACCCGATCCATAGGAAATACTCACCAGTACCATAAAAATGTATTTGTAGGGATGGTCATTGGAGAAATATTGATAGGAGCATAAAAATTCAGAGGCAGATTAAAACCCTTAATAATGGGAAGATATGAAGTAAAATGTTCTTTGACACTGTAAAAGCAAATATCACACATTTATGTTACATAAGATTTGTGATAAACTTACTGATCCAGAGAGAGCTACACAGTTTGAAGAAAAGCAATTGTAAGATCTTGAAGTATAATCATAATTCAGCCACCACCTCCCACTCACACCCACCTGTAGATAAAATCCTTGAAGGAGATGTAGTAAATTATCCAGTGGGTTGTAATAGGCAGGAATATTGTAGGTATTTTTTGTATTCTTATTTATTCTTTTGGCCCCTCCCCATATTTACCACATTTTATAACAGCTATAATCAACAATTTCACCCAGAAAATAACTGCTGTGAGTGAGTGTGTGTGTGTGTGTGTGTGTGTGTGTGTGTGTGTGTGTGTTGCTGGGGATGGAACCCAGGGCATCACACATGTTAGGAAAGGGTTCTACATCCCTCAGCCAGAAAACACAAAAATTTTAAAGTACTGCCCATATTGGTGAAAGTATCTGTTCATAGATCATTAGCTGCTAGACGCTTGCTCACGTTTGAGCCTACGCATTTGTGGTGGGTGGCAATTTTGGCCGCAGTGGTTTGTTCCCTCCTTGGAGGTGGAGTATATTGTCAGACTTAGCCCCATGTCTCACTTTAGTCAGTGCAATGTGAGCAAACCCAGTGAAGGCTCCATCAGAGCACAAGCTTAAATGTACAATTGTGAGTTCCGCCTGGCCCCTTGTGCCCCTGCTTTTTGCAAAAGAACATCGTGAGGCTGAGGGCTGTTCCTTCATTCTGGGTCTCCCAGAGTGAAAGACAGCTGTGGTGGACTTGGAGACCTTCTACCACCTAGAGCAAAGCCACTGCTGACCTGTAACCCTCATGAAACAAGAGCAGGAGATAAAGGGTTGATGTTGGAAGACCGAGATTTGGGTTTTTCTTGTTACCCTGCAAAAACTGATCAATGCCTGTCGTCTATTATAGATTATCACATCTTATGAGGCATAGCATAGTAGTATGAATACTATCGAATCCTGAATCCTTGAAAAGATCAAGAGCCTTTTGTTCCCTATATTCCACATCAGGGTGCAGAGGTGAATGGATGAGTTTTGGGGCCTTGAAGCTGGTGTTGGGGGTGACCCGTATGGGAGAGGGGCAAAAAGGGGACTTTGGAAATGGGGTGGTGGGATGAGAGAATGGCAGCGGAGGATAAAGAGGGTAAGAAAGGAGTCATGCTGCAGAATGTGGTGGAAAGATGGGGAGAGGGGAAGACACAGGGGACATCAGGTGCGGCTAGGGGAAGATGGAGGGAAGTTCTCCTCTCCGCCAGGTGTCCTTTCCCTTCTAAAATCAAGGTGCTTTTGCTTCTTCCCCAAATTCTCCACTTGTTGCCAAAAGCTCAGTCCTTGTTCCCAGTTCCAATCCAATAACGAGGACATGGTTTTGAGATAAAGGAAAAAAGAAGGTTTATTGCTTTGCTAGCAAAGGAGAAACACAGGGGACTCCTACCCTGAAAGCTGTGATTCTGGGAAACAGGGAGGGGTTAGAAAGGTGATTCAGAGAAAATGAGATCAGGGAGGAGATGATCAGGGAGAAGAAGATTGGAAAAAAGAAAAAAAAAAGTAAGTTTCAAAGCCCGAAGGGATATAGTCAAAGCATTAAGTGAACCCTGTTACACTCTCACCTCACTTCTTGAGTCAGAAACTCGGAAATACCCTAATGTGCGTTTCGATGACCATGTCTGTGGATATTCAGGGCACCAAGGGGTCCATGTTTCTCTCTTATGCAGAGAAGGGATCCTTTTTAGGCTGTTTCGGGCACATGGCTTTCCCCTGCTGCCTCTGAGTCTTCCTTTCTTCTTAACCCAGAGGTTTCTGACCCTCAGATCTACTCTTTGCTCTTCTGTGGACATAATTTCTCCCAGGGAATCTGTGTCTTTAGCTTTATCCCGTTGTTGGAAAGCAGATAATGTGATGTCCTCAACATAAGACATTTTGCTGAACACTGAGATGTAGGTGGTAAGAATTTAAATTCATAACTAATAACCAGCTTGTCTTTATTAAAAATACTTTAAAGACTTTTTTTTTACTTTAAAGACTTTTTTTTCCAAAAGAAAAAAAAATCTATCTAATTATGCACAAGAGAAATTCACTTATAATTAATTCACTAGGAATTAAACTGAAAAAAAGGTAAGGATGTTAACAATCCTTTAAAAAATAATTCAAATTAGAAACACTAATTATAGACACGCCTTTATATAACATGAGACACAGCTCTCTGAGGCATGGGGAAGAGGGTTAGCTATGAAGAAAACTCACAGTGAACAAAATTTCTGATTTATGGTGGAATTTGTGTGAATGGAAAATTAAATTTCCTTCAAGAAGGTACTGTCTAACCCTGCTAATAATCTAAGTGTTTCTGGAGAGATCACAGGACACAAGACTGACATTCAACTCTGGAACCAGGGTCTGAGGGTTGGCCATCTTGGATTTAGGATATCAGTAAAGAAGGAGCCCAAATGCTTGAGGTCCTCTGATCTGAGTAGTCAGAATCAACTAGACAATACCAGACTGCATGGTATATGTGCATAAGGTGTTATGGGTTGAACTGTGTCTCCTCTGCCCAATTCATAAGCTGACGTCCTAACCCCCAGTAGCTCAGAAGGCAGGGCATTTTAAAGGGGTGGCCAAGGTCAAATTAAATTTGGGATGGGCCCTAATTTCATATGATTGGTATCTTTATAAGAAAGAGATCATGACACAGATGTTCATAAAGGACAAGTGCACGAGAAGACAGAGGGAGAAGGCGGCCATCTACCAGTCAAGGGCAGAGGCCTTGGAGATATGCACCCTGCTGACACCTTGATCTTCAGACTCCAGAATTGTGGGACAAGATCTTCTGTTGTTCAAGCCACCCAGGCTGTGCGTGGTGCTTTCTTATGGCAGTTTTAGCAAAGTAACACAAAGGGTAAAGGGTGTAATTTGATAGGTTTTTAATTTTGATTACACACATACTTGTTAAAGATTTAGAGCCCAAAATGATTGGAAAACACGGGGTTAGTGTGAGCCCACAGGGCTTCCACCGTCAGGGACTGAACAGGGAAGCCCTCTGCTCCCCTGAGGTAAGGACTGGAAAGACAGGAAGTGGGTTCTCTTGTTGCCAAAAGATCAGTCCTCGTCCCTGATGCCAATCCAATAATGGGGACACAGTTTTGAGAAAAAGGAAAGAGACGGTTTCTTGCTTTGCTAGCAAAGAAGAAACATAGGGGACTCCTGTCCCAAAGGCTGTAATTCTGCCTAGCCGCAGGAACAGGGGGCTTTTATAGGTGATTCAGAGAAAATGAGTTTCGGGGGAGAGATCTGGAAGGAAAAGATCAGGGTAAAGAAGATCAGGGAGGAGAAGATCAGGGAGAAGAAGGCTATGAAAAAGAAAAAAAATATGTAAGTTTCAAAGCTACAAGGGATATAGTCGAAGCATCAAGTGAACCCTTGTCATACTCACTTCTAGCGCATGCAGAGGGCTGCTGGTTTCCCCTCAGTGGAAACCCCTGGCCTGGCAGAGGGAAATCTCTTTTATCACATTTGTGTAATTCAGTGTTTCTATTTTACCAGGGTAACAGAAAAAAAAATCTGTTTCAGAACAAAGCAACAATCTATAAATGCAAATTATTTATAGTGATCGTTTTTAAAGGGAGCAACTTATTACCCAATGACCTCAGCCATTTGGAATTCACCCAGGAGCCTGGCAGAAAGCAAAAAAGTTCACGTGTCAGGAAGACTCAACGTCAAAAGAACCCATGCCCTGAAGTTTACTTTCTTTATTCACAGAAAAGCTCCTTTGTCCCTCATTCGGTCTCTTTATTCTTATTTTAAGCCCTAGTAGTGTTGCCAAAAGCTTGGTCCTTGTCCCTGATGTCAATCCAATAACAAGAACACGGTTTTGAGAAAAAAGAAAAAGAAGGTTTATTGCTTTGCTAGCAAAGGAGAGACACAGGGGACTCCTTCCTGTTCCAGAAGCTGTGATTCTGCCCATCAGCAGGAACGGAGGGCTTTTAAAGAGGTGACTCAAAGGCCACACATGCGCTGTTGGAGTTGTAATTCACTGGTTAATTTGGGAGACAGTCATTTCTGGTACCAACCCCAAATCTGGATTACTTCATTCCTGTGGTGGGTTAAAGCAAGAGGTGGGTGAGCAAGAAATGAAGGACGGAGACCAGGCAGACATCCACACGAAAGTTTGTCAAAGCTGACAAAAAAAGGCCATCTCTCTATAGGCAGGAGAGAGGCCCCAAGGTGTTCAGGGGTTCAGCTTTGGTGGGGTAGGGGTCTGGAGTCATAGCTGTGGCGCTGTGGGATAGACTGGGGGTGCTTGTGTCAGAGCTGGGCGGGTGGGAATAGCATGGGATTGGCTTAGGTGAATGGCACCACGGGGTTTTCCAGAGCAAAGGTTCCTGTCCTTCTGGGATTGGTGGGATTATGGTACCATGGGGGAGGTCACTAATGGGGGTGGGGGGAGAATCACAGCCTTTGGGACAGGAGTCCCCCCTGTTGGCTGGGCACAAATCACGAGCCACTGAGGCAGGAACAAACTTTATTTCTGAACTCCACCAGCACACTCCACACACGCTCCCCGGGAACTCTCCCGAAAGCCACGAGGCTCCTCCAGGAACCACCAACCGGAAATCCCTCCTCCGGCACTTCCCCAACCAATGCCAACTCTCCAGGAATCCCCGCGAGAACTCCAAAGTATTGGGAGAACTCCAAAGTAGCAGGCCAGGCGACAGTAAAGGTCTAATATACAATTGAGTCAATCCAGCATCATCTTAATGGCTTGCCTCTCAACCAATACTATTGGCAAAATGCCAGGGGCCATTCCGACTCTGCTGTGGCTCTCAGCAACAAGGGTCATTCCCCCCACAACTTTGGACAGGCCCTGCTCTGAGGTAGAGGCTGGTTTTTCAAAAATGGAGTCACATCAGTTTCTCAGTTGCAGTGGCAGAGTAGCAAGCATAAAGCATAAAGTGGACACTGTTACAGTAGCTTAAAAAATAAATATAATTTTAACTTGAAAACATTTTGAAAAGCATTATCTTTGTTGACCAAAGTCAGGAGTGGATTCTCTCCTTTAGTGGGGCTAATTCATACCTGCGATGAGGTAAATGTTTCAGGACACTTAGAGAGAGACCTGGAGTCCGTAAAAAAGTCACTTTGCTTTTATAAAGTCCTTGCTCAGCATCTGGACGGCCGTCTTAAGTAACAGCTGCCATTTTAAGGAAAAAATTTTGCTTTTTCCTACCCAAGGGCATTTCTGAGAAAGGCTCACCACTCCCTCATACCAACCCAACCTTAACCGTCTGCATTAGGACCCACAGGGCTCTGATTCCTAAGCCTCCCCATAAAGTCCCGCAACTCCAGCCTGTTCCTGTGTCTCTCTGCCTGGTCTCCGTCTTTCATTTCTGCCTTACCCATCTCTCATTCCTCGCTTTCCCTTCAGCTTTCCCCTTATTTTCTATTAAAATGATAATAATATTTTAGGTATGATCACACACATTTCTGTTGGTACAAAAATTCATGCTTGATGCATCTGTAATAAGGGTTCATTGATTCTTTGACTGTATCCGTTGTGGCTTTGAAACTTACATAGTTTTTCCTTTTCCCCAATCTTCTTCTCCCTGATCTTCTTCTCCCTAACCTTCTCCTTTCTGATCTCCTCTGAGAGTCTTTTCTCTAAACTTCTCTTCCCTGATCTTCTTTTCCCTGATCTCCTTCCTGATCTCTCCTCCCTAATCTCATTTTCTCGGAATCACCTTTATAAAAGCCCCTTGTTCCTGAGGATAGGCAGAATCACAGCCTTTGGGACAGGAGTCCCCCCTGTTTCTTCTTTGCTAGTAAAGCAACGAACCTTCTTTTTCCTTTTTCTCAAGATCTCGTGTTCATTACCGGGTTTGCCTCCAGGATGAAGACGGAACTTCGGTGACACACCTGACGGACGGGACCCCCCAACTCTTAGTAGAGTCTGCAGCTCCCATCTGCTCAGGAGGAGATCATGCTGGCACTTTCATGGTCCTCTGGGGATAGATGTGGCCTATAGCAACAGTGTCCAGTCGCATCTCCATGATCCAATTGGGCAGGCTTAAGGGGCCTGCCTCTTTACCATCTTTGGAACTGATTTCTTGTAAGAGTCTTGCAAGCCTGGGTTGAATTTCTTACTATGCTATGAAATTTACATTTCTGAGCCTGGTATATGCTGCTCTTATTCCTTGAAGACAGCACTTAACAGTGTTAATTTGCCTTTCATGGTTTTTTCTTTTTTTCCCCAGAAAGAGTGAGGTAGGGAAGAAATCACAAGCAGTGAGGATAAGTCGTACTAGTCTCTTAAAGGGGAATTTGAATTCGTTTGATTTCTGGTTGGATAGAATCAAACCCAGCAGCCTGGATCCCTAGTTCACAGGAGCCTGGAGACTGGAAAGATGAATTATGCTGAGAAGGGCAAAATGACAGCTAATGGGCTAATGAGAATGGGGACCACCAACATATTACAGGTGGACTTAAGAATGTGGGGAACTGTCTCCTGGGGCAACAGCCCACCACCTCAAGGGCACTGCGGGTGTCAGACCTGGATAAATGACACATTGAGCAATCAAGGAGGTAAGCCATGAGATCACTGGATAATGACAAAGACTCTCTGTGATCAGACTTTAGTCAGGCTCCCGTGAGCCCTCTTCTCAGCCAGGCTTGGGCCTCGGCTCCTGCTCTAGCCAGCCTTGTCTAAGACTCAACGTCTTGCTCCGTGGCAGCAAGAATCCTGATAAAGTCAGTTTCAGCAGAGTTCCTCACTCCCGATATCTGATGGTCCTGGCCTGCCTTCAGCAAGAATCCCGTCAAGTGGGCTGAAAGTCTCCTGTCCTCGAAGTCTCCTCCTGGGAAGTTCCCACCCACTGCCCGCTCCCTGGGCTAGTTGGTTTAGTCCCCAGGAACTGTTTTATTGGGAGTCGGACTTCATTTCCCCACTGACTTGCAGTAATCCTGACATCAGTTACAACAGTCCGAAGTTAACTCATCTTTGCCATTTTAATGTAATGTCAGGATGATTTTTTCTTTCATTGCACATCAGAAGACAATCTTACTGCCAGAGCTCGAATGGAGACACTTGAGCTATTTGCCTCCTTGATCCCAGTTCCTACCCATTTTCCTCTGGGTAGCACAAGTCAGAGGGAGAAGCCAGGGAGATGATCAGTATTTTGATTTGGTTTATCCCAAGGCAGGGCTGAAGCGTTGTTTATTGACACGTGTTCCTGCTGAACACCAGGCCGCATCTCACCCTGGTGTGGGGCTGTATCACTATTGATAATAAAAAAAAAAAAAAAAATAGAAATCTAGAAATTGTTGTAAGCTTCAAGAATGATGGAAGAGGCTTCTCTCATAAGAGAGGAGGGGCCCACAAGTTGGTAGGAGGTCAGAGTCTGGGAAAAGCAGGGACTGAGCCAGGTCCCCAGTGGCAGGAGTAAGTAAACAACTTTTCAGAACAGCGATGATGAACGTGCGAGTTTAAGGTGCTTACCAATCCCCTCTGACCACCCTGGACACCCCAGTAAGGCTGTTGGACACACCGGTCCTGGACTAGCAGCAGCGAAATGGAGGGTCTGCCCAGATCCAGCATAGGACGGGGATTGAGATCCTTTGTCAGGAGGCAGGAAGCAGCAGGGAGGGAGGTCGAACATAGCAAGCTCCATCCATCTCAGGGGAAAGCAACAAATCCTCTCTCCCTGCAGGTACAGAAGCAGAGTTCTCCTGCCCTCTTTGATCAAATAACTCTATCAAAGAAAAGTTTGGGGTATGGACACTCCGTTCCATTTTATGGAGTTTACTTACAGTGAGTTAAAAAGAAAAAAAAAGCAATTGGAAAACATCAGTGTAAAACAATTGTGATCACTAATTAAAAAGAGGGAAAAACCCACAACCATTTCCCCAGGGAGCAACCTTAAAATATTCAATTCTTGGTTGCTGGGCATGTGATTCCAGGCTCTGCAAGGAATCTCCCAGTGCTTCTGCAGACCAGACCAAAAGGATGAGTGGGACACCTTCCACCAGGGCCAAGGGCCCCAGCACTTGCTATTTGATATTTTTATTGTGGTAAAATATATGTAACAACAAGTTTTCCATTTTACTCATTTTAAAGTGGCATTGAGTATATTCAGTTTTGTGCAACTGTGGTTCCAAAATGTTTTCGTCACCTCAACAGAAATTTTGTACCTACTAAGCAGTAGCTCCTTTCCTTCCCTGTCCCAAGAGCCCAGTAACCTATATCTACTTTCTGTCTCTCTCAATGATCTATTCTAGGTATTTCATTTAAGTGGAATCATATAGCATTTGTCCTATTGTGTCTGGCTGGTTTCATTTGGGATGGTTTAAGATTCAGCATGTAGCACAACTTCATTTTTGATGGCTTAGTAATATTCTACTGCATAGCTAAACCCTATTTTGCTCATCACTCTCTTTATGTTGAGTTCGAAGCAATGAAATCATTCAGACACTCAGTGCCTTTTTTTTTGTCTCCCAGAACTAGATGAGCACATCATGCAACACACCAGCATACCTCTTTCTTGCATTTGTTTCAGTCCAGAGAGCACACTTTAGAGTCCTCTGTCTTAGTGGGTTGATGAATCAGCACCCAACCGAGGACCTGAAATTGGGCCAGCTGGGTATTTGGAGGCTCAGTTGGGAAGCAGACATTGAACTAAGTTTTAGCTTTCCAGTAATTTCCTCTTTTGTAGATATATTTTAGTACTTTTGTGCTAAATGTTTCTAGTTCATCTATATGTATATACTTAATATATACACACATATATATATGGAATGCGTTTAGTTGCATGTAACAGATTTATTTTTCTCACACAATGAATCCAAAAGGTAGATGGCTTTTGGCATTAATTCCGCCACTCAAAGTTTCAGGGCTGGCATCCTTGCCATTCTTTTTGTTTTTAACTCATGATCTCAAGATGGCTTCACCACTCCAAACATCCCGTCTACATTCATAACAGAAAAGGATGGGAGAATACTCCGGAGCTTGTATCCAGGAGGTGGGGGCTTTCCTGGAGTCCCCGCCTCCCAGGACTCCCTGTTATACTCCCTGTTGTTAGAATACTACCCCACAGCTATGCGTTGTTGAGAAAAATCTGACTTTAGGGGACAGGATTGTCACAAGCGGATTCAACTGATCCTGATCCACTGCCTGGAGGTGGGCACGTTATCTTCCTGAATAAAACTGGGATTATGTAGTCAAGGGAAGAAGAGAAAAAGAATACCGGTATAATACTATGTGCATAGACACATCGACAGTTTATTATGTTTCCTTAAACGTTTTCTTCCTCTCCTGGGTCTGTTCTTATCCTTGATCTTCTAAGAATATCAGAAGTTGTTTTGTCGTCTGTATTTCCCTCTTGGGTCTGGAGGGTGAGTACCCAATAAAATAAATGGTGTGGTGTCACCCATAGACAAACTAAAAAGTTACCTTCTTCAGGAGTGTGTGCACAAGAGGGCTGCGAAGGCGCTGGCCTCTTGCATTCATCAAAGTCTGGTTAGGCTAGTGTAGGGGAGGTGTCAGGCTGGTGTCAGGCTGCAAGTAAACGTGAGCAGGGATTTGGGCTCTGTTTCTTTAAGGCCCTGAGCCCACACTACTCATGATGTTTCCTAATTACATCCTTTAAATGTTGAATCATTTTCTTTTCTTGCCCTTTGGGGGGAAAAGCCATGTTTCAAAAAGAAAAAAAAAAAAAGGATCTCATCAATGATTCAATCAAAGAAATGTCATTAAAGAGAAGATAAATAGGAAAAAAAAAAATTCCCCAGTGCTATATTTGGGTAGACTTCAACAGTTAATTTATATTTCAAAATGTGAATGTAAATTAAAAGGCTAAATACTTGAAATAAAAAGATATTCCTTGTTTGACATTAAAGTCAGTGAATTGATCACATTTGCAGAACACAGCTAGTAAAAAGTGCTAATTTATGGCTAAGTAATTAAACGGGGAGACAGATGGAGAATCAAATGAGTTTTCCTCACATCCAGATTTGCATACTGTTTCTGTCGGTGCATGCTCCTGTCGCTCTGTACCATGCCCTCCAGGACGGGAAGAGCGTGGAGAGCTAACTGTGTCAGTGTGGCTCCAGCATCCCCAAAGAGGGAAAGGGGAAAGAAATGGAGCCACGGACTTGGATTAACATAGACCTCCATGAGATGTCTCTCCTCTTCCTTATGCATCTTTTTGCTTCCAAGTCAAAATGGGAAGAAAAGCTGAATGTCCATGGTTGAGGAGTCAGAAGACGCTCTGATTCTGGCTTTCTCAGTAAGCAGTTGTGTGCGTGATGCTTCGCAACTCCCTTCTTCCCGATCCTCCATGGCTTGTGTTGATCTCAGGCAATATGGTGCAGTGCGGGAAGCTAGGGCTCCTCGTTTGATCTGGAATCAAACACCTACCAGCTGAATGATCTGGGACAAATTCACTTAACCACTATGTGCTGCACTTTCTTATCAGCAAAAAGGAGATTCTGGGTGATTATTTCATGGAAAACCCTTAGATGATGAAGGCCTGGCATATAATCAGTGCCTCTCAAATGTTAGGTACTTATTTTCTCTAGGATTCCTTCCGGCGCTAAGATGCTCTGAGTCTCTATGTTGGAGTAAGAAGAAAGGTAGCTTAATGACAGAAAATCTGGCCTGCTCCCACTCTGTGTCTGACCTGTAATTTCTAGAAATTAGAGATGTCGGTTGTTCCCAGGCTGTTGGGTACTTACACCCAGCAGGCTATTGCTGGACAGGGCCAAGTCCACCAACCAAAGCTGTTCCCAGAGTTGTGTTCACATCTGCCACTAGAATGTGCAGAAGGAAGCCTGGCCTCCCCATCGTCCATGCCTCCAGTCGCCAGAGCTCAGCAGAGCGGACCTGGAAGTACGTGAGCCTGGGATTGGCCTTAGAACTGTCACTGCCAGTTCTATACCTGTCCTGTCAGCTCCCACCCCAACCCAGAGGCCGGGCCAAGGAGGGAAGCGATTCCTGGGTCCCTGTTGTTAACCTTTCACTGGATTTTCAACCTCTCATGGATCAGGATCCAGGGGCTTTCACAATCCATTTCATTCTCAGTTTTGGGTTGCAGCCAGTTGTTTGAGATGACAAAAAACACTGAAATCCAAGAGAATGATCCAGTGGCATCTGCCACGCTCCGCCAGGCGAGTTCCTTGTTTCCTGAGAGCACCCGATTCACACTCCTTGATGTCTTAATGTGACAGCAAATGAAGGTGCTCTACCCTGGCCTCCCCAGACGGAGAATGAGTTCCAAGTTGGGCCACGTGGATTCTCCTCTCACTTGACAGGACCTAAGCTTGGTTGCTGGGCATTCTCCATTTCTCTCTGCAGTGCCAGTGTCCAGCCATCTGCCCCACGTGGTGTCCTGGGAGGTTCGTCTCTACGGACTACAGCATTTCCTTGACTGCTGCCTTCCTTGGGGTTGGGCCAGGGGAAGGCACTGGCAGAAGTAAAGGGGTGAACTTGGGGTATTTGTGCTCTTTCTTCTCTCCCTGAGGGATGCCGGGGGTTGGTTCTCTCCCTCTACTAATGCCTCGGTTTCATATGGCAGCCCTAAAAACTAGTAAATCCTTTCCCGATTTAGTATTACCACAGAGTGGTGGCCTCAATGATTGCTCTTTGAAAATCAGTATCAATGTGAGTTGAAGAAAATCAATAGCAATATGTCTCGAAGAAAAAGAATCCTAAAAATTGAAACAAAAACCAAAATTTTGAAACCTTAGCTATTGCCTTTTTTTTTTTTTAAGGTAGAGATCATGGCTTTGACCATTCAGATTCTAATTCTAACTTATTTTTATTTTTAATATTTACTTATTTATTTTTTTTGTTTTCGGTGGGCACAATATCTTTATTTTATTTTTATGTGGTGCTGAGGATCGAACCCAGCGCCCCGCGTGCGCATCCCAGGCGAGTACGCTACCACTTGAGCCAAATCCCCAGCCTCCACTTATTTTTATTTTTTAAAAAAATACATTTATTAGTTGTAGGTGGACACAATATTTTTATTTTATTTTATGTGGTGCTGAGGATCAAACCCAGGGCTTCAAGCATGCTAGGCAAGTGGTCTACCACTGAGCCACAGGCTCAGCCCAGCTATTGTTTTTTGAAAAACTAGAATTAATTTATAACTTCTTTCTTTGCTTGGTGGATATTAATTTTATTTATCTGAAAGCATTTTCAAATTTCCTGTGTGAATTCTCCCTTGAGCCATTGATTCAGTAGGAATGTGTAGTTAAATTTTCACATTTTTTGTGAATTCCCTATTTCCTTCTGTAATTGATGTCTAACTTCATCGTGTTGTGGTTAAAAAAACAGACTTCTATGATTTCCATCCTTTTAGGTGTATGAGGTTTGTTTTGTAGCCTAACATATTGTCTTTCCTGGAGAATTTGCATGTACACCCAAGAACAATGTGTGGTGTTCTCTCGTTGGGTGTGCTGTTCTATTGATGTCTGTGAGGTCTAATTGTGGCATGATGTTGTTCAAGTCTTCCGTTTCCTCATCTCTTATCTTCCCTGTTTTTGCTTCACATATTTTGGGGTTCTGTTGTTAGGTGCATATATGTTTATCATTGTTATGTTTTAGTCATTACAGTGGCACAAGCCTGTTACTCCGGAGGCCGAGAGAGGGAGATTCCAAGTCTGAAGCCAGCTACAGCAATTTAGCAAGACCTTGTCTCGAAACAAAAAAATAAAAAGTGCTGGTGATATAGCTCAGTGGTAGAGTGTCCTTAAATTCAATCCCTAGTACTTCCCCTGCCCACACAAAACTGTTGTGTTTTCTTGAAGGATTGTTGCAAAACTTTGCTTAATTTATAAGCTTCTGAAAATTTGATTTTGACGGTTTTTGCCAGTGTTCTTGTTGCTTTTGTGGGGGAGTGGATTCCATCGATCCTTATACTGCCTTTCACAGTGATGTCTCTCTGTAGTTTAATAAGAGAAAGTTCTTGAAATTTTCAAAGAATACTGCAATATAAGTATATGTTATGTGTTCTTGGAAATAGTTTTTTTCCCCTTGAGTATTACTTTTAAATAAAATCTGAAAACAGAAAACACTGGGTCGAAATAAACTTTGACATGATTAAGAGCTGCTAACCTGGCCATTTTTTACACGAACAGGAGGTGTGTCATGATCTGAAATGGGTATCTGATCTGCAGATGTCATGTGTCCCTGGAAGATTCAATCCAATGATTCTGTATAAACGTTTATTATCTTCACCACTTTTACATTTTGGGTGCTATTTATTGATTGGCAGTTCTTTGGATCCATCTCACAGAGTTCTGATGCTAAGACTAAGACACTCTGTCCTCTCCAATGGCGACGATCGTGGCCCTTTTAATAGCAGAGATGTTTGAGGGGGATTTACATTTACCATGTGGTTATCCATATAGACATTCCCCATAAGTGGAGTGCTCACTTGGATTTTTTTTCTAGGACTACTTAAACCCTACAAAGACTAGCAATGAATAATGGAGAATAATTATTCACTAAAATACTAAACACATGGGAGGACACGAAAATGGAAGTCCAGATGAAATCCAAGAGGCTGCAAATAAAGTCAACAAATGCTAAAAACTGTCAGTGATGTTGTAATAGTAACATTAACCTTTCTTCCCAAATAACTAGTAGATGCTTATATTTCTTTTAAAAGCATTAGCCTGAAATTCCAAATCAGCTGACTTTCCCTTGTACTTTTCCCCTCCCTAGTGGACCTGGCCACCTTTTAGGAAATGTTATTTTCTTAGGCTGCACGGGCTTTAGTAGTGAGGCCTAGGGCTGGGGTACACTCAGGGTGGAATGATTGCCAGGATTCATGATGCTTGGTTCCATCTCCGGCCTGGAAAGGAAAAATCAGTACTATGGCCTGTGCCGGCCATCTGTTTTCCTCCTAGAACACCAAGCTAAACCTCTGGTACCAAATAGGCATTAAATAAAAATCAGGTCTTACGTTCAGGAAATTTCACACTAAAGACAAGAAAGTCTGGTGGGAAAAATAGGGCTAGGCGTGGCCTACTCAGAACCACAGACTTTGTAACAGGAGTACTAGTGATGGCCATCCTGAGAGGAAAACTACTAACCAGGAAAGAAATGCCCGACTGAGTAGAGTCATGCTCCGGTGATAGTATGAGCTTCCTTTTCAAACTGCTCTTTGGGTCAAGAGGTAAATTTTTTTTTTCTAATATGCTGGTTATGGACTGAATGTTTTCGACGCCCACTCCCTATTCATGTTGGAGTTTAATTCCCAATGAGATGGTCTTTGGAGGTGGGGCCCTGGGCAGGCCATCTAGGACATGGGGGTGGAGTCCTAATGGGTGAGATTTGAGTCCTTCTGAAATGGATCCTGGCGAGCTCCCTCCACCTCCTCCCTCTCTCTGATAGTGCAGCTCCACCTGCCAGAGTTAGTTCTTCCATCTTCGTCTGGCTCAGGACCTGGACAACTGTCCCCACAAGAGCTCTGAGGCCCAGCGGCCTCTACCTGCAGCGTCAGCGCTCGGGCCAGCTCCCAGCCGTCTCCTCCGTGTGGCTGCCTGTGGGGTTTCTTCTTTCTTTCACGTGAGCTCAACTATACATTTTCAAAGAATTTTTGAAAGGCCCTATTTAAGACAGAGTGTCAAGAAGTTTGATGAGGGGGTTTTGGAGGTCATCTCTTACCTTAGTCTGCCATCTCGCGGGCAGAATGCCCCACCCTTGTTATTATTTTAAAAGTAAGAATAATGGGAATCTTGAGGGCTGGGGATAGAGCTCAGTTGGTAGAGTGCTCACCTTGCATGCACGAGGGTTCAATCCCCAGCACCGCCAAGAATAAGTAAACAAACAACAGGAGTCTTGGGCTTATATTTAGCAGGTCACAGTTAAGGGGAGACGGGAAGGACAGAAATTCCTTTCACATTGAAAGTGAAATTTTCTGCCAGTTCTTACCAGTGTTTCAGCATCTTCCCTTACAATCTAGACACAGAGGGTTGAATGGTTGCTTTAGGACTAATTATCCAATGTGTCATTTATTAGATATCTTGCCCTTTCCCTCTTCTGTATTCATCAGCGCCTCCACAGTTGGCTGGGCCTTGGGAAGAGATGTCTAAGGAAACACTGAACCAAACCATTTTAGTAATAACCATTAACATCTCCGTTAGACCAGTGGGTGCAGAGATGTAGGAACAATTGGTTGGAGAAAGACCTGAATCTTTACAGTCTCTGCACTTGTCCTCTTGCTCTCTACCTATGAATATGACATCTGTAACCGACAGGGACCTTCCTGTCACAAAAGGAAATTTTAAATTCTCTTCTGTGGAACTCCAGGTTTTTGTTCAGAGGGTCCTCAAAGAATTCGGCAAGAAACAGCATATCTGTTTATTTATTCAACAAATATTCACTGAGTGCTGGCCAGATGTCTGGCACTGGGCTGTGAATGGTCCTTGGGGAGATGGATCTGCCAAGTTTCTTGTCCTCATTCCTTTTCATAAGATCTGCTGGTGTCTGCATTATAGTTGAGTTCTGCGTAAGGGGGATTCTGATGCTGAAGGAAAGTCTGAAAGCTTTTGTGGCATACGTGAAGCCTGAATTTAAAAAGGAGTTTATATTAAGCAAAGCTCTTTGGGGGCCGTGATGGAATAGGTGCAATGGTAAATGAATTACAGGCCACCTTACCGATAGCACATACTCGTCATGGGTGTTATTCAGGGCAGGCTGACTTTAGCTGCTGTAACAAATACCTCCAAACCTCAGAGACTTATGACCATCGCATGCTCATTGCTGTGATCTAAATGTTTAAATGTTTCAACTCTTTTGAAATCTAATTGCCACCCTGAGAGTGATGAGGTGACTTTTAGGAAGTGATTGGGTCACAGGGGTTCCACCCTCATGAATGGAATCATGGCGTCGTTGGGAGAGTGGGTCAGTTATCATGAGAGTGGGTTTTTATAAAGTAAGATTGATCCCTTATGCTCTGCTTTCTTCTCTGCCAACACCCTCCCTCCCCTGTTACCCCGGTATTAGGGATTGAACCCAGGGACACTCTACCCCTGAGCTACATCTTGAGTCTTTTCATGTTTTTTTTTTTTTTTTTTTTTTTAATTTTGGGACAGGGTCTTGCTAAGTTACAGAGGCTGCCTCCAACTTGCGATCCTCCTGCCTCAGCCTCCTGAATAGCTGGGATTACAGATGTGGACCACTGCACTTTGTTCTTTTGCACGTGCTCACCTCTTCTTCCACCCTGGCATGATCAAGCTGAAAGGCCCTCACCAGATGGAACACCTTGACCTTGAACTTCCCAGCCTCCGGACCATGAGCTAAATACACTTCAGATCATTATAAATACCCTGGTTCTGTTTCTGTTGCAGCAACAAAGAACACAGAATAACACACTCCTAAATCCATTGTGCATTTTCTCTGGCTCCACGTCATGTTCTATGGAACTTGGGGGCTCAAGACGCCGGAGTCAGCCTTTACCTGGAACGGTGCTCGTCCTTGGCACAAGGACATGGGGACTTTCACATTGGCGTTTACAACTTCTGCCTGGGAGTTACACATGTCATTGTTACTGACTCCTCATTGGATAAATAAGCTAAGTGGTTTCCCCTGATATCCCTGGCACAGAGAGATACATAATCTTTCCACAGGGAGGGGGCAGCAAATATTTGGTAACAGTAATGCAAAGTGCCATAGCACTTCGTAAATATTTGTTGATTAAACATCTCTAAGCAATAAATCCTCAACTCCCAAAGCATTATCTGAGTCCAACTTTATAAAGTTAGGCTCTCGGGGTAGATATATGTGATTGAGTGCTTTTTATGGCAACGAAAGAAATGAAATGACCTTAAAATAATCTCAAGATTTTTACTGCCACACCTAAGTCACAGCTACCCTTGGACATTCCCCACCCTTGGGTAAGGAGGGCACAACCACCAATTCCCCAACCTTGTATCTATTCTGCCTGTTTGAAATGTGTTGTGAAACGTTAGAAGGAAAAAGATCTGGAGCTTCTAAGGATTAAGAAGAAATTCGCATCAGCAGAAAGTCAGGCTATAAACCCCCCAGGAGTTGAAGAGCTTAGTTCCAGAGCCAGATTGTATAAAATGGGGCTTTAAAAGTAATCTGGAGCCGTCCTATGTAAAACAAATTGCCCGCCAACGGGAAGCTTCCAAGCGGGGCGCAGAGCATGAAGGAATGAAATGGATTCCAGACTACCATGAGGATTTTCTTGATTGAAACAAGACCAGCTTGTGGAATCCTTCCTTCTGGGAATCCATCATTTCCCCTTTTGCTGCAAAAAGCATGAAAGAAAGCATGTGAAATTTTTGGAGTAGCTGAGTTGCATAGAGGAAAGATGCTTCTTGTGCAAAAAAAAAAAAAAAAAAAAAAAAAAAAGATACAGAAGGGAAAGCTGAGGTTGGACTCTGCAGCGTGAGTCAAGAAAACTCCACTCGGGCTGGGGATGTGGCTCAAGCGGTAGCGCACTCGCCTGGCATGCGTGCGGCCCCGGGTTCGATCCTCAGCACCACATACAAACAAAGATGTTGTGTCCGCCGAAAACTAAAAAATAAATATTAAAAAAAAAAAAAAGAAAACTCCACTCAAGCCAACCTTAGCAAAAGGGAACGATGCTGGTTCTCGGAGCTGAAAAGCTTGGAGGTGGATTTGGCTTTAGGTATGGCTGGATCCAGGAGTCCCTGAAATATTATGTGCATTCTGCCTCTTGTTGCCTGGTCAAGTTTATGCTCCAGGCTGGGTTGACTACATCCAGATTTTCTCCACCTGTGTTGGCTGAACTTTCAAACATCTCTGGAGCTACCTGCAACAGAAGTCAGTCTACCGCTGGCTGCTGGCCTGGGTTCGTTTTTCCTTTGCCGCTGATAGGGTCTCTTTGTGAGCTCCTATCCAGATCTCCTGGCTTCCATCCTGAGCCATTTACTGCTGGTGATCAGCCATCAGTCTTTCATGATCTTTCCACAGGGTGTCAGCGGGACAGCATTACTCAGCCAACCTGGCTGTCGTTCTAGGCCTTGTTTTCCTCCTGCCCCTGCTCTTTCAAACACCCACGCCATCACACCTGCCACTTCATTCCCTCCCGCTGGACATTTTCCCAGGCCACCACTGGTCATCTTTAGCAACTGAGCCATTACTTGTGACAGGGGTCATACTTGCTGCGCCTTCCAACCCAGACATCATCCTCTTTGCCCAACCGACTGTAGATAAAGGCGTCTTAAATTACTGGTTGGCTGCCTGTGTCATCTGCCCTCTCTCGTGGCTGTGTAAGTCTGTGGGTCCTCGAGGAAACAGGCAGTGAAACGGGATTAAGTATGCAGGGATTTTAAGTTTTTTAATTGGTGCATTATAATTACACATTATAGTGAGACTGTGCTACATCATCCACTCATGCACATAGCCTGATTTGATCAGTTCCATTCCTCAGTACCTCTCCTTGCCAGTCTTTGGAGGTCTACGAGGCACATTCTTGAGGTCTCCACAGATGGACAATTTGTTTGTGTGTGATTTTTGCTTTCTCCCCCACCCCTTCCTACAGTTCTTGGGGTTGAACCCAGGGCCTTGAGCATACTCGGCAAGCACTAGACCACTGAGTTACATTCCCCAGTCCTTTTGGTCTTCTAAGAAAGCTGAGGATATACACATGACCTTCTATTTCTAGTTAATACTTTTAAAAAATGTTTGGGGGAATAGCTGGGAGTGGTGACACACATCTGTAATCCCCAGGACTTTGGAGGCTAAGACAGGAGGATCACAAGTTCAAGGCCAGCCCTGACAACTTAAAATAAAATAAACATATAATTAAAGAAGAAGCTCTAGGAGTGTGGCTCAGTGGCAGGGCACCCCAGGTCTCATCCCTAGTACTGATGATTTGAATCCTCATGGACTTATCTGTACTAGACAGAGATAGTACTTATCTGTACTAGTGGTGTGAAATCAAGAGTTACTCAGCCGTCAGTTGATATATGTATGTCCCACCATCATTCATTGAATGGCTGGTCTTTCCCTTCTGATTTATTATTACTGTTATGATCATTACTTGTGGTGCTGGGGATGGAACTCAGGGCCTTGGGCATGCAAGGCAAGCACTCTACCAACTGAGCTGTATCCCCCACCCCTTCCCTTCTCATTTAAGTGCCCATTGTGTCAAATATCAGATCCCCATACACATCGGCATGGCAGGAAGGGACGCATGAAGCTGTTTTGGCACTATTTCAGTTGACTCCCCACAAGAGCAGCTGCCATGGCTCACATTCTGTGTGGAGGCACCATGGAGGATTGGAGAATGGATGTCTCGAGGTGGGAACCCTTAAAAAGATAGGGTGTATAAAACAATGAAGACTGGAGTTAGAGGAGGATTTTCCTTAGAGAAAGCTATTGGTGAAGTGAGTCCTGACCCCCAAATGGTGGTTGGGCGGCTTGTTCTTCCTCCCAGGTCTGGGAAAGAGGCTCCCTTAGAACCACTTAGAGAACTTCCATATGATCCTGCAGCTGGGGAAACTGTCTCCTGGTGTTGGAAGGATGCCAGAAAAGACTTCAGTGCGAGAGTCATCTTGGCTTACTGCTCTACATCGCAGGGGCAGGTGACCATGACCCTCAGTTCCCCCATGCCTCCTCCAGGTTTGCCCTGAACATCGCTCATCTGCTCTGGGCTTCACTGGGGCCGACTTCACAGCAGCCACAGCTGGGCTCCCTGTCCTGGGGATCCCCACTGGGCTTGGCCATTGGGAGACCACAGCCAGAGCTGAGGTGGACAGAAGAGAGTGGCCCTGCTGCCTACCTCCCCAGTGGGGGGTGTAGGTGCAATAGCTGCCGTTCTCTGCCGGGGGCCACGGCTTGTACTGGACCCCGCTCCCTCCTCAGCTCCTTCAAGCCCAGGAAGTGAGGTGCTCCTCGGGGGACTTCCTCTCCCCTGCCTCCCTCAACCCTGCCGCCTTTTATTACTCTGCCTCACTCCATTGAATCATCATGCATTTCCCTTCCTAGCGTGCCATCTGTTTGCAATGGGAAGGAACCTCAATGTGACGCCCTTTCATTTTTGAGATGACATTTTGGCTTCTTTTTTTTCCCCTCTCCCCTAATTCAAACTGTAATATATGATGACCACAGGAAACTTGGAAATTAGAGGCACACAGCAGGAAATTTGGAGGGATTATTCTGAGTGTTGCTCTTTGCTGCTAAATGCCCAGTCCCTGGGTGGTCTCCTCGAGGTCCCGAGCCTCACATCCATGTGTATGCTGTGAACACCCACATGGATACCTTCAGCCACTCTTCTGAGTTCCAGTTTTGTGCGACCAAAGCCTCGTACATGCTGGGCGAGGGATCTACCATGGAGCTACACCCCCAACCCCAGAGCCTTTTGGCTGTGTCTACCTCGTCTCCTTTCACCTCTATGTCCCCTGTTCAAAACTCCATTCCTCCTTCAGAGGGCTTCTCTTAGGGCACCTGGTGCGTAAGGCTGCCTGAGTTCCAAACTTGGAGCCCCTGGTAACCATTTTCCCATTACTCCCAGACAGGCTGACTGTCTCCTCCCAAACTCATTTTGATCTCCTCACCCCACATGATGGTGTAGGATGAAGGCTTTGGGAGGTGATTAGGCTATGAGGGAAGGCCACTTGTGAGTGGAATTAGTGTCCTTAGAAGGGAGTTTGGAGAGGTCTCTTGGGCCATTTGAAGACATGCAGAGAAAGGTGCCATCATAGGAAGGGGGCCGTCACCAGACACTGAATCAGCCAGTGGCTTGATCCTGGAATCCTAGCTTCCAGAACTGTGAGAAATAAATATTGTTTAAGCCATCCAGTCTGGGAATTTTTTTGTTACAGCAGCTCAAACTGACTAAGACACTCTCGAAAGACACTGACTAAGATTCACCTCCCATATAATAAAAGCTATGGGAATGTGGTCTTCCTCCCTCAAAATCTTACTGTACTGGAATGATTTGAGCTGATACAATGCTTACACGATAAGTGATATTGAGATCAATGACATAGGCTTGGTGACAGGCTATGACTGATTTTCTGAACAGGCATCAAAAGGAGGATGAACTTCTTTGGGTGATCCTGAATCATTTCCATTTAATATTTTCAGATTGCCGTTGACTGTGGGAGCCTGAAACCTCAGAAACTGACAAGGGGGCCTGTTGTATTTGTGTGCATGTCTTTGTACATTTTTTTTTTTTTTTTTTTGGTACCGAGAAGTGAATCCAAGGGGCATTGAACCACCGAGCCACATCACCAGCCCCTTTGTATCTTTTATTTGGAAACAGAGCTTGCTAAGTTGCTTAGGGTCTTGCTAAGCTGCCGAGGCTGGCTTTGAACTTGTGATCCTCTTGTTTCAGCCTCCTGAGCTACTGGGATTACAGATGTGTTCCATTGCACCTAGCTCTTTGCACACTTTTGAAGGAATCCTTTTAAAGATAAATACCTAGAAATAAGGTTGCTGGGTTAAGAAAGATTTATAAAATCTCTTATATTTTTTAATACAGTATGAGTTTCTCATTTCTGAGGAACCAAAGTTGAACATTCAACAAAATTCTCCTTGTATATCTTATATTTATTTTCCTTAAAACAATAAAGAATAAATGTATTCTAAATATTCACCTTTATGGATTTTGCTTTGTTATAGTTGGTATTTCAATAAAATCAGAGTGCTTCTGAAAAATATCAGGAGGCTTTCTAAAAATATCACATCATGGCAAAAATGTTCCGATTCAAAAATGAAATGTGTCCATCGTAATTGAATCCCAACTGCAAACCAATTCATCTCAGTTCCAAGGAGCAGAGAACATTGCACAGTGAGAGTCGTGACTGTAGCACATTACCCGTGACTTGGAAACTTGCTTGAACAAAAATCAGGAGGCTAGAGGTACATAAAGAGAAAATTCAAGCTTTAGAGCAATACGGGAACGCCATACTTCATCTCTATATACTACATACAATGGCATCCTTTAGGTTTTAGTTTTATTAGGGAGCATCCTATTTGCTATGGCCTGGGTATAGTGGAGTTCATGTACTGGAAGTGCAGTCTCCAGTATGGCAGTGTTGAGGTGGTGGAATCTTTAAGCATGAGCCCTAGTGGAGGAGAGTCAGGTCACTGGGGACACTGAACCCTGGTTAGTGACCCTGAGAGAAAGTTGTTATATAGTAAGTGAGCCTAGCCCTTGAATCTGTCTTGCTTCCTGTCTTACCATGTGACTACTTTCTCCCTTTCTCATGGGATCCAGTGTGGTAGTCTGCATTTCTGTGGTACAGCTAGAAGGCCCTCACCAGAGATTGAACTAATGTAACTTGATCTTAAATGTTCAGCCTCCAAACTGTGAGCTAAATAAACCTCTTTTTGTTACAGAACTCAGCCTCAGGCATTTTGTCATAGCAACAGAAAGCAGACTAATTCATTGTCTTTGCATTTTTGCACAACTTTAGTTATATTAATGATGGGTGTTGAACTGATGCACAAACTAATTTTTACAGCCTAACTAAACTTGTAAAGAAGCATGGTATGATATAATACAATATAATATTATACATATAATAAATCTGATTTACAATGTATGGTTTTTGTATAATTTCTAACTTTGTGTTTTAAATTCTACATGCTTAAAAGTACACATTCCATGTTTGGTTTCATGGCATTTAATATTTAGTCTTTTCAGTGTGATGGCTACTTCAAGAAGATAACCATATAACAACCATGTATGTACGTGTCTTTAATATGTCTATCTATTCTCTTTCGAGTCAATATCAGTAGAGCAAAATGCCAAAGGCTTCAAGTGATTTAATAAGAAACAAACGTGATTTATAGTGATTTTCTTCTGCAGTACTGTAGCAGCATCTTGGAGCAGGGTTCATCTTTAATGACACTGTTGCTATTACTGATGGCAGCCTGAAATGAACACTCATTAGATCTTTGCTCTTGACTTTTCAAGTTCTTGACTTGTTCCTGTCTCTTTCCTGCATTAGTTAACTGAGCTGGCATTGTGAGGAATTCTTTGAAACAGCTTTGATCTTGTTCAAGCCACAGCTTTGTCTACTTGAGTAGGTGACTATGGGCTCAAACCTGGTTTCTTTGTTTTCTCCCCTAGCACCTGGGGAACATTGGCACTCTCTCTCTGGGATCTGGAAGAAGATGAAAATTAGCACATGAAGACTTTGAAAGTTTGAAAAGATGAAATAACTAGTGATTTAAGATCCTTTTATCCTTCTTAAGTCAATTCGATTTTTTTCCAGATGTGCAATAGGATGTATAAGTTTACTCAACAGATTTATTTTTTTTTCTTAGAGCAAGAAAATTTCTGTTATATCAAGGTATGTGTACTTCATTTCAACTAGGAGTTTGAGGGCTTCAATTATTCAGGGATTGTGCACTTTGAACATGATGGGTCAAGGTTGACTGGTAGGGTGCGTAGGACATCTGGATTTTGAAGGACAACAGAGAGAACTGAGAAGTGTCTATCTTATTCTCTTTCTCCCTCTTCCCTCTCCTCTCTCTTTTTTTTTGTGGGGCCAGAGTCCCTTAGGAAAGAATCCAAATCCTATTAATAGGCTCAATTCATAAGTCATGGTGGCATGAGACACTATCTCAGCATCTTCCCCAGCTGTGAAGAATTCCATAGTGTTCATGCTCAGGTTCATGTCAGTGTTCGATGGTCCTATTTAGAGTCCATAGAAATTGTAAAAAAAATGCTCTTTAGATGTCTGAATTATTAATTAAAATTTCTGAAAGTTCAGAGGAACGTGGATATCTTAAGTAAATCAAAATGGAAATAGTCCACTATCTCGATTCACAAAAGCATCTCTTTCCTACATTTCTTTTTTCCTGAGGATTAAGTTATATCTTTTTTTAAAAAAAATTTTTTTAGTTGTTGATAGACCTTTATTTCATTAATTTATATGTGGTGCTGAGAATCAAACACAGGGCCTCACACATGCTAAGCAAGTTCTACCACTGAGCCCCAGCCCCAGCCCTTAAGTTATTTCTTTTGAACATATTTCCACCGAGTGGCTTTTACTATGGTGCCTGGCCATCTTCAGTTTCTCTTGGAGGTAAATACACACTGTTGGTTGGTGTCAAACTTCATTTTTTATACTTGTTTTCTTTTGTACTGTACACTGCACCACCAAAAGCTACAATTTTGATTTTAATTAAGGTGGAACTCATTGAAATCTTTTATTCCATTTTTGACACAAGGCTGGACTCTGAATTTTCTGTAATGCATCCTGATGTCTGTTGGTTGGACCTTAAATGTGGATACCTTTACTGATTCTGAGATGGGTTTGTATTTTGAATAGTGTTGCTTTTGCTCTAAACAGAGGATTTGGTTTCCACATTTATCTTACTTTTCAAGTCCAAGTTTCCTTGGAGCACTCACTTATCTTCACTGGTGTAGGCTTGACTCCTGCTTCATTTCCCTCCCAGAACTATTTCTCACCATTTGCACAAGCTCCATCTTCCCTGGGGAGGGCAGCCCCTCCTACTCTTTCCTCAAAGCTCTCATCCCTGAGAGATTGACTTAAGAAGAATAAAAGGATCTTATCCATCCACAAGGGCACAGAATCATCACCTCCTGCAGGCTCCACCTCTTACTGCTGCTGCATTGGGGACTGGATTTCAACATGGATTTTGGAGGGGATACAAGCATTCACATTATAGCAGCAATGAGTTATATTCCACATGAAGATGCGGAGGACCTTCCATTTTCTTAGCACTAAGGAGTGTGCTGGTGAGAGGACACCACTGCAATGAGAAGCTCTGTGGTGGCAGTTCCAGGGCTGCAGGAGGACATGCCATTGCAGAATTGGCTTATGGGATTAGGCATCAATAAGTTTCATGGGATTGTGAACTAACAGAGACCAGGTGGCAGTCCTTGACTACCAGAAGCCAAGAGGGTCAGTTATTGTGAGGAAAACCCAAGTGGAGAGGCAGCCAGGGAGGGCTCCCCGCAGAGCCCTGTGGGATGTGATGTGAGGGGCAAGACAGATGGCAAGCAAACAAGGACATTATTTCATTTATGCAAATAGAAGAAGTCAAGGATGAATGATCAGGAGGCTGAGGGCAGCTGGCCAATCACCAAACCATGATCCTTTGCTCCATTTCCAGACTTACACTAGTTTTTCAGCCTGCCAACTGATGACTGAAGGAAAGGCCAGGTCTTTTGGAAGCAGGACTTTACTATATTACAGCTAGCACGTACAGTGACGATCCAGCCTATCTGTCCCCAGAGGGACCTGAGGCCACTCACTTGGAGAATACAAAAGAGAAAGGTGTGTGACAGCTGACCTTCAAGATGGAATCTGTGGTTCTAACCTCCTAGACTGCACACCTCTGTGTGGTCCTTGTCCATGCTAATAAGGCTGAGCTGTGTCACCAACAGACAATGTGGAAGCAAGGGAGTGTGCCTTCTAATACTAAGCCATAAATACATGATGGCTTCTCCCTTGCTCTTTCTTAAAGATCAGTGCATCTGGGAAAGGCCAATGGACATCTCATAAGGACACTCACATCAGCCTTTCCAGCCGTTCAAGTGTTCTGGTCTCCTGGCAGCAGCCAGCGTGGAGTTCCCAGTGACAACCCTTGGAGTGGGATCATTGAACCTCAGTAAAACCTTCAACTGGCAGCAATCTCATGAGAGATCCCTGAGCAGAACAACCCAGGAAAGTCATTCCCAAATTCCTGACCCATAGAAACTCTGTGAAGATGATAAATGTTTACCGCTATTTGAAGCTCCTATATTTGGAGATAATTTGTTATACATTGATAAATAATTAATATAGGGAAATACCCAAACACTTCAATGACTATTAGGCCTTAATTGATACCCAAAGACCTGAAACCTCATCATGAATCCCCTGATGAAGTGGGGGTGGATAGGGGTGAGAATGTCAATGGAGTTTCGACTCAGGTCAAGGCCACTGAATCTATGGATTCATGGGATGGTTTTCCCCACGGTTTCCAAATATACAATTTGTAATGGTCAATTTGAATTGTCAACTTGATTGTATTAAGAGATGCCCATGATCAAGAGGCTTATGGGTGTGTCAATGAGGGTGTGACTAGGAGTGATTGGCATGTGGGATAGCCAACCGAGATGGAGACCCTCCCTAAGCATGAGCAGCACCGTCCAATAGGACGATGGCTTGGATGGAATAAAAGTTGGAATAACAAGGAAGTAGCAGCAGATGCAAGCTTGATTCTTCTCAGGTTCTTGATTGCTGCTGTGATCATCTGAGGATATTGGACTCTTGCTTCTTCACTCTTCCAGGGCGGACTCTGCCTGTGATTCTCCAGAAGCCTTCTGTGTCAGACTAGGGTGGCACCATTGATCCCTCTTGTTCTGGGGCTTCAGCCTCCTGTACTGTGCAGCTACTAGTTCCTCCAGCTCTCCAGCCTGCAGATAGCCATTGTGGACTATCCAGCTTCTGGTTACATAAGCCAACCTAATAAATCCCCTTTTTATATTTATACTTCCTGTTGATTTTGTTCCTCTACAGAACCCTAATACACAAATGGAATGGACATATCTGGTACCTATTACAATTGCTGCATTGATTATCTGGAGTAAAAGATATTATAGGGAGGAAGGCCAAGTGGAAGACCCTAAAACTGAAAGACAATTGCACATCTCACGAGAAATGCCAGAGATTAGTACCACGCTTAAATACTTAAAGAATACAGGTGTGATTATTCCCAGCATATCTCCATGTCATTCAGCAGCCTGGCCTCTGCAAAAAACACTGGGTCCAGGACAATGACAGTGACAATTGCAAATTCCAATAGAAGTAGCCCAAATCGCAACTGCCAAAGCAGCACTGTTACTAAAATAGGTGAATGCAGACCTTAATATGTGGTATGTGACTATCAATCTGGTGAATGCTTCCTTTTCTAGTATCATCAGAAAGGAGAAAAATTAAGTTTGCCGTCACTCAGATCAGATAATAGTATATATTTACAGTCTTTCTTTGGGCTATTAACATTTCTGCCCTCTCTCATGTATAGTCCAAAGACCAACTGGGCATCCTGTAGGACATCACCTGGTCCCCTGTTTCAATGCCTCACGTCAATGGGATGGATGAGCAAGGAGCAGCAAGTGGACTGGAGGTTTTAGAGAGACACATGGGCTCTGAATCCTGTCACTTCAGCCCTATGAGTCTAGTGTTCTAAGGCAAGCTGGGCATTCACTTCAAGGTCAAGCACAAATGATTGCATCTTGCAGTTCCCATAATGAAGAAGAAAGCACAACATTGGTAGGTCTCCTCGTTTCTGGGAGCACCTATTTTATATTTGAGAATACTCTTTTGACCTATAGACTGGGATACAAAGAAGGCTGCCAGTGGTAAGGTGTAGAAGAGAGAGATCTGTTGAGGATCCAGGCTATCGTGCAAACAGCCCCGCTGCTTGGGCCAAACGATTCCGCAGACCTTGGGTTATTAGTGACATCAGTGGCATGAAAAAGCTGCCAGGTGTGGCTTACTGTAAGCCTCACTGGGAGAATCAGAGCAGATCCCTAAGGTTCTGCAGCAAGGTCCTGCCACCTAAAGTGGAAAACCTCTCACTCTTCAGGGAAGAGCTGTCGGTGTTCTGCCACTGCCTCTGGTAGAAAGGGAGCATGTGGCAATGAACACCAAGTAGCCACTCTTCCTGCTCAGCACGGGCTGGGTCCTTCAGACTCACCAGGTTGTGAGGCTGGGAATGCACAGCAGCATCCACTGCCAAGACAGAAAGACGCCAGGGATGCCCAAGCAGCCAGCCCAGGCTGCCCAGTCCCTGCCACTGTGCCCCAGGGGCTGTCCCTCAGCTCAGTCTTGTGGCTGCATCCAGGAAGAGCCACTGATGACCCCACTCATGAGGTGGAAGAGGCACGAGCTTGGATCTCGGATGGTGTGTGTGGGTAAGAGCCACAGTGCCTGCACTACAGCCCTGTGGATGGAGCTTTCATGTGCACTGGGTCATCTTCCTGGTGTAGGTACAGAATATCCACTCCCTCCCTCCCTCCCAGTCTCTCTCTCTTCCTTCCTTCTTGTTCTAGTTTATCATCACCATCTATTTATCTATTTCCCCATCTATCTATATAGCTACTGAGGACCATCTAACTTTCTATTTCTTTATACTTATCATCTATTTTCATCTGTCATCTATCTATTGGTCTATGTATCTCTCTCTAATCTACCAATTGTCTATCTATCACCTATTATATCTATGATTCTATAATCATCTATTAACCTCTTTGTCAATTATCTATCATCTGTCAATCATCCATCATAGATAGAGCTACCTTCTACCTTTCTACACACACAGAATGAACAACAGCAACAAATGGCTTGTCCAGAGGATCATGGGCCTGAAAGGGGAAAACCTGCAAAGTCAGGGATCAGGGGTGGAGGCATGCATGTGGCTGTGGGCACAAAGCATAACGCTCACCAGAAAGTCCCCGCTGAACAGCCATGTCTGTTTTATTTTATTCTTTAAAATTTTTTTCTTAGTTGTAGTTGAAAACAATACCTTTATTTTATTATTTATTTCTATGTGGTACTGAGGATCAAACCCAGCTGGCACATGCAAGGCGAGTGCTCTACCGCTGAGCCACAACCCCAGCCTGCTGTGTTTTATTTTAAATGTATCATTTTCTGATTTACGTCGTAGATGCTTTCCACTCTGATGTAAGACTGTTGTGCTAAGAACAATAACCAAAATAGCTTCTATTTTTGTAGTATATTTACATAGATTTGCCTCATTTTGTCCTGGCAACCATCCTGGGACTTCAGAATGAAAGGAAAGTTCTTCCCTTTCCAGATGAAGAAAGAAGACGCTCAGAGATGATAAGCACCTTGCCCAGGGCAGTGGGGCCAACTGGTGAGGGAGGTTCTGATCTGAGCCTAAGACCTGCTTCCTGGTTCCTGGGGCTGCCTCTCTGTGCTGTGGAGGAGTCGACCAGCAGGGGGCGCCTGCCTCTTGTCCGCATCGGTCTATCTGTGCTAGGCGGGCTGCTGTGATCAGGTCAGCGGGGGTGCCTTCCCTGAATAGGGAATGGGGAGTGGGCTCGGGCCCAGAGTGCTCTTCCTCGGTGTCTCTGTCTGCGGGTCACACGGTAGAGTTGCCCGGTGGGTGTGCTGACTCTCTAGGTCAACTACTGCAGGCTGTACCCAGTCCCCAGTAAGAAATGGACAGCACCCTGCCAGCCACCACCAATAAGCTTAGGGCTAACACTAAGCCTTCCTTTCCTACAAATTTCCTATAAATATGGATCTTGCGATGGAGTCGCACCTTGGTGGCATGAATACTGTTTTCCAGTCTGCCCTTAGGTTGCATACTTCTCTGGCAGGACCCAGTTTTGTTGTGTTTCTGTCTTTTGCCTTCTCATTCATTGTGGGGAATTGCAAATTCATAACCACCACAACTTTGTATTGAATTCCTCCCAGGGGTCAGCACCATGCATAACCAAAATCTCAGCCCTCATGGACATTCTAGAAAAGAAGACAAACAATAATCAAAATAAACAAACTATGAGATGGCTGTAAGTGCCATGAAGAAAAACAAAGCGACCAAGGGGAAGAGGAAGGTGGGGTGCAGGGGGTGGGGAGAAGTCTGGGTAGACTTGTAGAGCAAAGGTCAGAGAAAAGGCACAGAGAGAAGGTAACATTTGAGTAAAGACTAGAAGTTGGTGAGAGAGCAGTACTGTAGGTATTTGGAGGAAAGATACTCCAAGGATGTGAATATGTAATGCACCCACTGGGGGAGCAGCCAGTGTGGCTGGAGTACAGTGGGTGGGAGGGGGAGGGGGAGGGGAGGGGAAAACCATGATGGGGGAGAGAAGCAAGTGGGATGCAGATCCTGGGACCTTGTAGAGCCAGGGGAAGACGTTGGAGTTGATGTAAGATGGCACACTGCTTCCAGAGGAGAAATGCGTGCAGGGGAGACTGTGTGATGGTGTCTTCCCCCATAGAATATTCTAGATTTTATTCTTCCTCAATAGCCTCTACCAGGGATTTGGAGTCAAGGACCAGACACCAAGATGTGAAGTCCTAAAGCCCTAGGCTGCCCTATAGTGGAATGTGGGGGTACACTCTTCTTCCTGAAATAGCCATTCCATTCACCTCTGGGGGACCGAAGGAGGTACAACCATGGTGAGCGGTGCTTTCCTTGGGGGCAGCCATGGGCATTGCTTCACATTTGCTGGAGCTGAGCATCTACAATGTGCCACACAGGCATAGGTGCTGGGATATAAGTCCCTGCCTTCTTGGACCTTAAATCCAAGAAGGAGCAACAGTGAATACATAGACAGCTGATGTGCGTTCTTCTAGTGCCTAATGATGAATAGCAATGGCAGAATGAGCAGGATGTGGGACACAGAGTGGTGACCAGGAAACCCGGGAGTCTCCCAACTTCTGATGGAGAGACCAGGAGCCTGTGTGAAGTGAGGAACTTCAGAAGGTGTACAAGAACTGTGTTGCTGGCAGAGTATATGGACTCAATATTTGTATCCCCATACTCCAAATTCATATGTTTAAGCCTTAATCTGCAATGTGATGGTTTTTGTAGGAGAGATTTTTGGAAGGTAACTAGGATTAGTTGAGGTCATAAGAATGGTACCCTCATGACTCAGGAAGGCATCAGTATCTTAAGGCTGCCTAGTCTAGTTATTCTGTTATGGAAGCCTGAGCTGATGGAGACACAGATCCAAGGCTCAACAACACACAGACAGCAAGGCCTAAGGCTCTGAGTAGGGAAGCGCCTGGTAGCTCTCAGGAGGAGCAGGAGGGTGGATGATTTGCTCTCAGGATGTGAAAAACTGGAGGGAGGCAGGGGTCCCAGCAGGATAATGTAATTGGGGTATCTTTTCTGCAGGGGTCAACTGAACAGTTAAGGGGGCAGGGAGATAATGTGATCTGTTTCCCAATTTTAAGGGATGGTTTTGGCTTGTTGTGGAGGAAGCAAGGGACATTGATTAGGAGGTGAGAGGATGGTGACTTGAATAGTGTGATACAGGTGGGAGTCTGAGACATAGGATTTGCTGATGGATGAGGGAGCAAAGAATGACTGCTAGATTTTTGGTGAACTTGGGTGAAGCCCTAGGACAGGAGCAGGAAGGTGTGTGTGTGTGTGTGTGTGTGTGTGTGTGTGTGTGTGTGTTCCTAGGTGAAATCAGATCATGAAGAAGCTTAGCCACAGGACTCTGGATTCAGGGAAGAAATCCATCCTGGAGGTCATGTTTGCAATTTATTAGTAACAGGGACTTCTGGGACATTCTTCAGTGACTTCTGTGTTGTGACGATGACAGAGTATATGGATGGAAGAAGTGAACTAAACACTTTAGATGCATGATCTCACTCAATCCCCACAATTCCCTGATATTTCAGCAGATTAATGAAACTGAGGCACAGAGAGATGCGTTGTCATGATTCATTTTTGAGAAGTGCTTCATTGCAGGGTACTGGTGACAGCCTGTTCCCCAACATGACAGGCTGCCTACATATACTTTATGAACGAGGAATCCTATCTTCCTCAGCCTCAGCGCTGTGCACATTCCACTGCTGGGTCTCAAGATAGGAATCATGGTGGACATGAGTTCTGGGGACATGGGTTCAAGTCCAGAGTCTGTTCTATGAGATGGATGCTTTATTTAGGACAACGAACGTACAGAGTGCTCAGGATGTCATCCGGGTGCTTTTTTCTCATGCCTGCTGTCTTTGGTTTCTGTCTGTTCCTTAGCCAGTTACCAGGCAGCTTCTGCCAGCCTAACCCCTTCTAGCCAACTCTCATTTCCTGGCCGTGCCAGCCTGATTACTTCTAATTGTCTCTGACTGCTTCCAGCTGGGTCTTCTAGCTGTCCTTCTGTGGGAGCACACAGACAGCCCCTCAGCCATATGGAGGAAGATGGGGAAGGAGAAGAGGAAGACGGAATCAGCTGGTCCAAGTCAACCGAGTCGGCTCTGCGAGGCTCTGCGAGGCTCTGCGGCCCTCTCTGATTGGTCATGTTTTTTAAAGGGTTAACTCATCCAAGTTGGAGAATGGCCCTTCTTTGACAAACGATTATATTTGTTGGTCCCCAAAGACAACCAACAACGTAACTAAAGATGCTCTTAGAGTTATTAGTAATGTCTCCCCCAGGATAGATGGGGTCTTGCTATCAGGAGCAAGAAAACTTCACTTGAGAGTTAGTGAATGATTATTTTCATTCATTCAACAAATATTTATTGAACAATGACCATGTCTCAGGCACTGTGCTTTAGGCACTGTAGGGCAAATAAAAATAAAATCACACACAGCCTCCTGCTCTTAATTAATCTAAAAGTGAAGAAAGACATTCATAATAGGTGAAATGCATGCTATGGAGTAAGAGAAGAAAAGGGTGATTAGTTTCTTGCAGCTCATTGATTAGAGAGGAGGGACAGGGAATACCTGTGCCAGGTGAGAACGGGTGAGAGACAGCAGACTGGTGGTGAGTATAACATGGGTAAAGGTGTGGAAGCAGAGAAATCCAAACCTGCATGAAGATAGCTGGTATGTAATGCCCAGAGAGACCCCAAAGGTGGAGAAGGCCAGAATTGAGTTTGGGCTAGTTCTAGTCAATCAGATATTTCCTGCATCTCTAATATTAGGGCAATGCGATGTTCTGTGTACTAATTCCGGAGTCACTCCTTATTAAACATGCCCATTTCAGAGATCAGGACCTGTAGTTCAAAATGCAGTTGCTAAGCCTAGGCAGGGTAGGATTTGGACTTCTCTTTGGCATCCATCCCAGTTGATGGAATTAGCAGTGAACTTGAATCAAACCCAAGCAGCAGGCTTGAAAAATATTTAATAGGCCTGGATTTTCTCTCCTTTTCACCCCTTTCCTGACCTCCACCTTGAAAGGGTAATTGAAATATTTTAGGAAAGAAGATCTCTATTTCATTGTGTCTTCCACAATTTGCATGGAGTTTTGTTTTGTTTTAGCCATAAAGACACTTTGATGAACAATCTCTGAAATTTGCCTTTAAACTGTAATAAATAAATCTCTAATTTTTCATAAAGAGTTTATGTCATAAAATTAAATTCTTTCAAAATTAATACAACATTGGAGAGACTCCAAAACCTTTTCTGATGGAAGATTTAGAATGATTTTGATCCTAAAGTAACCCCCATATTCCTCATTCATTAAACATTTGTTGAACATCTACTCTGCCGGCTCTGGCTGGTCACCATCTCTCTCCCACGTTGCTTGTCCTCTTAAAATCTGATTACTAAATTAGAAACGCGAAAGCCTGCAGAAATTGTAGATGTAGACCAGGGATTAAAACAAAAAAAGTCCCTTAAGCACAGCAAGAGAAAAAATTAAAGTGTATCTTTAATATAGGAAAATGGGAACAACCGAGCGAACCAACAGAAACCACCAAATGCTCCATCATAACAAGGTTGGTGATATGTGGCACGAGTGGTTCAAAGTACCATATTCGAAATCATATCTATTTAAAATAGAAAATTGGTGTTTCTCTGGGTTACTTTTCAGATGGTCTGGGAGCCCCCAAGCCTGGATTAACGACAGCGGTATGCCCCTCCCCCAGTTTCCCAGCACTGAGGTGGATTGATGTCATACTTGTTTACTGAGGAGTAAACAATGAAAGGAACTTTGTTAGGACCAAATCCGAGGTTAAGTTTGCATTAAACGCGGGCACCTCAACAGGTAGCATTTTACAAATGCCTCCCTCCTACCTACTCTGCAGCTTCTCCCTTAGAGAATTCCTCATTTTTCGGTTCAGGAAGATGTTGGAGATCCCGAAGAGGGTCTGTGTCGTCAGAGCAGCTGCAATTGTTTATGCGAGATGAACATAGCCCCAGCGCTCATAGAACAAAAGCTCCGAGGTGCGGCGTGCGCACGTCCAGCTCAACCTGCACTCAAAGGCAGCATTTCAACCCGAGGCAAAGAAGGTGTAAACGTACACGCAGAGGCAGCAGACGCCCTGATTCCTACGTTGCAGCCGCTACTATTACGCTGGCGGCTGCTCCTCCTCCAATACAGCAATCGGGTCTGCGTGTGAACAGGGGCACTCGTCCTGCCACCTCCCCCATCCTTTCTTGGACCCATCCATCTAGCCATCCATCCAGGGTCCAGCGGGTCCTATCGTGCGCCAGGCTCTGAGCTGAGCACTCAACCCAGTTCACAGGGTTCGGGAGCTTCTCCCTCCCTCCCTTCCCCACGCCCCGGGTGGGTGCAGCTGGTGGGGGGTATTTCACTGTCCAAAGGTCCAGAAAACCCAAACCCAGAATCTGGGTAAGCCGCAGAGACGAAGACTGTCCGACTTGGGCGGTCCGGGAGCGCGCGTCTCCGAGGCCGCGCAGGGTCCCCCAGTCTGGCGCTCAGGTGGCTCCGCCGCCCACTTCGGCGCTCCCCTCCCCTTTCCAGCTAGGGGCGAGTTTGGCTGTTGCGCGCGGGGAAGGAGGGGCTACGAGGGATTTGAAAGTGCACAGGCTGCGGAGTGGAGCTCGCATCTGTTCCCGCCGCCCGCGACCGGATTAAATTTCTGCAAATTCAAACTGAATGGGGCTTTCTTCTACTGCCTTCCAGAGGGCGCTTGCAGCCCGCCGCGAGTTCCTCTCGGGCGGGAGCGTCTGCCCAGCGCACGGCTAGGAGCAAACCAGCCGGACCCGAGCCTGTGAGGGCCAGACGGCTGCTGCGAGGGCGGAGGCGGAGGCGGCGCCCGGACTCCGGGACCCAGCCACCGACCGCACCTCTTCCCTGGCGTGCAGATCCCTGCGAGCCCGAGAAGGGGGACTGTCATCAACCCCCTGGACGGTATCGGGGGCGGCATCGCGGGTCCTGAAAGGAGCCCGGGCGACCCTCGGAGGAAGAACTTCTTGGGGGCGGGTCCCGGAACGCCCCGTCGCCTGGGCGGCCGCTATTGTCTGCGCGCTGCTCTCGGTGGCGCGGGGGGCGTGAGCGCGGCGGCCCCAGGAGCTGGGCACCGAGACCCGGGCCGGGCGGGGCCGTGGTTGGGGTGGCGGCGGGAGGAGCTGGGCAGCTTGGGAGCCGGAGAAGGAGGAGCTGCACGCGCGGGAGCCTAGTCCGAGCGGCGCGGGCTGCGGGCAGGCGGGATGCCGGCGGCGGCGGGAGATGGGCTCCTGGGTGAGCCGGCGGCGCCGGGTAGTGGCGGCGGCGCGGAGGAGGCGGCCAGGCCGGCGGCGGCCTGCGAGGGAAGTTTCCTGCCGGCCTGGGTGAGCGGCGTGCCCCGCGAGCGGCTCCGCGACTTCCAGCACCACAAACGCGTGGGCAACTACCTCATCGGCAGCAGGAAGCTGGGCGAGGGCTCCTTCGCCAAGGTGCGCGAGGGGCTGCACGTGCTGACCGGAGAGAAGGTGAGCTTCCTGGGCGCCGGCCTCTGGCCCGCGGGTTACGGGCTCCGGGAGGGAGCGGACGGCCGGACCCTGCAGAGAGCACGGCACCGGGAGTACCAAAGCATCGTCCCGGGCCAGGCGCCCCCCCCCCCTCCACCTGGCTTTTCTCTCTGGCCAAAAGAGGGGTCGAGCTAAACGCGCACTCAGCCCTCTCCGTAGGGGGTCATCTGGCACCTACTGATGGGTGGTCTGGGGTCATTTTCCTGGGGCGGGGTGGGGGGTGGCGACCGACTCACCGCGAAGTGGTCCCACGTATCCTTTTTGCTTTTCGAAAGGCGCCACCTGGCGGACACCAGAGCAGGGGGGGGTCAGGGCGCAGGAGTTCGGGGACTCTGCGCTTTCTGTGGGTAGGGGAGACAGATGCTTGGAGAGGCAAGAATAAGAGATAGAGGACCTGACTCTCACGGGCGAGGCGGAAGGGCCGATTAGCCGACCTTAGGGGTGGCTTAGGGTTTGATCCCTTTCTAGGCTCTGGGGAGGAGCTGGGGAAAGGCTGAAACCCTACAGATATTCCTCTTCACCTCTGGGCTGGGGCAGCTAGGGGATTTTTGTGCACAGAAGATTTAAGATACGCTCCCTACACTCCACCAGTCTGTTCTTCAACCTGCACTTCTCTCCATTTGCCCCTCCCACATCTGCATCCCATGAGCACCAGCCAATGCTCACCCCTACCCCTTTCTCCCCTCCCCCCCACCCCTGGATCCCTCCCGTCCCTGGGTGGCAGCTTTAGTGCAGACCTTGCTTCTTGCAGGTATAGATCCACACAGACTTTAGAGGTTGGGAGTTGTGTTCTTATCTTTCTAGAAAAGGGGCAAGTAAAAGAGGCCCTCCTCAAGACACGGAGGGACACCTCTCTAGCCAAGTCAGAGTGGGATGAGGTGATCCCTTTCCAGGCCAGGTATAACTTGAGGAGAAACCCTAGAGACCACTTAGTTTTGAGGCTGGGTCAACCCCGGCTGTGAGGCGTCCCAGGCAGGGAGTTGTCCCAGACTTGGAGCTATTCCAGGCTGCCCAGCTTATGTCATCTAAGACTCAAGATTCCCCCCAGGCTGGGACTTGCTCACACTAAAGGGGAGCAGCCCCTCTTGGAGGGAGGAGGGAAGCTCAGGGCTTCCTAACTGGGCAAGTAGCCAGAGAGCCAAACCCTTCTGGCCTCAGAAGTGGATCCTCCATCCAGACTGCTGTGAACCTGGTGGCCCTTCCTGCCCTGCCTGCCTTCCTGCCCCAGCTGCTCCTCACCTTTAGTTTCCCTCCCTACTCCCCACCTTGTTCTGGAGCCCCTTGCATTTGAGTGCACACCCCCATCATCCTTGTAAATTGTCGTTTATTTCTGTAGCCATTTCGATTGGGGGACTCCTTTATTTTGGGTGAGTGGAGTAAGAATGAGGAGTTTTAAAAGGTGCTTCTGGACTTCTATGAAATGTGAGGGTCCAGTATGAACTCACTACAGTAATCTTCAAAGAAAAAAATAAAAAAGCAAAAACAAAAAATCAAAGCCCTCCTAATTTCTACTCCAAAGGGAGCAAGGAACACCTTACTTCTTGGTTAGAGTGGGCTGTCCTCCTTACCTATGGTGGGTCTGTTCAGGGCACATGGGTGTCGTGCTAATTGGTGAGCTCACTTCTGTCCCTGTGTAAATGGGTGGTAGCATTTTACCTCATTTGGAATGTATAGGATTCTGTCTGGTCCTGCATGTTTCCTCTCTAAACGTAGCAAAAAAAAAAGAGGTGAGTCCCATGCAAACCAGGTAGTGGCAAACATTATGAGTTCACTTTGGGAGTACACTCATCTCCCTGCCCTGCCCACAGCTTCTCTGGCTACTCTCCACTTTCCCTTGTTGGGCTGTGCTTCTGCTCCTCACCGGTACATTTTTGCTTCATAACATAAAGCTCTTGGCCTTGCTGAACTGCCTGGGGATGTATTCAGAGCTCAGCCGCTACTCCATACTCTGCTACTCTGAGTGATTGGGTTCTGGAGCCCTTTACTGGGCCCCCTTGGAATGCAGGGAATTACGGCCCAAATGAGTTACAAATGAGGAGCTGGGTGACACCCCCAGTGTTCCGCTCCTCCCCCTCCCATTTTATCTTTCTTAATTGATGATTCTCACTTCATCTTTGCAGTGAGAGGAGGTATTAATTGGATGTGAAATTATTTCCCTGGACCAATTGATGTGATCTAGTTAAGGACAGTGGTTCCTAGTGGGGAGGCAGAGGCCGGGGAGGGATGTTTATGTTGAAAAACTTGGTTTTCCAGCTCTGTTTCTCTCCAGCGTGAGAACCAGTGCTTCCATGGCTGTAAGTAAGCATTAGGAGAAATCTGGATTTTAGTACACTCTGTTACTGGCTTTAAAGAAACAATGGTGTCATTCATAGCATTTATCTCCCAAATTCAGCACCTTTAATGCTTAACTAATAGATGTGGAGTTTAGCAGATTGTAGAGATTAAAATGTGTGGTGGTTTTGTGTGTGTATGTGTGTGTATGGGCATGGAGCTCTCGCATGCATGACTCTGCTTGGGAAGGATCACAGAGTTAATGAATCTCCATTCCCACTCTTGTTTTGGGTATTGCCCTAATAAGTTTGGACCAAAACGTAGGTGAAAGCAACCTCAGGCTGTTTGCAACCACAAGTCCTTTTTAGAAAGAGCAGGCTTCAGCTGGGAAGCTGTACTGAAGTGAGCAGATCAATCAGTGGCAGACCTTGATATGAAGGGAACCTGGAAGGCAACCCCCTTCCCCTATTTTTTCCTCCTTTCTTGGGGTGCATACTTTTTAGATAAAGTACTTTTCTCCTTTTATGGGGCAGAGGGGTACCAGGGATTGAACTCAGGGGCACTCAACCATTGAGGCACATCCCCAGCCCTATTTTGTATTTTATTTAGAGACAGGGTCTCACTGAGTTGCTTGGCGCCTCGCTTTTGCTGAGGCTGGCTTTGAACTCGCGATCCTCCTGCCTCAGCCTCTGAGCCGCTGGGATTACAGGCATGTGCCACGGTGCCTGGCTTCTACTTCTTTTTTAAAGGAAACAGGCTATATGGAAAGGGAAATGAAATCATGAACATGATTTAGAAATAGAGGTATCCTGGTCATCCACCCGGAATGGAAGGATTCAGGGCAGGTTATCTTGGAAAATCAGTTCATGCAACAGGATAGGGAAAGAGAAGATGAGGGGTACCCTGGGTTTCTCCTGTTTCGTAGCTATGATCTCAAACTGTGTACTTTGTGTTGGGTGATTTCTGCCAAAATCTGGAGTACTGGTGGTTGAAGGCGTCTGGGGAGGTGGTGATGGTGGTGATGTTTGTGTGCGTTTTCAGTGTGAAGCACATTTCCAAAACGCTGTGAGTGAAATTCTCTGTGTTTTGCCTGGAATTACTGTGAGTCTTGATGACAAAGGAACCACTTTTTCCTGACTTTCTTTCAGGCTTTGATCCTATCTTATGCAGAGGCCTCTGTTGCTACTGGTGCTTGCAGGACAGTCTTTTACCTGCTCTGTCCTCTGAAGTCGTTTGTTTGGAAGTAATTTGAATCTAGATGGCCCTTTTACTGCTTGAAAAGAAAGGATGGCTTTAGGCTGAGACCTGATTTTGCCCCCTCTGGTTTTGAGTTAATGTAACCTCTGTAAATCTGGCTTTAAAAATGAATATTCGCTTGATCCTATGAAATTGTTAATTGGTACATTCTCATTCAGGGCTGAACTGAGTTGATGTTTAGACCAGGAAAATGATCATAGAATTAGATTCTGAAAAGTATCTCAATGACTTTGAGACAGAGAACCAAGTTGCAGAGCAGGAGCATGGAGTAAGGACTTGGGAAAACCCGGAGCACGTGTGCTCCCTGCCCCTGGTATTGGTAACTGACACCTAATGCACAGTCTCTGGCCCATAATAGATTATTATCACATTTGATAAAATTGATAAAATATAGTTAGACAAGCATTATTGAGCAAAGTGTAAATGTGTATCGAGAGTAGAGCTGATTTGAAAGGCAGGCAAAACTCATTATAAGGGCAACCAGAGTCACCCATTACCTTCTTTTGAGATTAAGAGGCAAAATTGGGTACATAATTACTAGTTAGGATGTTTAAATATCTTGTTCTAACCTTTGGTTAAAGAAAGAAAAAAAGCCTGTTTATCACTTCATTATCTATTTGGGGCTAAAAATAAGGATTGTGCACTTAGTAAGTTGTCAATAATCATGCATAGAGCATGACGGTGACAGATACCTGGAGTGAAGGAGTTACTAAAAATACAATTTACTATGTTTTGCAGAGCAGGAAATATGACTAATTTTAGAGTTGGCCTTTTGGCAGATCTGTTTTTAGCAAGTATTTCTGAAACAAACAGGTGTTAAATCCTGTATTTCTTTTTAAGTGCTAGAAATTTAAGGGGTAATAGCTCTGGGAACAAGAAATGCTTAGAGAACTGGAAATTCCTATTAATCCCCAGCAGGGACTTCTTGGCAAGAAGGAGGCGTTTGCAAAAGCACCTGCTCAGTGTGTCCTGGGTGACAAGGCAGTGCCTATAATTTCCCAGATTGCATGCTGCAGTTGCGGGCACATTCTTTTGAACTTTCTGCCTGCCTCATCTTTTTGAAGTACTTGGGAATGGTGGAAATTGGCTAATAGAGCTGGGTTCCTAGTGTTCATTGATACAGGTCCCAGGGACTTCAAAGGGTGGCTTCGAGTCAGCGTAACAGTGCAGAACGGTGCCCACGAAGAGGAGTACAACCCTATATTTTCTCTGCAGGAGTTGGTTCCTGTACATAACAATCAGACTCGGGTCTGCAAGAATAGAGAGTTGTGCATGCTGCCCATTGTCCCTGAGCAGCGTGGCAATCATCCATCCCAGAGCTTACCTTCCCAGGAGGGGTTGGGAGTGGCCAGACATGCCCACCCAAAGAGATGGGCAGGCTTGAGTGTTCTCTGTAGGAAGGCAGTTTGGACTTGAAGTATCCTTTCCCTTGGAATATACACCCTGTCTCGGTTATTCATGGAAACCTAGAGACTTGCTCTCTCGGCTAATTGCAACCCAGTAGACAAGACTTATTTTAGCTAAATGCTGCAGACACTTCATTTGCTCAACGAGGGCGCTGGCCACTTTCAAGTGCTGACCTGCACTGAATTTCGCGCTCTCTGATGGGGGTGCTACTGACTAGTAAGGTTCTAGCAGGAAGGAGGGAGTAACTTATGGCCTGAATGCTACCTGTGCAGTTTGATGCCTTGGCAAACCTGAGAGAGCTTTCACCTCTCCTTTATCATCCAGTGGTATTGAGTTTTATGGCTTATTGAGAATGTGCCTTGCAGTTTCTCATTAGATGCTGGCAGCAACCTTGGGCAGGTGAGAACCAATTTGCTGGTGTTTTAACTTGCATTGCCTAAGGAGAGGGATGCTATTTTGGTTAGCCTTGTGTCACTGTGACCAAAAGACTTGACAAGAACAATTAGAAGAGGAAAAGTTTGTTTGGCTCATGGTTTCAGAGATCTCAGTCCAAAGATGGCCGACTGTTGCTCTGGGCTCGAGGTAAGGCAGAACATCATGGTGGATGGGTGTAGAGGAGGAAAGCAGCTCAGGACATGGCAATCAAGAAGCAGCAAGAGCTTTGCTCACCAGGGTCATAATATATACCCCTAAAGGCATGCCCCTAGTGACCTACCTCCTCCAGCCACATCTTACCTGTCTACAGTAACCACCTAGCTAACTTAATGCACTGGGTAGGTTAAAATTCTCATAACCCAATCATTTCACCTCTAAACTTTCTTACATTATCTCATTCCTGGGCTTTTGGGGGACACCTCATATCTAAACTGTAACAGATGCTCTGAGTAGATTTACTCTCTGACTTTCTTTGTTAGTTTGCCAGGATGACTATAACAAATGATCACCAACAGTGTGGTTTAAACAGCAGAAATTTATACTCACAGTTCTGGAGGCCAGAAGTCCACAATGAATGCCTTGAAACTGCTCTAGGGGAGAATCCTTCCTTGCCTCTTCTGGCTTTTCTGGTGTTTGCTAGCAGTCCTTGGAATCCCTAGTTAGTAGCTTCAATGCTCCAATCTGTGTTATCTCCTATGGTTTTCCCTCTGGGTATCTCTTCTGTTTCCAAATTTCCTTATCCATCTCCTTATAAGGACACCAGCCATAGGATTTAGGGTCTACCCTCATCTAGTATCATCTCATCTTAACTTGATTAAATGTACAAAGATCCTATTTGCATATAAGGTAGCATTCACAGGTACTTGAAGATATCTCTTGGGGCTAGGGGAGCACAGTTCAACCCAGGACCCCTTAGATCATTAGTATAGTGTTGCAGGTGACTTCCTGGCAAACTGACCTTGGGAAGGAATTGAATGTGCTTTCAGGGAGTACACAGCAGGGCCAATTCCTGTGAGGGAAAGGGTGTGGGGGAGGGGGTGGAAGGGACAGAGCAGCAGTGTGCAGAAGGAGAAGCCATACTCTCATGCAGTCTGGAGCAAAGCTCTGCCTAAGCCGTGGTGAGCCCTAGAGCCCAGCTGGCCCTGGTCCAAGTTGGACCTTTATTACAATTCAGGGATCAGGCCCTGAGAAGGCAGCATAACCCTGGACAGGATAGATGTTAAGGGCAGTTCCTGGGAAGGTCTCACAGCTAAGAGTAGGAAGCTGGGGGAGTCATCCACCGCCTGCTGAGAGGGACTGGGCTGGAGCCAGGCTCTTCATCTCCAGCACAGAGGGGCAGTTTCCTCACTTCCTACTCCGTAAGGTGGCTGATGGGCAGGCTCCGCCTTCCAACTGCTCTGATCTAAACTTGGCCTCTCCTTTCTCTTCAGTTTCAGTGTTTGAGACTCGTGTTCTTTGGTCCTTGTAGGTTGAAGTCTCCCTTTGCTCTGTGTATTTTCTCGGCAGAACTTTGTGGCAACAGAGCCTGGCTGACTTGTCACCTGTGTGCCTGATTCAGAGATGGTATCCCCTTCCGTGGGAGAGACCCTTCTCCCCTCATCATGAGTTGGGCCAGAGTCGTTGAGGGGGTGATGGGAAATGGGTTTTGACAACTAGAGTACCAATTCAGACCTTCTGATGGACACCGAGACGGCTCAGGGCAGAACCACCTTTGATGTCCTCTTATCGCCTTACTGTGCCCACTCTGCCCTAGCACGCAGTTCTAATTCCTGGGTTCTTTTTGTTTTGCGATCATTTTTTTTGGTGTGTTTTTATGATGCATTTGGTGACGTTTTGGGATAGGTCATACAGATTCATGGTCTGGAATTCAAAGTCTTTGCGGGAGCTCACCGTGAGAAATAGCTGCCTCTTATATATGCGCCTCTGTTCCCAGGTCCTGTGTCCCCAGAGGTGACCCCAGGTTCTAGTTTCTCATGCATCCTTCTGGAGGTGCCCCATATACACACATGCCCATGTGCATATCTGTAAACGTGTGGGTGTGGACAGATGTGTCTTTACACTGTACATGCTCTTCAGTACCACATTTTTTTTTTAAACTTAGCAATACGTCTTCTCTAGAACTACTACAGAATTGCCTCATTCTTTTTAAACGCTACATAATATTCAGTATATGGAGATAATATACTGACCTAACCATTCCATGTTAATGGATATTTAGATTTTAAACATTTTGGGAATTGTTATTTCCATATTATGCTGTGATATATATATATATATATATATATATATATATATATATATATATATATATATACCCATTTGTTATTTCGTAAATGTTTTCAGTATATCTGAGGGGTGTTTTCTGTATATCTTAGTATTAGGCCAAATCATATATCTGTTTTAACTGTTGATAAATAGTGCCAAATTGTCTCCCATAGAGGATGTCCCAATTTATACTCACAACAACTTGTTTTAGGGTGTCTGCTTTTTTGTGCATTTTTACAAGCAAAAAGGATATTTTTATACTTTTTGATCTTTTCCAATGTGGTAGATTAAACATGGTATCTTGTTTATAGTTTCTCTTATTTACAAGGGAATTGAGTATATTTTCCACATGTCCTTGGCAATCTACATTTCATTTCTGTTCACTTTTCATGTTTAGTCCTCATTTTTTCTCTTGGGTGTTTGGTCTTTTTCTTAGTGATTTGTCAGGCCTCTTTGTATATTAAGGAAATTAGTTCTCTTTGAGTGATATGGTTTGCAGGCTGCTTCATCTTTCCCTGTTCTTCATTTATTCTTTGTCTTTGTGTCTTGGTGGTTCTTGGTATCTGCAGAGGTTACTTCCTTGGATTATACTAACTAGAGGACCACTGATGGGTTGGGTGTCCATGAACCTCTAAAGATTGTATATGTAATCATATTTCTGGGGAGAGGGTTTATGAGGAGTTACTTGCTTCCAAAATGTTAAGAGCTACTGCTTCATTGTCAGCTGTACTGGCTGCAGAGAGGTTTCTGGGTTACTGGGACAATGGTCTGAGTCTCCTTGATTTGTTAGCATCAGTGTCATTGGGCTAAAGTTGCAGATCATACTCAGGTTAGGTGGGTTGGTGGCACAAGCAGGACCCTAAACTAAGCATGCCTGATTATTGCCCCAGCCCTGCCATGATTGGCTTTCAGGGGAGAGGCATGATCAAGAGTGGACACTGGCATATTTGACCCTAGCTGGGATAAGCCAAAGAGGCATCTATGTCTCATCACCTCTTCATAAAACAGGCAATACAGTTTATGGTGGATTGTTGCTTTGGTTGTTTGGAGATGTGATGTCTTTGGAGATGGGGCCTTTGGCGGGTAATTAGATCTGCTTCCTATCTGTAATTAGGAATTAATTTTGTCCACTGTGTGTGGACAAAACAAGAAACCATTTAAATGAACCAGGAAGCAGACTCACCAGACACCAAATCTTCCAAAGCCTTGATCTTGGACTTCACAGCATCCAGAACCGTGAGAGAGAAATTTCTGCTATTGCCAAGCCATTCGTTCTATGGTATTTTGTTATAACATCCCAAAGGGACAAAGACAAAGAAAAAGGGGGAATGTAGAGGGAAGTGACTTTTTAAGGAGCAAGAACCACCATGGAACTTGGACACCAAATGCACTAAGTCAGCCGTGTGCACACGTGTTAAAATACGCCTTGGCACTCTGAATTCTTCCTACCAAGAGTCCCCCGGGGAGCAGCAGTGGTGGGGAAATCACTGGGTCTGCTGGTCGGAATCAGCATCAGCGTGGCCTCACTCTGACAGCTGTCCCTGAAATGCCCATGTCCTCTGTCACCCCTGCTCTCCTCAGAGCGTTTCTCACTGCTGCTTGGGCTGCAGTAACTCACTGCCTCAGACAGGGTGTCTGCAACAGCAGAGGCTGTGGGTTCCCTGGGGGTTAGAAGTCCAAGGTCAAGGTTGTGGGGGGGAGGACTGGTCCTCTGAAAGCCTTGAAGGAGGATGGTTCCAACCTCTTCCAGTTCTCAATGGCGACTTCTGCCTGTGTCTTCTCACATTTTCTTCCCTGGAGGCCTGTCTGTCTCTGTCATAACAAGTGTCCCCTTGTATGAGGACACTAGTCCTACTACATCAGGGCCCACCCTAATGACCTCACTTCAACTTGGTAACTTCTATAAAGACTCTGTTTCCAAATAAAGTCATTCTGAGGTATGGAGGGCTAGGATTCCTATTTATGAACTGAGGGGGCACAATTTGACTCTTACCTTCACTTGACCCTGTGTGTATTTTATGGTTTGGATATGAGTTGTCCCCTCAAAAGCTCCTGTGTGAATGCAGGAATATCCAGAGGAGAAATGGTTGGATTGTGAGTGTTGTGACCTAATCAGTTCATCCTACTTTGAAGGAACTGACTGGGTGGTGATTGTAGGCAGGTGGGGCGTGGCTGGAGGAGGTGGGGCGTGGCTGGAGGAGGTGGGGCGTGGCTGGAGGAGGTGGGGCGTGGCTGGAGGGGGTGGGGCGTGGCTGGAGGGGGTGGGGCGTGGCTGGAGGGGGTGGGGCGTGGCTGGAGGGGTGGGGCGTGGCTGGAGGGGTGGGGCGTGGCTGGAGGAGGTCGGGCCATTGGGGTGAGCCCTGGAAAGGTGCATCTTCCTTGTGGCCCCTTCCCCCTCCTTTTCTGTGCTTCCTTGCTGCCTTGAGGGGAGCAGCTTTCTTCTGCTGGGTCCTTTCCTCCATGATGTGCTACCTCCCTTTGGGCCCAGAGCCATGGACTGGCCGCCTGTGGACTGAGACCCCTGAAACCGTGAGCCCCAAATAAACTTTTTCTCCTCTAAGTTGTTCTTGTCAGATATTTTTGGTCACAGCGACACAAAAGCTGACTAACACAGTATGTATTTCTGTGTCGATGTGCTTTTCGTTCATCCCCCCCACTAGACTGTAAACCTGGTGAAAGTGGACCACTGCTCTATCCCTGGTACCTAGAGTAGTACCTGGCACAGAGAAGGCTTTGGGTAAATAGTTTTGGGATGGATCTAAGAAAAACCTTCCATCTTCCAGGACATGCGTACAGCCTCCTGGATGGCAATATACAAATTGGCAGGCTATGGATCTGCAGGCGCTTTCTGTTTCTCTTGCTCCTTGCTGCTTCTGGGAACGAATGCCTGAGGTTGAATGGGTTGCGTGGCTGGCGCTCTGTAGAAAATGTTGTCCTGGAAATAACCAAGCTTTCTGCACAGATTTGTTAAGGTAGGCACCTGAGGATCTGAGTGACAGGTGATCAACAAGAAGCAGACAAATATTTTGCAGTGTCACAGGACTGCTAATGGACCCTCAGCTCTTTCCTGAGAAATGTACCAACACTGCAACAGATGGGAGAAGCTGCTATTTGCAAACATACATTTCTTTGGATGTTTCCCATGGAGATATATGTAGGTTTGGCGTCTGTCTCTTTGACTATATTTTTTTTATAAGTTTATTAGTCTCCAAAGCCAAGTTCCTGCCAAAACATTTTATAATCCTGCTTGCTTCTCTTGCCCATTTTCTGAGCCATTGGATTCATTTTGATCCCCCTGCCTGCGGTACCTCTGCTCTAATCCCCTGCTCGAGTTCTAATTGTCTTACATCCTACCTCATGGCTTTGGGTAAGTTGTCAGGCCATCTTCCTGACTCTGTTTGGACATTTTTGTTCCATAAGGCTTTTCTCTTGGTCATCTGCTCTTTGCCAGAGCTCTGTGTGCAGCAAGAATGGGTGTCCACCAAGCTCAGAGTGCCACCACAGAGTCTGCTGTCTCAGTGAGGGATGATAGGAGAAAGTCCAGATTCATCTTCCTGGAGCAGGATCTCCAAACACTGAACCAAGGAAAACCTTCCATGAAGAAATGAGCTCATGCTCTTTTCTTTGACCATGAGGTGGTAACAGTACTGATAACAAGAATAATGATTAACCTTTATAGGTTGCATATCATCTGCTGGGCCTTGTCCTCGATGTTTGGCTGCAAAAGACAATATATACCTCACACAGCCTTTTGTGGTAGGTCCTGTTGTCCTTATTTTGCAGAATAGATTGACCAGTGTCCTGATTTGCCCAGGACTATCTCAAGTTTAATACAGAAAGCCCCACATTTTAGGAAAACCAACAGATAATGGCAAAACCAGATTGAGTATTTGGAGTCTTAACAAAGAGTTTCCAAATGAAAGAATTAGTAAGCAGCTAATTAGGTCACTAATCAGTGATGAATGAAAGCTCAAAGCCCTGGATATAACTGCTGGGATGGGTGTTGTAGGCAGTAACCTCCACATGGTCTGGGGACTGAGAGACACTTTCCTGCACCTGCAGTTCTGGTCTGCTATTTATTTACTTTTGTGTGTTTACTATGAGATGAAGAGCTTGAGCCAATATGTATTTCTCTCTCTGGGTACACACCCACAAAGGTATCTGTGTGTAGCATATGTATGCACAAATGCATATGCACTTGTATGTATACTATTAAATATAAGTTACAGAATACCATGCAAAGTTTATCATGCCATAAATTTGTTGCAGGAGACTTTCTCAATGAAGGAAGCAGGGGAGACTGAGTTTCTCAAGTTAGCATTCAGTCTAAATTTAGTTTCTCTTTTTCATTGGAGGGAGAAAAACCTAGGGGAGGAGAGAGGTTTTTGAATCCAGTAGTAAGTGTGTGTCTTAAGTGCAACTGTGTGTCTTAAGTAGCACAATGTACAGGCCCTTCGGGTCTGTTTGTTCAACCCTCCTCTACAAGAATGGACACAGAATGTTCATTAAAAGCAAAATAGAATACCTGGTGCGTCTCCTAGTTTAATATACAGGCCATCTGGAACTAGACCAGCTTTTTCAAGCCTTTGCATAGTTCTCATTTGAGCTGAGAGGGGACATCAGAGACAAATGGAATGAGGAAGTGCCTGGGGTGAAAGTAAAACTTTAGGAAAGTTGGCTGTAGAGTCTGGGATCTGAATATTTTAGTGTTTTATCTGAGCCCTGCTTTAGTGAAGCCAAATGGATGAAGATAAGTGTTATCACTTATGTAATCGGGGTATTCATTGGAATTCCTGCTGCTCTGATATAGAAGTCTAGCTTTCCAAGTGCATTCTTTGTTCCAGATTAAAAATTTAATTAGAGAAACTAGTCTATGACTCAGTTCTCCGTTGAACATTTACATTTAATAATAGGAATAAAGAAAGCTTGTTTTGAAAACACTTCTGCAGGTTTGTAATGTGTCATTCCCATAGGATGACATTTTATTCTATTAAAAACTAACATTTGTGAGCAGTAGTTGCAGTTTCAAGGCCAATTTGATGTAATAAAACTTGAATTTCCCTCTGGAGGGCAAGTGCTATGTGACTATTGTGCTCCTATCTAATTCATTACTCTGAGATGCTTTTTCTTAGATCAGGAATGGAGTGTTGAAGTATTTTTTTTTTTAATCTTTCTTGCTTTTTAAAAAACATAGAGGGCCATTAAAGCAGCTGATAAAGTACCTAAGAGTGTTTGGAATAATTTTTTTTTTAAATTCTAATAATCAGATGAAGAATGTCTTCCAGATTTTGAAGGGATTTATTATTCAACAGCATATGTACTTAAGCACAGATAAATTGTCCAATATATCAGTGTGGTTCCTATGATCAACTGTGATTTTTTTTTCCCTTTGCTGTGGTGCAGGTAGAACCCAAAGCCTTGTGTATGCCCCACCTGCATTCTTCCACTGAGTGCCTTCCACCTAAATGCTTTCAAATAATGTTTAAAAAAGTATTTTTGACCAAGTATTTAGCAATATAAGATTCCTTTAATCAATTCAGTCACAGGTGCATTTTAGAATAGTTGAGGTTTTTAAACACATTCAAATGAATCCTGGGCTAATATTTGTTCCATGAGGCCTAATATTTGGTAATTGTAATGTGCTTTTTAAAAATACCCCCTACACCTACTCTTGGCTTGCCGTGCGCTTTACCCATCCTGCTTCACTATTGACTCCCCCTCTGTGTTAGATGACTTACAAAAAATGTTAATTTTCTTTCAGGTGAATTAAACAGGACCCCTCCCCTAATCCCTCTTCCTTGTGGAAAATAAACAGGAACACAAATAAGAAAATAAAAATCATCCATAATCACACATTCTGTTGTAGATCACTTGATTTTTCTTTTTCTTTATTTCACTGATAATAGAACATTTCCCCATGTTCCTTTATAGTCTTTAAAAATTTGATTTTGATACCATTCCATTCTTTGAAGTTACTGTTAAACCAGTAGAGTAGGGACTTTTGCCTGTGTTCTCTAATCTGTTGCATAATGGTGACATGTACTATAATATATGCTTTAGGGATGACAGCTTTGGTTCCCATCTTTTTGTTCCTTAGTATTTGGGTAATCTTGGGCACGGCATTCAAAACTCTTTTTTTTTTTTTTTTTCCGTATTGGGGATTGAACTCAGAGGCACTTCCAACTCTTTATTTATTTAATTTCTATTTTGAGTCAGGGTCTCTCTAAGTTGCTCAGGCTGGCCTTGAGCTTGTGATCCTCCTGCTTCAGCCTCAGTGGCTAAGATTACAGAGATGCCCCACCAGGTTTGACTTCAAATACTCTTAACTTTAGTTTCTGTATCTGTACAGTGGTGTTAATCATGGATAATCAATGGGTATTTGGTTAAAAAACAAAGCACACACACAGAGTTAGCTTGAAAACATTCATTATTGTTTTAGTGAACAAATGGCAGTGGGTTATTCTCTTAATCCCACAGCTATGTTTAAAATTTAAAGGTGTAAATTAGGCTCTTTCACATAGCAAGAAACAGATCTGCAGTTTATCAGGGGTGATGGAGTTTCACTTTTGGGATAAAGGGGAGGAAGCTGATGGGGCCCTTCTGCTTTAATCACCCCCCTGAGGCCTGGAAGGCTTCTGGGGACCCCCAGAGGGGCCAGATGTCTGCATTCCTCAGATTCCACTTCCCTCCTATCTGCCTCTGCCTTGGAGCTGCCTTGGCAGCTTCTTTGGCTCCTAGAAATTATTCCTCCAACCAGCCTGCCCTCTACCTCTTGGCTTCTCACTGTCCCTGACATTTCTGGGGTTGACGACATAGTGCTGGGAGGCTATGATAACTGAACACTTAGCGGCCTCACCTCCTCCTTATCTTCTTAGCACTGCGTGCCCTTGGATGGCAGAGTCATTTTCACAGTGGAAGAAAGAATACACCTATAGGCGATGCTCCACGAGTTCCCAAATTGGTATGGTTTGGACAACTTCCTTCCCCATGTTCTTGTTTTGGTAGCTGCCTCTTTGCTCCACAGTCAGAAAAACATTTTCCCATCCTCAGGGGGTATGATTTCCTCCACATTTATGATTTTGGGGGTACCTAGCTGCATCTGTTATCTAACCTTTGATTCGTGTGATCTAAGTTTGAGTGATCTAAGATCTCTTTAGAGGTTGGGACTGGGTTGAGATAATTTTGTCTTGCATTACGATGGCCAGATTTTCTGTGTTTCAATTGCTATCATGTCCCCAAGCCTCCCATCCTGCAAGGCTACTTTATTCCTGTACCTTTTCAGCTACATTTGGCCGCCAATTGTTGTATGATGTGGATAGCGATTGTTTCCTGTTGCCCGTGGGACAGGAATCCTTCTTGAATTAGAACTAATTCTGGAGTTTAAAGTATTAAATGTCAAACTGAAAGAAAGCATGTCTGAGACTTCTTTGTTGCAGAGGGAAGGGCATCCCAGGCCTAGGGGAAGGGAAAGGAAGGCAGGAAAGGGAAAAAGAGAGAAACACTGACAACTCCATCCTTTTCCGTGTCATTCCCTCCACCCTCCTGGGAAACTCTTTCTGTTTCTGTAAAGGTCATCTTAAAGTTTATTTCTTAATCTAAAGCCATTTGCTAAATGGACTGTGAGGTCAGGCTTCTCCTTACTGGGAAATTTCCCAGTTATAACTAGTTTTAAAACAAACTAAAACAGGACTGGGGATGTAGCTCAGTGGTCCAGCACGTGCTTTGTGTGAGTGAGGGCCCGGATTCTGTTCCCAGCACTGCAGAAAGAAAAAACAAAAAACAAAAAAGTACCAAAACATATTACCTTTCCCTGACTATCGAGATGACAATTTATTTTTCATTCAAACGTGATTGCCTTCTTCTTGTGGAGTTGCTGATAACCTGTGTAGGACTTTTGTACAGATCAGTAAAGCTGTACCTAGGCAAACCAATTAGAAAGGGCATCACCCTGGGAAGACCAATTAGAAAAAGGCATCCCTTCTGAATAGGCCAGTTAAAAGAAGATATATCCTCAAGTGGACCAATTAGAAGTCTCCTCTTCTGGATGGACCAGTTGGAGAAATGCTTCCTCTTTGAGTGGATCCAGTTGTATGGTGCATGATTTAGCAAGCAGCCCCATTTCAGGAGAAAAATCTGCCCTTTCCTCCAGGCACAGAAGCTGGCAAGCCAAGAGAGGTCTGGGTTTCTGTGCCCAGTAGTATTTTCCAATGGGTACTGGCATCTAAAGCACCAAAGACTCTATACATAGGTCCAAAAATCAGATGTGTTCTCATTGGAGAATGGGAGCTGGGCATGAATCACAGACAGAACGCATGCTGTCACAGTGCAAAAGGAAATGTTTCCTACTAGGGTGACAGATTAAATACTCCAGGACTTCCGGATATCTCAAGTAAAAATCTGCAAAACTGGTCCTGGTCTGTCTTTGGCAGTCTACTTTGCTGCTTGCTTTAGAAGAGGAGAAAAGCAAGACGAAGAGTCTGGGTGAGAAATAAATTCACTGTGTCTGTGTCAGTCGCTACCAGCGAGACACAAGACATCTTGCAGCATATTATAACAATTAGGGTCTTGGGGAAATGCCCTGCCCTGGACCCTCAAGACCTATCACCTTCTGTCTCCGGAGCCATCATTCAACCTGATGCAGGGCCCAGGGCTCACACTTCCTGTGTATTAAGAGCTGAAGCAGCTGTTCAGTCTGGCCTGAGAGACCCCTGGCTACAAGTTCAGGGAGAAAAACCTCAAAGTGCCGATTGCTCGTGGGCCCCCCTCTGTGCTGTTTCTTTCTTGGATGAGCAAATAATGTGACAATTTAATAAGGGACCTGTGACAATTACATGCAAATGGAGAGAATGGAAAGCCAGAGCCTTTGAACAGGGATTTTTTTTTTTTTTTTCTCTCTGGGAAAGGAATGTGGCAGTTTGGGGTTTCTCTGTGTGTAATCTGAGAGGCACATCCATCTCTCTGTGACAGAGGAAAAATTTCAGCATTAGGAAAGGAACTTATGATTTATAACAAACAGCTGGGTGGGCCATGCCTCACTGGTGCCTAGGCAAAAGTAACCTTTTAAAAATAGCTGCTCAGCATGGCTTCCGCTTCTAGAGAGACTCCTAGGCTTGTACTTAGTGTATTGCAGTGACCCCAGAGACGCTGTCATTCTGAGCATACGCACATGGAGGCCCAGGTGGAGCCAGGGTCACCCTAGACCTAACAAGTCTTGCATATATCAAGGTGTTTGCCTTGCTGAATTGTGTCCCCCTAAAAGGCAAAAGTTGAAGTCTTACCTCCCAGGACCTTGGAATGTGATTTTTTTTTTTTTTTTTTTTTTGTAGATACAGTCTTTAAAGAGGTAATTAAGATGAAGTGAGGTCATATGTATGGGCTTTAATCTGATATGATTGTTGCTCCTGTAAGAAGAGGAAATTTGGCCACACATGGGGGCGGCAGGGGTGGAGCGTTCCTATGAAGACACATGGAGAAGGTGGGCATCTGCAAGCCCAGGAGAGGCCTCAGGAGAAACCAATGCTGTCCATGTCTTGATCGTGGGCTTCTGATCTCCAGAAGGATGAGGAAATACATTTCTGTTGCATAAGCCACCCTGTCTTTGGTGCTTTGTGATGGCAAGCACCAAACAAGCCAATGCCACGTTTATAAATCCAAATTCTCGGGTGTACTGAGTGCTCAGGCAAAGGCCTCCAGAATGAGGCTGGGACACTGCAGTTAATTATTAAGACCTCTTGTGAGATCCTTTTCCTTCTTCAGCGACTTTTTTCCTGTGGGAAATAACCTGGGGTCTGCCTCTCACGCCCTTGCTTGTTCATTTCTGCTTTGTACTGAACCATATTATGTCTAGACCAGGACACCTGTACCGGAAGCAACCTCCTTGGAGTCAGGAGTGGATCTTGCTGGCAGACTGCTGGTTTGCTGTGCGGTGTGGTGCCCTGTGCTGTCTGATTAGGTGGAAGGGGGATGGGGGGCACAAAATTCCTCCTTGAAAATATTTAGTTCCAGAAGTAGTTTCTTGATTTCTCTGGCATATTTCTACAACCATTAGAAAAAGAAAAAGGAAAAAGAAGTGTTTTGAGTTTATTGGAATTTCTTAAGGGACCCGTTTTAGATATACGAAATTATTAGAATGGCCCATAAAGGTGTTGGTGTTAATTGTTTATGGGATATTTGCATGTGATTAGTTTGCATAGAATTTGCATGAATCTAAAAGGCTATGCTATGTGGCTCCCGAAGTGTTCACACTAAATAAAGTTGTCATTACCAGTAGCATGGTGTCATGGGTGATCATTCTCTGGGGTTCCTGTAACCAGCTACCTCTGACTGTGTGGCTTAAACAACAGAAATTGATTGTCTCCCAGTTTGGAGTCCAGAAGTCTAAGATCAGGGGTTTGCATGGTTGGTTCCTCCTGAAGATTGGGAGGAAGGGTCTCTCAAGGCCTCTCTCCCGGCCTCTCTCCCAGCTTCTGGTGGCCTCAGGTGTTCCTTGGCTTGGCATGGCATTCTGCCTGAGTCTTCACGTTGCCTTCTGACTGCGTGTATCTGCCTTTTATAACAGTTACATTGGATTAAGGCCTGTTCTGATGACCTCATCTTAACTAGATCATTTGAAAAGACCCTATTTCCAAATAAGGGCAGATTCACAGATAGTGGAGATTAGGACCCCTGTGTCTGTTTTTGGATGAGGGACACCATTCAACCCATAGCATTATGCTGTGTTTTTTCTTACTATCTCCAAGAAAGATTGTCGGCCCCTCAAATCAAAGAGCAAGAGACAGGCAAAGTCCAGGGGCAGTGGAAGGGATGGGGTCTTAGGGCCCAGAGATACACAGTTGTTCCTTGGTATCTGCAGAAGGTTAGTTCCAAGATCCCCTTAGATACCAAAGTCTGCACATGTTCAAGTCCCTTAAATACAGCAAAATAAGTGTTGCATTTGTATATAACCTGTGCTCATCCTTTTACATACTTCAGATCATCTCTAGATAGCTTTTAATACAATTTAAATGCTGTGTAAATAGTTGTATTGTTTAAGGAATAATAACAGGAAAAAGTCTGTCCATATTCAGTACAGGTGTGATATTTTCCATCCATGATTGGTTGAATTGTGGACGTACAACTGTGGATACGGCCTGACTGTCCTGTCCGGGCATTGGTAATCCTTGGACTTGGGGAAAGAGCTGCGCCTGGACCCCCAGGTAGCTGAGTTGCCCTCTGTTCCCTGTATTCCAGAAGTAAGGCGAGGATGACTAATGTCAGACTGCCTCTGCCTGAAGTGAAGTATTTGGAAAGTTTGAGAAAAGAGAGGTTTTGTAAAAACTAAGAGATCTGATATTTAAGTGGAGCCTTCACCATCCATGAAGCTTCCCATTGACCTGCCTAAATAGTTTGTGAGGAGCCTCCTAAAGAAGACCGTTTATGGGCTGGGGCTGGGGCTCAGTGGTAGAGCACCTGCCTTGCATGTGTGAGGCACTAGGTTCGATCCTCAGCACCACGCAAAAATAAATAAATATTTGTGTCCATTTACAACTAAAAAATTTTAAAAATAAAAAGAACACCATTGGTGAGCCTCTTGTCTTTTGTGGTTGAGTGTTATGAGCATTTCTAATGTATGTTATTGTGGAATCAGTTTTAATGATTCCAAGTGGCTCCTGTTATCACCCCCTTGCATGGTTCCCAACAAGTATTTAAGTATAAGAGGGAAAAAGCTCATTCTGTCCTTGGCTCCATGGAGGAAAGGATTTTAAAAGTCAAGGCTGGCGACAGTTCCCTGCTGGACTGACCTCACTACATTCTGTATTAATTTCCTGGGGCCACTGTGAGAAAAGTCCAACAGATGAGGGGTATGGTTGGGCTTAAGGCCGTGGAGATGGTGGAGACGTTTGCTCACCGTTTTGAAGGCCAGAAGTAGGAAATCAAGCTGCGCTCCCTCTGAACCTAGAGGGAGGCTTTTTGTCTGGTTTCTAGGGGTGGCCTGTGTGTGTAGTAGCCTTTGGCTGCCTTCGGTGTTAGCTACTGGGGGTGGTTTGCATATGTTCCTTGGAACTCACGTGCTGGAAAATTAGTCCCCAGTGCACAGTACTGAGAGGTGGGACTCCAGGTGTTCAGTCATGGGGCTCCACCCATGAATGGATGATGCTGTTCACATGGGACCCGGGTGGTTAGCAGCGGGATGAGGCCCTCTGTCTGTCTTCTGCACGCATCTGCTGGCCCTTCTGATTTTCTGCCATGTTATGACATAGTACAAGGCCCTCACCAGAAGCCAGGCAGAAGCCAGCTCCTTGCTCTTGGATTTCTCTAGGAACCACGAGCTAAATAAATTTCTTCCCTTTCTAAATTACGCAGTGTATTACAGCAACAGAAAGACCCTCGTCACTCTGTCTCCGATCGAGACCCTCGTCACTCTGTCTCCGCCTCCATCTGCACGCGGCCTTTCCTCTGTCTGTCTGTGTCTCCTCCAGCCACATCAGACTAGGGGTCCACCTAAATGACCTCTCTTAACTGATTATATCTGCAACCCTATTTCCAAGTGAGGTCACATTTGGAGGTCCTGTGGTTAGGACTTGGACATATATGTTGGGGGGAACCCAGTTCATCTCACAGTATGCTCTAAATCCAATCCGTTGTCCTTACCCCTGAGCATTCCATCTCCCCATTTCCCTCTTGGCCGTTTTCTGCTTCTCCAGGCCACACTGGCTCACTTCCTCCATCCTCCCCAGGCCTCTGGGAGTTCCACCTCTGGCTCTCTTTGGATTTCTCTCCTGTTGCTCAGTGACTCTGCCATTCACCCTCTCCCCTAGTTCCTCGTGGCAGAATCCATCCCATCTAGAACAAACCTTTGTCATTCCACAGTCCCGCCAAGAAAACCATGACCAGTTCCCTGATAATCGACAGAGCAAAGTCTGAATGGAGTCCTGTGTCCGGGGCTCCTGAGGCAGTGCCTGTGCTACTTCAGAGTTTCTCCCCCAGCGCTGTTGGCTTGGGGCCGGCGAGGTGGGTTCTCCGCTCTCTGTGGGGACCCGTGGCTGCCTCTGCTCTCTGCTGTGCCTTTCCAGCCCTGTCTGCTGAAATGCCATGTGTGCCACAGAGCCTGTCCCCATCCGCCCAGCCTGGAGCACTTTGTCCGTCTCCTTGCTCTGCCTCCTGCATCCCCCCTCGCGTTCGTTCCTCGTGGCATCTGGGCATTAAGGAGTGTTGTTGACTTCCTCACTAAATTATAGGATTGGTTAGGGTAGAACCAGTCTCAGTGATTAAAACAAACAAGCAAAACAACCACAATGATCCAGAGCACGACGGTGCGGTGCCTGTCATGATTTCTCACCGACAGTGGCTACATAGCCAATCTTGGGGTAGGAAGATCTATGTGGAAGCTCTGGCTGCACTTTTGAGGTTTCATCATGGTCCAAGGGTTTCCTCTTTGAGTTTGCCTCTCATAATAAGGCCCTCCTGAGCCCTGCATGCACAGGGCAAAGTCAGTCCAGGGGTTATTGTGGTTTATTTTTTAACTTCCTGATGGCCTGGATGCAGAGGGGTTGGAAAGAATTTCCCAGACAGGTTTCAGGACAGACCAGCTGCCATAATTCTCAAGTGCTGTATTAGATTCCAGGCACTGCCATTAACAATGCACCAACACTCGGGTGGCTTAGAACAACAGAAATGTACAGTCACACAGTTCTGGAGCCTCTGAAGGTGCAGGGAAGCATCCGTCCTAGGCCCCTCTCCCGGCTTCCCATGGTTCCTCGATGTGGCAGCAGAACTTCAGGCTTTCCAGAGTACTCCCTGTGCATCAGCATCTAAATTTCCTCTTTTTGTAAGGACACCAGTCATCCTGGATTAGGCTCCACCCTAATGACCTCATCTTCACTAATTGTCTGCAGTAACCCTGTTTGCAGATATAGTTACATTCTGAGGCCCTGGGGGCTGTACTTCAACAGGAGCTCTTTCAGGAGACACTGTTGAACCCATGGCAAGTACTGGCCAGGGCTCTCCTGAGGGTCTGGGAGTGTCTGCTGGGTGATTTGTGCAGTGCCGCAGTCTGGCTGGGCACAAAATAACCGAGCCAGCACAAAAACCTTGTAGATTCAAACAGCAACTCTTTATTCCCGAACTCTCACTGACACTCTACCCACACTTCCCTGGAACACACTGCCTCCACCGGGCTCCCCGCGCCCGCGAGAACTCAACGGGAACTCCAAAGGAGCGGGCGCCTGAGGCAGCAGGATCTGCCCTAAACCTGGAGCCGCCCTATTCCCAGTAGGATCCACCCTAAACCCGGAGCCACCCTAATCCCTGAGTAGTGTCACCTTTCAACCCCAAATGCCATGCGGCATTCCTACTTGGCTATGGCTTTCAGCAGTGCAGGTCACTGAAGTTCCTCAGGTCAGAGGGATACTCCCTTGGAGGTGAGGGGAAGGGGGTGACCATCTCCATCCACCCATCCTCTGCTCCTTGAGAAGACAACTTGGGGATTATATATCTGGCTGCTGGTACATAGCCGGGAGTTCTGGATGTGGAGGTCCCAGGCTGGTGACCAAGAGTGACAGGCCTGGACAGAGGGTATAGGCAGTGGTCAGCCTGTTCTTCCAGCAGCCGAGAATAGCAGGCCCTCTTGGAAGGAGACTTCAGGATCTCAGACTTAAGGACTGAGCATCAGACACATCTGTCTTAGCTAACGTCTAAGTTTGTCAGTTGCCCTTTTCTGTGGGCCCTGACCCATCCAAGCTGTCTCTTCCTCTGTAAACCAAGTTCTGATAACGAGTGACTAAAACAGATAGCAGAGGTTATCTCGTAGGATGTAGTGTATATAGGTTTGGGAATTATGCTTTTGAAGATAGTGCTGTTTTTCCCTGCTTACACTGAATTATCCGATGTAACTACCTACAATGACCTAGGGCCCCTGGGATGTCCAGCTCAGGCCTGACCCAGATCCGATCACACTGCTAGATGTCAAGAATCAGCTTGGCCATGCGTTGAGAGTCAAATTCAGGCCCAGTCATGTCCCAACTGGGCGACCCTCGGGCAAGTTTCTTGCTCTGTGTAAACAAAAGAGGGAAAGTACTAGAATCTTCAGTAGATGGCATAGAGTTGACGTGAGACACATAAAATGGGTCTTGCTTGTCAAATGCTTGCTAAGTGGGACCAGTCTCAATTTGAGCTTTACAGGGTATGATGAGTGTGGCCCCAATGTGCTTCTTTTTGTTTTCATGCTATGTGGTTGACAAAGAAGTGTCCAAATCAATGTTATGCCCATTGACAGCTCCACCAGATAAGTTAGACCAATTTGAATACATTCATTCCTCGGTATTCATGAAGCATGGGTTCTAGGACCTCCCCAGCCCCAGTGGATACCAAAGTCTGTGGATGCTCACGTCTTTGATGTCAAATGGCATAGGATTTGCATATAATCTACACACACCCTCCCTTATACTTTAGATTATCCCTAGATTACTCAAAATACCTAATACAATGTCAATGCTCTATAAGTAATTATTGTATTGTATTATTGGGAGATAAAGACAAAGAAAACAAAGTTTCTACATGTTCAGTGCAGAGCAGCTGTAGTTTAACTACAGAGGATGTGAATGAGACTCTGAGCCAGGGATGGGACTCAATGGTGGGAGACCACAGCAGGGAGTGGCTGCATGTCATTCTCATGGGTTTATTGTAGTGCTTGGTGTGTAGAGATTTCAAGTTTTGCTTTTTGGAACTTTCTAGAATCCTCCCCACCCCTACCAACACACATAGTATTTTCTATCTCAAATTGGTTTACTATTTGGAGGTGGAATCCAGGGATATGAAGGACTATTTACAAAGTTTAAGTTATATTGCTTGATTGGTTCATTGATCTGTACCATGGATGGTGCTTAATTATATTGTTTATGCGATGATGAAAATAAAAATGTGTTCAGTATCATGGGATCCATACTACTGATCCATTTTTTAAAAAATCATATAAATCAAAGTACCTAATTTTTCTTTCTTTCTTTCTTTTTTTGATGGAGAGGGAGAGGTTGGATTTGCAACCAGTACATCTTGTTGGGAAAAGTATAAACGGCAGCCGTACCCCAGAGAAAAAACCCCAACATGGCGCCTAAGGACTTCTTCTTCCTACCTTCTTCTTCTCTGCAGTGATGCGAAAAGTTCCCGCCCTTGTGAACTCTCCCGCCGGCGCCAATTTCAAATCTCGCTGGCGGGGAACCTTAGCCCAATGAGAACTAATTCCTGGGCGAGGGAGCTGATATCTGGAAGAACTTGCCAATAAACGGGTGGCCTGCCATTTATCTAAGCCCTAGCATCTCCCCTTTAGTTCTATATAAGCACACAGCTTTTTGCAATAAAATTGGAATTCTCCCGGCGAAATGTCTTTGCGTGGGGAATTCTTTCACATCTTATTTCCCATGAAAGCAACATTAAAATCTTTCCAACCTTATTTTGACATAACAAAGCTCCACTAATTGTGATGAAAGAAACGGATAACTGATGCTTGACCCAAATTCGCAGAGTGGGACCCAATAGGATAGGAGATCACAGACTGAGAAGAAAAACTCTAATCACAGCTATTCCTCCACTAAGAATTTTTTTTAAAAAAAAATCTCAGAATTTAAAATGTGTTTTCATAGTTGGTGATCACATTCTTTTAAATGGGAAACATCCCTTTGAAGTCTGTGATAGTCTACTTTCTTGAAATGATTCTTTCATCGGACTTGACTATATACATATTCATGTTGTTGTCTGTTTTTATTTCATATCATTTTACTAGTTTTTTAACCATCGGAATAGTTTTAAAAAGTTTTCTAAGTACTGAAAATACTATTGAGTTGAAATTAATTCTTGCCCACTCAGGTTAGTTTATTCTTGAAAAAAAAATTACCTTTATAGGGAGGTGGTTGATTAAATGTTGAATTAGAAATCTAACATTTTAAAAAGAGTTCTGAACATTAATATCTTGGATAGAATTCAATGTATTTCAGTCTCGGAGTAGCCATGGTGCCTTGTGTGACGCGCTATGTGAGTCCCCAGACCTCCATTAGATAAAGCTTGCCCCTCCCGTTATTGGGGAAAAAAACACCCCCAAACCAACCAACCAAACAACACTAAAAGCATCTAACACTAACAGCATCACTAAAAGCACTAGTCCTTCCTAAAATGGTCACGTTTTCAGAGGGATTGTTCCATTCTGCCTGTTCAATGAGATGAGATTCAGAGGTGTTTGGAGAATGTAAGTGCACTGTTTCAAGTTAATCTTCCTAAAACATTCTCAGATTGTATCTAATAGGATGAACAATATTGGTTTAACATGGTTGGTTTCCCTCTTTTTGTTTTCTGTTAGCTGATTTAGGTGATGTTAGTCTTAAGTCATCTACCATTTAAGAAAACTAAACAAAGTCAGTTGAAAAAAAATTGCTTATCTGGTTGCTTATTTGGGTGGAGACTATGCATTTCTCATTCAATGGTTTCCTTACTGAACTTACTGAAAGGGTTTTAAAGGCCTCTTTATGGGATTTGGTACTAGTTTTTTTTTTTTTTTTAACTGCTTTAATGGTTAAAATTGTTTCTTCCTCTTATCAGCTTGTGTCTGTCCAGTATTCAAATCATGGCCATACACCAATGAATTGCCTTTTAATGTTCAAATGTGAAATCCAAGATGCTTTTCGACATGGATTTGTTTTAAGGAAATCTCCTTTTGGGGTCTCTTCTTTTGGCCCCTTTCAGTGTCTTTATGTTTTTACTAAATTTTGTATGGTAAAGAGTAAAAAGGGCATTTATCTGATGTTTCCTAAACTTTGAGCATCACTAAAAGCAGCTGATTAAAGGAAAACTCATGTATGAAGGCAAATTAAAAGTCGGTGGCTTCCTTTTTCAAAGATGAGCTGGAAGCATACTTGTGCAGAGTTAAGATACAAAAGATACATTTATTTGTGGAAAAGTTAATAACTTAAAATAGTAAGTTTGTTGAAATTCACAAGCTGGGAAAATGTGGGACAGAAAAGCCCCGGGTGTTGTGTTTGCTTGGAGATTTCTTGACAACTCGTTGGAGCTGAGTTTGCTCAAGTCACTTGACTTTCTGTAGGCGCTTGGGCTTCTGTCCTGTAGAATCTGTTGCTTCCTTTGTTATCACTAAAGTCATTGATAAGTTTAACTGGAGGTTGTGGGCTGAGTTGTGTCTACCACCCCCACAAATTCATACCTTGAAGTCCTAACCCTGAGAACCACAAGATGTGACTGTATTTGGAGATAGGCTCTTGAAAGAATTAAGTAAATTTAAATGAAGTTGTGAGATTGGGCCCTGATCCCATGATGGGTGTCTTCATAAGAGGAAATCTGGGTCAGACACACACAGAAGTCCATGTGACAGCGTGGCCAGAAGATGCTACAAGCCAAGGAGAGAGGCTTCAGAAGAAACCAACTCCGTTGGCATCTTGTTCTCAGACACTCTGCCTTCAGAGTTGTGGAACCGTGGATTTCTGTGCGTTTAGCCACTCAGTGTGTGCACCTTTGTCATGGCGGCCCTAGCCACCGAATACATGGGAGATATTAATGAAAGTGACCGAAAGAGCAACCTGGGTTAAAGGGAGAAAAAGGAATCAGGGCCTGAGTGGGGATCTCAGGCATTCTCCCCCTCCCCCCCCCCCCAGCCCCTGCCCTGGCCCTGTGCACACACAAGTGCAAGCACATGCCCACCTCCCACTGAGTGCCTTTGTTATCTGCTTGTGCATTCCATGCTCTTCCTGAGAGCCATTATCTGCAGAGCTTCTGAATTCCCATCAAGCAGAAAGGAGGCCCGGAGGATTCATGGAGTCCTTGCAGGAACACACATTCTGCTTTATTCAGACTGACACAATAAAGGCACATGAATAAATCAGAGCTGAGTGGAAAAAAGGCCTAGTTTTCCCTTTCTGATGAACACAGCATGGAGGCTGGCCCTGACACTGAGCGTGGGATTTAGGTGGAGGGGAGGGAATTCTCCTGTTCCTGTGACATAGTGGAGCACCTGCAGAGGTGTGCTGAGGACCGCCTGTGAATGGCAGCCAGTGGCTCAGGACTGGGGGTCAGGCGCCATGGGAAGGACTCCTGTGCTCAGTGTAGTGCACAGCTGTTATTCCAGCTTTCCTTTTCTGGAGCCACCACGTCTGTCCCTCCTCGGGGGTTTTTGTCCGTCCAGCCTCGCAGCACCACCTCCCTTCCTTTCCTCCTTCCCTTTCCTCCTCCTCTCTCTTTCTTTCCTTCCTTCCCTCTTAGCACCATCTGCTGATACCCACGGTATCATGATCCCACTGTGCTGTCAGAAGGTCCCCGTGTGCTAAGCGCCTTGTGTGATTCACCTTGGCTGCCATTTTTAATCCCCAGGTTGCTGATGAACAACCTGAGGTTTGATTGAGGTGAAGTTTCTTGGTAGGGATTTCTCAGCACTGGAACTCTGAAGGCAGGTGGGTTCTAAAAGACATGATTTAATTTTTGCTACAAACGTGTGTAGCAACGTCACATGGCTTTGCCTGATGAGAATATGGAGCACATCTTCATTTTTTTACTGGACTTTTTAAGTTGAGTGCGAGGTCTTAGGCAGGTAGTGTGCTGGGTCCCAGCACTTAGGGGGTAAGTGATCTGGATAAAGCCATGTGGCTAGAGCTTAGCTCTCTACTTACATTCACTTCTTGCCACAGGTGGCTGTTGAAAACTTGGAGTATGCCTATATGTAAAAGATGTGGGCTTGGGGATGCAGCTCAGTTGTAGGACACTTGCCTAATGTGTGCTCAGTCCTGGGTTTGATCCCTAGCACTGGGGAAAAAAAAATTTGCTGCAGGTATATAAATGCACATCAAACTTCAAAGACCTAGTACGAAAAAGAGCTTATAAAATCACATGCTGAGATGATCATGTTTTGGATAAATTAGGTTACAGAAAATATGTTAATTGACTTCATCTGTTTCTCTTTACCTTTATTATGTGGCTACTAGAAAATGTAAAATTATATATGTGGCAGGCATATTTTGGTCAGACAGCACTGGACATGTGGCTGAGCTATGATTTTAATATATATATATATATATATATATATATATATATATATTTTTTTTTTTTTTTTTGGTACTCGGGATTGAACTCAGGAACACTCAACCACTGAGCCACATTTCCAGCCCTATTTTATATTTTATTTAGAGACAGGGTCTCACTGAGTTGCTTAGTGCCTCGCTTTTGCTGAGGCTGCCTTTCAACTTGCCATCTTCCTGTCTCAGCCTCCTGAGTTGCTGATATTATAGGCTTTGCACCACGGTGCCTAGCCATGATTTCAATCTTTTTTTTTTTTTTTTAATACTTTATTTTTTAGTTGTAGTTGCACACAATACCTTTATTTTATTTATTTTTATGTGGTGCTGAGGATCGAACCCAGGGTCTCGCACATGCTAGGCGAGCGCTCTACCGCTGAGCCACATCCCCAGCCCCGTGATTTCAGTCTTAATCCAAATGTTGTACCTGGAACTCCAGGAGCTTCTCATGAATCATTCTGATGGAGGAACGCTGGGTTGCTCAGAGCTGATAGTGATTCCTCCTGATCAGTAATTGACTCCCTGGTTCTGGGCCGGAGGTGAAGCAGAACATCATGGCGGAGGGTGTGAAGGAGGAAAACAGCCCAGGACATGGCAGGCAGGAGGCAGAGAGCGCTCCCCTAAACAAGGAAAAAATATATACCCCAAAGGCACACCTCCAAGGATCTACCTCCTCCAATCACACCCTATATGTCTACAGTTACCACCCAGTTAATCCAAATAGGTGGATTAATCCACAGATTAAAAACTCTTGGAATCTAATCATTTCACCTCTGAACATTCTTGTGTGTCCCACAGTTAGCTTTTGGGGGACACCTCATATCTAAACCATAACAGGGTACATTGAAATTTGGTGTGGTGTTATAACAAGGTGAGCCTAGTTAACACTACTGAAATTGCTGAAGATGGTAACTTTTATGTTATGCATTTTTTTTAACTGCAGTAAAAAAAGTAAAAAAAAAAAGAAAACTCATGATGAACAGAAATGTAAGGAGTGTCTTCTGGGAGTCATATAAAAGCATTTAAAGAATGATAAGGGTTTGACCAATAGCAACAGGTCTAAAGTAAAAATGGATAGAATATAAGGTAATCAGAATAAAATCTGTTTCCAGAACAAGAAAAATGGAGGGGGAGGGGAGAGGGCCTGGAGCCAGATCATGAAGGACATTTATGTCTCATCAAGGAATCTGGCCTTCAGATTTGCTAGCACCAGTTGGTGCTATGACTATCCTTAGGAAGAAACCCTGGGGCCTTGACTTGAGAGGGAAGGGAGAGGGGAGAGGGCTACCTGGAGAGACAGGCTATGAGGAGGGGAGGGGACGAGGTACCAGGTGGGGATGGCAAGGCCTGAACTGCAGGTGGGTAGGGAGGGCTGGGGTGTGGGCTGCCTGCTTGGGGTGTGTGTCCCCCACACAGTGGGGCCGCCTCTCTGAGTTCACTGTGGCTGGTGGGGGGCAGTCATGCAAAGCCAACCCCTTATCTTTTGGATTCCTTGCCTCTGTGTGCTTTTAGATTATGTAAGTCGGTGCTTCCTGTCCCTTGTCACTGACTGACTTTGGAGAATTAGAAATGGGGCCCAGTTGGGAAAAAGTGGCGCAGAAAGAGCTGCTGGAGGAGCAAATGGGAATTTGAGAGATTTGTTCTGATTTTTAGCTAATACATTAATCAGTTGGCTTCAGAGACCAAGCGTGGTGGAGACTTCCTAACATGAATTACACAGGGTCTCTGGAAACTTGAAATCTGTTGTCTTCTGGGCCTTTTGCACTATTCCAAAAGCCAAAGAAAAAGGAGGTTTGCATTGCTGTTTTAATTAGTACCTCATCTTCCATTGAGATTACTGAGTTTTGGTGAACTCTGATCAGGAAGCAATTTGGGTTTTACTTGGCCTCAATTTTTCCTTCTGGATGGTGAATTCCTGTTGTCGACGACAAAGGAAGTAACATGTTGTATCCGAGTCATCGCGGGCTTTCTGGTAAGAGTTCCAGCGACCTGCAGACTGCCCTGGGATGTCAACCCAGCTCCCACCTGCTCCCTTTCACATTCTCTCCTCTCCTGCAGGAACGGAATCGGAATCCTAGTTTCCCACCAGCAGGATGTGTTTCCAGGGTGATTTGTTGAGTGACTTGGAGCTGGAGCGGGGCAGGCCCAGAGTGTCCCTGGGAAAGTGGTTTCAGAACTCCACAGGGTGGGCGTGGGAGGGTCTCCCAGTCCTGCCCCGAGAGCCGGCTTTACCCAGCACCAGGTTATGTCAATGTGGACAAGATGGGTCCTAATCAGCTCTGTGATTTCAACTGGGGAAGAAAGCCTTTTTCCCTTCTTTTCCAAAAATGGGGAAAGGATACTTTCTCCCTTCCTCATTTACAGAAGGAGAGATTTGAGCTCTCAGCAGGAAGGTGGCCCGTGGGGAACCAGGGGTCAGAAACAGATGAGCTTGACTATATAAATAGCAGCAATTAATGAGTCCCTATAACAGACAGCCCTGTGTGTTTGCTGTCTACCATCGTTTCTCTGCGAATCGGAGCAACACGGAAATTAATTATGAAGCCAGCAAAGGATATTTTCTGCTTCCTGTTAAATAAGTATCATCCACACAGGGGCACGTTCCACCCCGATGCTTTTGCACACATCTTCTTTGGAAGAAGGCGTGAAACCGATTTATTTTCAAAACGTCCCACCGGGTCACGCTAATTAGCACAGTTTTCAGCCCTTTTACACTGAACTCGGGCTTAGGCTGCAGCGAAGAGCCCTTGGTCTCTTGCATTTTCTTCCTGGCACTGGGGGCTTCCCTTTTGCCCACCCTGCCCAATCCATTTCACCCAGCCTCGTCAACCAGATTTTCCTGTTTATAATGAGATTTGCTAAGCAAGCTATACGAATAACTTGGTTAGTCTGCTCAGGCTGCTGTAACAAGATACCCGAGACTCTGCCGTTGTAAACCACAGGAGTTTATTTATTTTCTCACAGTCTGGAGGCTCAAGTCCCAGATCAAGATGCCAGCAGGCTTGCTGTCTCCTGAGGCCCCTCTTTGTCCTGCATGTATTCATCTTCTTGCTGTGTCCTGGCATGGCCTTATCTCTGCGTGCACACCACTGGTGACTCTCTTCATATAAAGTCACCCATCCTATTGGATGGAGGACTCACTCTGACGTGACCTTAATTAAGACCTTATTTAACCTTAGTTCTTTTCAGATGCTTTTTTTCGAATACATTCACGTTGAGGGTTAGGAGTTTGACCTATAAATTTGGTAGGGGATATAACTCAGCCCAGACAAGTTCTAGTTAATAGAATCTATTTTTAATCCAAGTATACTCGGATTCTTTCATTCATTTAAGAAATATTCCTTGTGCGGTGCTGTTCAGGACGCCACGCACACCATCAGTAAAGAGGACAGGACCATCCCTTCCTTCCTGGGGTCAGAAAGACCCCCACATCCAGTCATGGAGTTCTGAAGGATCTTAGAGGTGCTAAGTGACTCTGGGAAAAGAGACTAGTGATAGACCCAACCTGATCTTTTATTAAAATTGGGAGCCATCTTGCCACAAAGCCATGAAAAGCTAATTTCTGCTTTACTATAAATTACTGCAAATTCTGAACCTGCTTGGAATGCCTGCCCGTGCCTTGAACTCAACCATGCCTGGCTCTCTGACCAGATAGCAGCCCTCTCTGAAACTTTAGTGACACCTCATAAATATTGGCCTTCCCTAGCCAGACAACGACCCTCTCTGAGGCTCTAATGGTCTTCATAAATTCTGATGTTGGGGCCAGAAAAAAAAAAGTAAACTACCATTAGTGTGATGCTTGTCAGAGTTCTGTTATCTGTAACCCCCCTTTTGTGTAACTTTCTGGGCTATAAAGCTGGGCTGTAGGAAAGGTGGGGCGGCTGTCTTGATCCCGCCGTTTTGGGAGGGAGAGGCAGCCCGGCCGGTCGAAATAATAAGCTTGCTTTAATTTGATTTTAATTGGAGTCAGTGGTCTTTTCTTGCGTCCTGGTCTAACACTAGAACCAGGGGACTGTGAGCGCAGGTTGTGTGGTTGGAAGTAGGGCCTGGGAAGCCTCTGAGAGGGGATATTTCCACGAAGTCTTGCAGGTGAGTGACAGTGTGTGGCTGGGGCTCCAGGTGGCAATGCACCTGTGTCACCCGAGGGCCAGTGAGGAGGTCATCAGGGAAAGCTGGAGGGGAGGAGGACAGAAACAGTGAGGGGGATCAGACAGCATCTTCAGGACTTTGGCTCTTGGGTGTGTTTTCATGGATCTGGGGAGTTTTCCTGCCCTCCTAGATTAGCTGCTCTGGAGAAGGTGGCAGATGGCTCAGACAAGTTTGGGAGGGAGAAAGCGTATCTGGCAAGAGCTCCACCCAGATTTAGCCGTTGGAGTGGGAGGGACTTTAGAGGGGCAGGAGGGGTTAAGGGTGAAGAATGAGGGTCCCTTGGCCATGAGACCCAGGGTCCCCCAACAGCCTGCTTTAACATGGGCGATGTAAGCTCTCCCCTAACCCCCAGCTCTTAGCCATGTCTTTAGGAAGTGAGAAACAGTTGAAAGGCTTGAACTTGGCAGCGATTTAAATTTCTTTCTCAGCTCAGACTCACCCAGAGCCATGCAGGCTCCTCTTATCCACTTTCTAGCATTGGTATTTAGCCAATGGCTGCTGTCCAGTCTAGTGTGGAACCCCCCAGACACCCACATAATTGGGGAAGAGCAGGAGTGGAGCCATCCATCTGTCCATCCATCCATCCATCCATCCATGCACATATCCATCCATCACCCTTCCTCTCTTCCTCCACCCTCCTTCCTCTCCTCTTCCCTTCAGCTGTATGCATTGGCTCTGTCATTATCCAGAGCGCGTTCACTGAGCTCCATCTCTGTCCTGACACGGCCAGGCACTGGGCATCTGAGGGTGAGCCACCTTTTGGAATATCACAAGGACTGGTGCCAGAGGGGAGTCTGGAAGTGTGTTCTAGGGAAAGAATAAATGCCTTGAAGGGCGAGAAGGACTGAATCCAACAGGCCTGACCCCAGAGTCCGAGTGGGGTGGGGTGGGGGTCTGGAGTGGGGAGAAATCTGTGCTGTGAAAGAAAAGTCCTTACTATAATCTGGTGAGGGATGGGGAAGAACAGAAGAGGGTAAGAGGATTGTGGATGCTGGGGTGGGCCAAACGGTCGTAAGGCTCTCTCAGAAAGTAAACTCTGCATTACAGTGACTCACTGGCTCAATCCATGTCCACGGGTGGCATTGACATTTGAGCGTTTCAGAGGTGGAAGGGAATCTTTGGTCTACCTATCTTGTGTTCCAGGAAGCTGAGGACTTAAGTAGGCAGAGATGTCCAGGAACTTACACTGACCCCCTGGGGGACTGGTAGCTTTTTCTACTTGGTCACTCATTCCTTCCCTCCCTCTTTGCTCTTGACCTGCTAGGTGCTGGGAGGCCAGATGCAATTCCTGCCTTTTGGAAAGTACAGGGGAGGGTGTCACAAACAGCCACGTGTGGGTGATGGATGTGACAGTGGGGGAGGACTTGCAGGGGGAAGCAACATGTAACCCGAGGCCAGAGAGAAGGAGTGGGAGTTGGGAGCCCTTGTGGAAGGGAATTCCAGGCAGGGGTGGGTGGGAGTCAGAGGACAATAGAGGGCTATAACCCAGGTCTGTGCAGCAGTCAGGAAGGAACAGGAGAGGGGTGGTTAGGAGGTGGAGGGGACAGGGGCGACCCGGGATGGGGTGGTAGAGGAGAGGAGGGGTTGGGGTTGAGGAGGGCAGCACGTTGGACCCACCTGAGCATGCCCTTCCTGCGGCCCTTGTGAGGCATAGGGGGACATGGCCACAGGTGTGAGCAGGACAGGTGTTTGATGGTGTTGGGAGTCAGGGCAGTGGAGGAGGTGGACATGCACCTCCCTGATGGGAGGAGGGGAGAGGCCTGGGACAGACCTACCAGGCTGTTGTGCCATGTTGCTTTGCTGGGACACCCTGGACTTGCTGCAATGGGGACAGCAGGATGAGGTCGGGAGTGGAATCATGACGTCTGACCCCAGCCCTCAGTGAGCGATGGCCAGCCCCTTGTTCCCGTTCCTGTAGGTAATCCTATAGAATCATAAGATGCTTGGATGGTCCATTAGTTCTGCTTGGTAAGACTATAGAGTATCTTAAATAGCAGGCATTTGTTTTCTTGTGGTCCTGGAGGCTGGGTGTCTGAGATCCAGGTGCTGGAAGGGCTGGTTTTTCCTGAGACCCCTTTCCTTAGCATTCAAGTGGCCATCTTCTAGCTGGATTAGGACCCACCTTTAGCACATAATGTACATTAATTGCTTCTTTAAAGGCCCTATCTCCAAATACAGTCACATTTGGGGTTAGAGCTTCAATAGATGCATTTTAAAGGAGACACAATTTATTTGAAAAGAAATAGTAATCTTGAACCACTACAAAGAATCAGAATCATCCCCCACAAATGGTCCTGAAGAGCCATGTGTTTTCCTAGCACATACTTGTTACCTAGAACAGAATTGGGTGTACTTTAAGTGCTTAATAAAAGTTTGTTGAAGAAGGGGGGAGATTATTTTCAGTTTAGCACACACTAGTCATTAAGAAACCAAAGTGTTCTGGAAAGAAAGCTCTTTTTTTGGCTCCTTTCCATGTAGAAAAAAAAATTCAGTTGAGCAGGACCTCCCATTCCCTGTGCATTTTGATTATTTAAAACATTATGGTATAAAAGGGCTTTGATGAAGGATGAGCTTTCTAAAGTGCAGCATACATTGTATAATGCGTAAAACATGCATGTGTATTTTTGAGATATTAAAAAGGAGTCTCTTTGATCAGTACTTTTTTCTTCCTCTCCGTCATACAGAAGGTTCATTTTACGTCTGACTTTTCCTTTTGGAGATTGGACACATTGACAATTCTCGGTGTGGCTCAGAGTAATGAATTTTAAAGGCAAGGAAGGGTGATTCAGGGCGAAAGGATGAATCTAAAATCCTGTTAACTCGGATCCTGTGTAGACAGTCTCCCCTAAGTCAATATTTAAAGAAGATGGGAGACTGGACGGATAGGAGACCACTGTTGTGGGATTTAAATGTACTTTTACTCCAGAGTAAAAAATAAAACCACTGGAATGTGGTTCAGGTTCTTGTTTCATATGCTACAACTGTGAGTCAAGGAAATGTACCAGTTTTCCTCAGCTGACTCAAGCTTGGATGCCTTTCCACCCTCTGTACAGGTTGATTCATTGCAAGTACAAAAGTAATGACAATAATGGCATCCATTTAAGGCGCACTTACCATGTGCCAGACCCTGTACTCAGAGCTTTATGTGCATCGTCTTGGGGACCAGTTGGTTTATGGGAGTGTGTGCCAGTACTGCTTCCCGGGGATTTTGTGTGTTCCTCATTCTTTTCTCCTAGTGTGTGACAAAGCCTTGGAGCATGAATCCGATTGTTTTCCTCTGGCCCCTGTCCTCGTGGATTGGGGCCCCTGTGCATCCTTTCTTCCTCCTCTCTTGGTAGAGCGATGCTCCCATTCCATCCCGTCTGCTCCTTCCTCTGGGTTGTGACATCTCTCATATCTTTTATTTCTCCACCCTGTGGCTGCTGCCTAGTGATGGAGTTCTACTCCTTTTTTTTTTTTTAAGCTTTGGAGGATTTCCATTTCTTTCTTATGAGCTTAGCCAATTTATTTAAAAGTTGATTTTGCTGGTTTTATTCATCTTTGGAAGGCTTTTTTTTTTTTTTTTTTTTTTTTTTTTTGATGGAGAAAGGGGCACCATGGTGGACAGTTGCCATATTATGAGACATCCTATTCCTTAATTAATGAACGAAGTTGATGAATAATCTGTTGTTTTCTCCTGTCACATGTCAGAACCATGCAAGACATTGCTACTTAGTTTGTTGGGCGTTTGGGGGCAATCTTGAAAACAGATTCCACTGTAGAATTCTGGGAGGCTTTGTAGCTTGGATCCATTGAAGAGCCAGAGTTATAATTTCACAGGAAATTGTTCTGCCAGGTGTGCACAGGATGGCATTGAGGCTTAGACATTGCCCTGAGCCCCTTCCCTCTGGTACACACACACTCACACCCACCAGACCAGACTGGAGTTCCTAGACAGCATTGCCCGTGACCGTCCCCCACCACGTCAGGGAATCGGCAGAGCTGGTATCAACCACAGGTGTTCTCTCTCCTGTTGTCTGAAACATGCTAAACTTGCTTATTTTACTGCCATTTGAGAGCAGATTTATTTTTCCTTTTAAAAACTCTCCTGTGCATAGCCTATTTTAGTCCCCTTGTTGTACTCGGCTTTTACCCTGATAGAATCAGTGTTGGACCTGTGTTGCCTGCAAACCTGATTGCTGTCAAATTAAATTCCTTGTCTCCCTTGGCCGGCCATTGATGGCCTTTTCCTTAGTTTCCCACTTATCCCTCCCCCTCCCCCCCCCCACTTTCAGTTGTTGTAGATGAAGCTGATAAGCGGTGCTGTGTCATCAGAGTGGCCTTGTGTTTTTACCGGGTATGTAGAGGTGGATGGAAACAAGTAGGTGCCCAACTGGTTCTTGACAATGGAGAGGGAGCTTAGGCGACACCTCCTCCCAGGGGGAGTGGCTGCCAGTTCAGGGTTTTCCCTGGGGGCCTCTCGACCAGTAGAACTTGGGACCTGGATATCAAATGATGGTGGGGCCCATGCCTGGTATGTTAGTTTCTTGGGACAGCTGTGGCATATTACCATCAACTTGGTGGCATAATTACTCTCTCAGGGTCTGGAGTCAGGAAGTCCAAAATCACCTCATTGGGCCAAAACCAAGATGTGCACAGGACCATGCTCTGCGGAGACTTCAGGGGGACGTAGACTTTGCCCTCTCAGCTTCCAGCGGCAACTGGCATTTCTAGGCTTGTGGCCACACCAGTCTTTGTCTCTGTCTTCAAATGGCCTTCTCCTCTATTTGTACAAAATCTCCCTCTGCCTCTATTTTGTAAGGACCCTTGTGAGGACATGTAGAACCCACCCGGGGAATCCAATTTAATCTTATCTGGAAGTCCTTTACTGAAACCCACATCTGCAAGACCTCTTTTCCCAAATAAAGTCCCACTGATAGGTTCCAGGGATTAGCACTTCCTATCTTTGGATGGCCATTATTCAACCTAGTACAGGCAATTAACGAGCTAAATAAATTATCCTGACAATAATTGTGTGCTCTGTTAAAAAAGGTGGATTGTATTCCCACCTGGTGTAGTACTTTGTAAGATTTCATTGCCAAGGGGTGTAATTTTTAAAACGTTGCAACACAGAGTCAAGCAGAGACAGAACTTAATTGTACTCTTCAGCATCTTTCTCTCCACCCCCCTAAGATGATGGCAAAATATACTTGTGTGTGGGGGGGGGGCTACAGGAAGAAGTGAAGTTTATAAGGCTTCTTTTATCTAGCATTCATGCAGCGAGTTGGGGCCCATCTGCAGCTGGAGTGTAACTTTAACTTCTGTGGGCTGGAAGTGTTGGCCTCGGGGACTTGGGATGTTGCAGGTGCCCCTCTGAGTGGTGCATGCAGAGAGGGGCTCCCTAGCTAATTTGTTTCCCTCTGCTGATTGTCCTTGGCCTTGGCTGTTTTTAGGTCTTTGGATTAAGGGCCTGAGGTTCCCTATTAAGATGAAACTTTGTTCTCCAGAAGAGATAACAGGCGAAGCTGTTGATAGCTGTTTTTGCTCTGTTGGATCCAAGCTGTTGGTCACCTATTGTGTACTGTGGCGAAAGGGGAGTGGGCCCCTGGGCCCTGTGTTAAAGTGGCTAGTGCTGTGCATCTTGAAATGCCTGTGTGCAGGGCAGTGGGCAAACAGGTGGCAAGAGGACCTGGAGAATGACGGACGTGTCCCGGGGGAGCACCAGACCCCCCCCCTGCAGACAACCTGGAGACCCAGTGAGTCCACGGTGGTGCTGACTGTGGAGAGGTGGGGTGCTCCTGGGGCCGCAGAGAGCCCTGAAGTGTTTCAGCCTGAAATCAGGTTCCAGGCCCACGGATTTCGAGGCAGAGGGCAGGGTGAGTTCAGGAGGCCAGGATGGGTCACCTAAAAGAGGAAGTACCTCGATGTGCTAGTCCAGGCTGATGGGTGGTGGCCAAACTTTATTAACTTATTTGACTTAAAGTTTGCCTCTGATTTGTACTTTTTTTTTTCCATTTTCTTTTTAAAAAGTCTATTTGACAGCTTTATCAAGATTTAATTAACAGGTAAAAGTGCATATATTTCCCGCGAGTCGTGTGATGCTTTGATATGTGTAGACATTGTGAAGTGGTTACCACAATCAAACTTATTAACATGACCTTCACCTCATATCATCATCATCATCATCATCATTTGTGTATGTGTGTTGAGAACATTTGAAACCTACTTTTTTAGCAGTATGAAGTATGCAATAGACACAGGGACCCTGGGCATCCCTGGATACAATAGCCCCAGAGTTCTCTTAGACATAGTGGCCCCGGGTGTCCCTTGAACAGAGACCCTGGGCATTCCTTAGACAGAATGGTCCTGGGGGTCCCTTTGACACAAGGGCCCTGGGCATCCCTTAGACACAGTGGCCCTGGGTTTCCCTTGAACACAGGGACCCTGGGTGTCCTTTGGACACAAGGGCCCTGGCTGTCCCTTGGATGCAGTGGCCCTGGGAGTCTCTTGGATGCAGGGTCCCTGAGGGTTCTTCGGACGCAGTGGCCCTGAGGGTCCCTTGGACGCAGTAGCCCTGGGCGTCCTTTGGATGCACTGACCCCAGCACGGAGAGGCAAGATGCCTAATCGACAGAAAGGAAGTGGCTATGGAGGAATTGACATTGTGTCAGTGGCTGGTCACATGGGAAAGGAACAGCAGGATGTCTTGGGCCTGGAGGATGAAGAGGTGATACCCCAAAAGGAGCAAGGAGAGTCGGGGTAGAAAAGACGTCTTCCCTCCCTGTCCTCCTCCTTCCCTGTGTCCCTGCCTCCCACCGTTTAGGATGACTTGCTGGTGGGGAAAACACGCCAGAGCAGCTTCCTATGGGAGGCTGAGCTGTGAGGCTGGTCCTGACTGGGCGTGGGTTTACCCTAGTGACTCACTAAGGGAGAGAGGTCAGGGTGGGAGGCCAGGGACAGCCGGGGGGTGCAGGGCTCAGAGAGGGCCAGGAGGCCAGAGCTGCATCCTTGGGCAGCACCTCCTGCTGCTGCCTAACCGCACCTGGAACTGGAAACCCGGGACAGAGTTAGGTGTTTCCAAAGTGGGCTGGAGTGGGGGGAACCAGACGCAGGGGGATGATGGAGAGTCCTGAGAAGTAGTGGGGACCTTTAGCTCCTGATACCCTCCCTGCAGACAGCGAAATTTGACATCAACCCTTTCCCGATCCTTCCAGGCTACCGTTCAAGTTTGCTTAAGTAAATTCCCTTCTCTCCTTTAATAAATGGGTCTTTTTTTCCCCCCTGATGATCTCTTTTTTCCCTTTGATGGCATTTAATTAATTAATCAATTCACATGTGCTAGGGATTGATCACAGGGCTGCGCTTGCTAGGCAGGTGTTCCCCGATGAGTGGGACCCCAGTCCTGATGGTTTGGGATCCAGTGTTTCTCCTGGTGTAGAGAAGTAGCTTGTGTTTCCCTAGAGATCCCGAGAGTAGTCGAGGAGTCTCCTTTGTCCGCAGCGTCTGTTAACACCCATGCTCTTGGTTTGTCCTCAGGTGGCCATAAAAGTCATCGATAAGAAGAGAGCTAAAAAGGACACCTATGTCACCAAAAATCTGCGGCGAGAGGGGCAGATCCAGCAGATGATTCGCCACCCCAACATCACGCAGCTCCTTGATATCTTAGAGACAGAAAACAGCTACTACCTGGTCATGGAGCTGTGCCCAGGCGGCAACCTGATGCACAAGATCTACGAGAAGAAGCGGCTGGAGGAGTCCGAGGCCCGCAGATACATCCGGCAGCTCATCTCTGCAGTGGAACACCTACACCGGGCTGGGGTGGTCCACAGGTGAGGTCCCTGAGGGGCTGAGATGGCTGAATCTGTGCTGAGTGGACGCTCCAAGAAATGCTAAGCGACCACATCCTGTTTTGCAATTTTTCTTCCATTGGATTGTTTTATGAGTTGAGTTCATGCCAGTGTGGGGGTTCAAAGAGAGTCCAAAGTCAGAGTACCTTTTCTTGTAGCCTGGCTCTGCCTTTGAATGGTTGTTTGACCTTGCACAAATTACTTAACGGCTCTGAACTTCAGTCTCTTCATCTGTAAAATGAAAATAATAATATTTCACTTTCCATTGATGTGGTGGTCAGTGAGTTCTTATGTAGAAAGAGCTTGAATGGTGTTCAGTGCACGGTTAGTACTGTATAAACGTTAGCTGCTGTTCTTGTCATTTATGAAGTCATGAAACCAACCGTAGAGGTGTCTGAAAGAAAACTCAGTGATAGATGATTTTTTAGCTAGGAAAAGGGCTTTCACGGTATTATTTGCTTTCAGATGGTAGCTGCTCGATAGTTGTCTTAGTCAACTGAATTGAATCACCAAATCATGGACTTGCCTTCGAAATCAAGGGGTGTTCCCCATAAATCAAACCAACCTTGCGAATAATTATGAAAATCGAACTTGCCTAGCCACCTTTTTTCCTCTGGGGAGGAGGCTTCCAAGAAAGTGAATGAAAACGATCTTGTGCTGCTGGTGGTGGGTGCAATCTTGTGCTGCTGCTGGTGGGTGCTTACGTTTAGTACGACAATAAAATAAATTTTAAAAAGTTAAAAAAGTTTCTAAGAAACTGTTGGCTCTACCCATAAATGCACAGTTCTTTCTTCATGGAATTAAAATCAATAATTACAATGATAATTGTAATTATTGAGAAAAATCAATAATCACATATAAATATAAAAAATCATGTTTAATTCTCATTTAAAAAGTCAGCTGATGGCATGAAGTATGCTTGCACACACATATTTGAATATTTTTAAATGGAGATACAACTCACATCCTCTAAGATCCACTTTATGAAAGTGTATAATCCAACTTTTTAGTGTATCCAGAGTTATTCAATCATTACCACAGTCTAATTTGGGAATAATTTTATTACCCCCACAAAGAAACACTGTTCCCATTAGGCACTCCCCATGCTTCCTTCTGCCATCTCTTGGCAACCATTAGTTGACTTTATGTCTCTATGGATCGGCCTATTCTGGATTTTTCATATAAATGGAATCATATAATATATGGTCTTTTGGGATTAAGGTCTTTTGCTTAGCATGATGATTTTTCAGATTCTGTCATATCAAGTATCAGTACTTCCTTCCTTTTTATGGCTGAATAACATTCCACCGTATGGATATACCACAGTTTGTGAATCTCTTCATCAACTGATGGACATTTGGGTCATTCCAGTTTTTGTGGCTGTTATGAATCATGCTTAGATGAGTGTTTATGGACAAGTTTTTGGGTGAACACATGTTTTCACTTCTCTTGTTTCTTTTGGAGAATTACATGCTTAGGGTGGAATTGCTGGGCCATACAACAACTCTCAGTTTTGCCTTTTGAGGAAACATGTATTTTTTAAAAAGTGCACATCTAAGCCGGGCACTCCTATAATCCCAGCGCCTCAGGAGGCTGAGGCAGGAGGATCAAAGCCAGCCTCCGCACTGGTGAGGCACTAAGCAACTCAGTGAGACCTTGTCTCTAAATAAAATACAAAATAGGGCTGGGGATGTGGCTCAGTGTTTGAGTGCCCCTGAGTTCAATCCCCAGTACCAAAAAAAAAAAAAAAAAAAAATTGAACATCTAATGGTACCTTCTCTCTGTCCAAAAGTCATTCATTTTCTGATCAGTGAGGAAAGCAGCTAGAGACCTTTATTTAAAAGAGCTCTCTGTAGGAGCTCTGTAGGAGCTTTGCAGATGGAGAGGGCTGTCTCCTCCTTGGGAGCCCTGGGGAGTCTAAACCCAGGGGCGCTGTGGGGATATCCATTGCTCGCGGCTTTCCCAGAGCCAGCCCTAGCCGGGCACTTCCTCCTCCCTGAGGTGCGAGACCCTCTTCACAGACATATTCTTAGTCTCCCAGGCTGTCATGCTATCATCATGCTTTATTACAAGTCTTTGTGTTTCTATCAGCGAGGCAGGGAACACTCAGAAACTGGAGGTGAAGAACACTATTTTTGGCTCTTCCCCACAATACCCTCTTGTGGCCTGTGGTGTCACGGCTCTGCCATTATCAGGAAAATGATGGTCGTGAGGGTGCCTGGCACTGTCTTTGTTTATTAAGATGACAAAGCCAGAAACCTCACGAGTGAATCAGCCTGGAATATTGACTCTGTGGGTCACAGCAGAAAATAGAAGCGGGGTGGAGCAGGGGGGCAAGTGGCAGAGCTTTCGGTGGGACTTGGGGTGTTTTTCCAAGGGTTCTGTGCTGTCAAAAATAAGATGAGAGAGGAGTTTCTCAGGATGTTGAGGACAGCAAAGCAAAACCAGGTGAAAGCCGGCATTGCACTCTGGTTTTCTCCCGCAGGAAATTCTCAACAACCCTTTTAAAGTAATTTTAACAAAATCCAATCCTTCTCAGTGCAATTACTGTCAGAATGTCAAAGGAATGAATTTAATCATGTTTTGATAGCAAAGACAGGACGCTTTTTCTTTCATCTCCAGCTTCTCCTTCTTACTCTCTCTCCTTGGAAATATATTCATAATCCAATAATGGCGAGGGCTCAGATCTTTCAAAGTTAGAAGAGATTGGAATCTAGATAAATATAGATTTAGGAGGATTTCTTTGCTTTTCTCTGTAGAAATCATGTTAATGTGTGTATAGCACCTGGACATAGGTGATCAGGTAGCTGAGACATTGCATTAAAATATTTTCATAGGATACATTCATGGGTAGCTTCATCTGAAGATCTTGACTAGCGGAGATTGTGATTTGGCTGGCTGCTGGTATTTTTTTTTTTTTTTTTTTACTGTAGCCTTCTCCAGTGATGGAGAATTTTCTTTGTGCTGCAGAGGAGGAATGAATTTCATAAATTATTTTGAGGTTAGATTTTTCAAATGAATAAGAGAGCCTAGTATTTCAGAGAAACCCTGGAGTCCCTGGTGCGAAAATTTCTGAGCAAATAGATTGGATTAATTCAAAAGGAGCTAGAATGATTTTTTTTTGTTTTGTTTTGTTTTTTGCTTTTCCAGCGGCAGGGATGGAACCCAGGGCCTTGTGCATGCTAGGCAAATGCTCTCCAACTAAGCCACATCCCTAACCCCTTGGAATGAGTTTTTTCTGGCTACGTACATGCAGTCCCGTAAAGGGCTTTTGGTTCTGAGTGTTAGAGGATGCTTTAAAACTCAGTTCTTGATGAGGCTGACACTGTGTGTGCTGTTAGGTCCTAATCAGCCTAATACTGGCAGAGCCCTCATTTCTTCTGACATTAAATCTAAATATTTAATTATCTACCCAGAAGTTCTCAATATCGTTTATTTATTTTCTTTTTTAAAGAGAGAGTGAGAGAGGAGAGAGAGAGAATTTTTTAATATTTATTTTTTAGTTCTCGGCGGACACAACATCTTTGTTTGTATGTGGTGCTGAGGATCGAACCCGGGCCGCACGCATGCCAGGCGAGCGCGCTACCGCTTGAGCCACATCCCCAGCCCCTCAATATCGTTTAAAAGAGGCACATCTTTAAAAGTCACGTGACTATTACAGGTAGACTTGGAAACAAGGAAACTAAGCCATGTAAAGCAGATTCCCAGCTTTGCAGGAACCTGGACTTGTCTGGAGTCTGCATCTTTTGCTTCTGTGGGGCTCTTAGGAACTTTCACACGAGCGTGGTCTAACTTCATGACTCCAGTTTCAGATACTACACATTTATAATATAAAGAGTTTGTTTATTTTTTTTTTCCTTCCCATCCAGCGTGCTTTCCCGGCAGGATGCCCAGATCTGATGATTTGCCTATTGTATACAGAGAGTTGACTCTTACCATGAATCAATAAGACCCGCTGATTCTGCTAAGAGCTAATTTGAGATTCATCTGTTCATTCGAAACGACAAAGTCCAATCAAACTGTACAGACAAAACATTGTAGGGTAATACAATATCCTTGTCCCTAAGCAGGAAGAGACAAGCCAGGGCGCCTCCGGACTAGGAGAAAGGGACCTCTGATCAAAGGGAGCCGGTGACTTGCTTGGATGTGTGTCAGCGCCACCGTCCCCCAGGGCTGTGACCTTACTCATTCATCAACGTTGGAAAAAGGTCCCCACACTTGGGAGGACAAGGAGCGGGCATAACCTGTGCCGGAGGGGATTAAGAAGTTTTTCTTTTTAACTTTTAGGAGCCTCCCCAATGCCCCACAAAGGGAGGGGGCGGAAGGCAGATGAGAGGGGAATAGTTTCTGCTCACATCCAGGAGCTGCTTGGGATCCTAGGCCTTCTGCAAAGAGCAAGCAAGCGTGCATCTGGAGGTGCTGGTTCTCCAACCCAGACTCTCCGAAAGGGTGGGGTTCGCTGTAATATTATTGATCCAGCTCCTGCTGTGCGTCCTGGGTGCTCCCAGGACCCACAGTCGTCCTCTGCTTCTGCCCACCTGGCCATCTTCGTTGGTTGAATTCTGCTTGTCTTCCAGGTTCCAGCTCCAAGCTCACCTTCTCCAGGAAGCCCTCCAGGCTGGGCCCTGGCCATGTGCCCCCAGGGCACCCTCCCATTGCCTTCTAAATATCTCTCAGGTGATACTAACCTGGTTGTTGTGTCTCCTGCCCTTTGTTTAGCCCAGGGCCAAGGCCAGCGGGCACTAGTAAGACTTTGTGAAATGAAGGAAGGAAAATCAAATAAATACAGCCAGCGTCGGAGTTGGTACAGGGATGGAGGCTTTCTGGTAGGCAGACCCAGGTTCTTTCCGGAATATTCCGTATTCTCCTTGGAATTTCAAAGGAGTTTCTTCACTGACTTAGTGCCAATTTTTTTTTGTTTTTCAGGTCACAATCTATAGAGTGGCATCTCTTTAGTGACTCGCACTTTGATTTTATAAACAGAACTTGTTTCTAGAACACTTTAGGAACCAAATAAAGGTTTTGCTTTGAATAAATAAATCAGGTCCATGCTTAGGAAATTATTCTTGTGTTTTACCAACACAAGAATTTAACCATATTGTAAACAAATAAAAGATTCACAAATCACTTGGTTGTAATACAGTGCTTTTGAAGATAAGACCTAAAACATCCCTCTCATTCACTACTAAATGTCTACTGCTTTGGGGAGTTACAGGCTTTTCTCGAATGCTTTATTCTTAGCTTGTAACCAAAATCCATCTTGTAGCCTCCCCCAGGCAAAACTCGCCCCCACCACCCCAACGTGATCTGTGTGTTTGGTCTAGCCCTGGGTGGGTGGGGGTGGGGGTGGGGGTGGGGGTGGGGGTGGGCCCACCGGGTGGGCCCACCCACCCCTCGTCGTTCCCCTTGAGGGCTGGGCCTCCAGCCCGGTTGGCTGATTGCCAAGTTAATCCCTCTGTACCTCTGTTCTGGAGACTTCCCTCCCCACCTCATCCTAGAATCCCCCCCCCCCCGCCAATGGTGCTCGGGGCCTCGTGCACGTCATCCTAGAACCCTGACCGCCAGCCTCTCGCCTGTCCTCCTGTAAGGACACATAGGCAGACATCCTTTTCCTCCGCCACGGCCCAGCATGGGGTCCCTGGTATGATGCCATGTTTCAAGGAATAATCGGACTCAGGAGTCTGGATGACCTTCTCGGGGTGGGTGCGCTGCCCAGGCCGAGGAGGCGGCCTAAGCCGCCCTGTTCACTTCCCCAGGCGGCTGCGTCTTGGTCCCCATCTCTGCTCTGCTCCCCGGTTCCAGGGACGCACTGCTCCCCACGTCTTCTGGCTGGTCCTGGAGGCCTGGCTGCTGCCGTGGTGTTCTGTCACTCACTTCTTTACTTTCATCTGGTGTATCAACTTTGGTGGCTCCCTGGGCTCTTCTTGTCCCTGAGTCTAGGCCTCCTGTGTGATGGTGGCCTGTCCTGATCCTCATGGCTGGGTTGGGCACAGCATTCGAAGGCCCTGGAGAAATCTCCCTCATTCCCATCTCACTGTCCTAAATGTGCGTGATGAACACGCACACACACGCGCACACACACACACAAAACCATATTCACTGTGTTGCCACACTGCCACAAATGATTCCCACATGTGTGTATGCATGCAGCACACGTGTGTATTTACAAAATGTGTGCACTCACACACACACATGCACACTCATGCTCTTCCCTACACGCACACTCAGAGACATGCACACCCACATGAATGTGGGCTTGCACCTACTGTGTGCAGTCACACACTCAGGTGTGTACCCAGCAGACACGTGCACATTCTCTGCCCCAGCTGCTCCCCTCCCCAGCGTAGCTCTGGCTGCCTCTGCTCTGCAGGATGTGAGCAGCTGCCTCCCTGCACCATCCACCAGGATCCGGTGTTGGTTAGAGCTAGAGTCTTCCCTGAATCCTCTTATACCTCTCCGTGTGCCTGGGAGGGCAACCACTGGAGGTCAAGGTGGCCTTTCTCCAAACCTTGGAGATGACCATCTTTAAAGAAAGGTGGGCAGAGCTGGGTGGGTGGAGGAGAGAGGAAGGTCACCTAACAGCCTGTGGGTGAACTTACAGTGGTTAGTGGTGACCTGTTGGTGCTAGTTCTTTCAAAAGAACAAAGGGACAAAGATCAGGTGGTGCCTGGGTGGGTGTGGAAGAGCCCTCTGCCCTTGGGTCCTCTCTGCATCTCTGGAACCCCCACATTCCTCAACTCAATGTTAGATCTTCCCATGGCATCTCTCCCCAGAACCCGCCAATTAGCAGAGGAGCCAGAAGCCTTTTCTGTTCTGGTGTCCACTGTCTGGCCACCTCTTCCTGCTGGGCTCCCTCCTCGTGCTTTGCCAGAGGGGTGCTCCAGGGGCTTCTTCCTCTGTGTGCCCTGGTACTTTCCTTTTTCTGATGACACCTGGTCCCCTCCAGTACTGTCCTACAAACCCACCTCCTGAAGCCACCTTCTCTTGTGGCCCGCCCACCCCCTTTCTTGTTTCCCAAGGTTCTCTTTTAAGTTTTAAAAGTTCTTCATTTTTCTTTATTTACATTTATTTTTAATCAGCACATAATTGTACCTATTTATTGGGGTGCAGTGTGCTGTTTGGACACATGTGCAGTGTGGAAAGACCAGATGAGGGTAGCCGCCATATTCATCACCTCCACGTTTCTCATTTCCTGTGGTAAGAACATTCAAAATCCTGTCTTCTGGGTATTTTGAAATCTGCAGCAAATTATTGTTAACTGACATCGCCCCACGCTGCTGTGCAACACCAGCCTCACATCTCACTGTGACTTTGTTCCTGATCACTCGTCTCTCTCTCTCCCTCCCCGCCCCTTCCCTGGTAGCTACTATTCTTTCTATTTCTATGAGGTCAGCTTGTTGAGCTTCCACAAATGCTTGTGAACATGCAGTATTTAGCTTATTTAAGGAAAGGAAATCAGCACGTAGAGGAGATGCCAGCACTCCCGTGTTTACTGTGGCACTGGCCACAGCTGGGGAATCAACCAAGGTGTCCATCGACAGATGAATGAGTAAGGAAAAGGTATATGTACATATCAGGACACGACTTGACCATAAGAAGAATGGACTTCTGTCATTGGTGGCAATAGGCATGAACCCGGGGGACGTTGTATTAAGTGAAATAAGACTTGCTCCTCTTTTGAAGCCTGTAGGGCCAAGGAAAAGCTATTTTTCATCCATCCTGGGGCCCTTCCCTTTGTTTCCAGTTAGAAATTAACCCAGAGCTTCGCGTTTACCTCCCATGCGGAGGAACTCTTCAGATTACAAGACTGAAGGAAGAGCCTCCTAGTTCTCTCTCCCCTCTGCAGAGTGGTCGATTGGGAGATTGGTGTGACACGGGCGCTCCTCTCAGCCCCTATCACCGAGCGTGCACTAGTCTGCCATCCCTGCCTTCTGTCCCACAGAGCAAATCTGACACATAACAGAGCCAAAGATTTTACCCTTGGGATGGAGCTAGAGGAAATACCACACTTTCCACTTGGACCGCAGCAGGTTTTCTGATGGAGCAGTTTTCTGGATAATAGAGTCCTGCTAGTATTTTCTAAAGGTATCTTGTAATACACTAACACCGAAACATGATGAATAACTTCCTTTTGTATTCAAGATGTCTCTTATTACGTGATCCCTTGGGATCATTTGATGATTGTTGAATAGCTGGGCAGAGGGTCTGGGTGGCCCACTGTGCTGAAGAGACTTAGGTAATAACTTCAGGCACTAAGGATGCCCCACGGTGGACAGCCTAGGGGCAGCTGGTGGTAGCCACAGCATTCTTCATCTGAATTTCTTACAAAAGGGAAAAAATTCTAAAAGCTACTTTAAAAACATTTGTAGTCGTGGAGGTGGAGATAAAGCAAGCAAAGGAGGCAGGTCGAGTGCTTCTTTGATTGCCCTTTCCTATAAACTAGCCTCAGGCAGTCAGACAGGTGATGGGAAACCTTAGACTCCTGGACACAGTGTGATTGGGTAAGTGCCCTGGTTACCAGGGCTTGCTTTCTCCACTTTTTCCTAGGGGTTGGGGTTGGTTACTTTGGGAAGCTGAGTGGGAAGGTAGTGGCTTTGAACTGATTTTATTTTTCTCATTTTTGCCTAATAATCATGTTTTTATACATCCTCCCCTGGTTTACGACCTTTCCTGGATTTTAAAAATGGGTGCTTTTCCTGTTGTTGCTGCCTTATCTCTTCTTTTGAGTTTCCCATTCATACCATTCTCCTGATCATTGTTCTGGTTCTCTGGACTTTTTGCCGGCCCCAGAATGACCCAGCTGACTTTTATTATTCTTGGCAATTACTTGCGTTTACCTATTCTCTTTAAGATGTTTTTCTCCTCCCTGTTTGTTTTGAAACAATTTTTCCTTGTGACTTAGTGTGCCTTCTATTCTTCCCAGGCAAAGAGGTTAAATTTCACTCAAAACACACTGTAGTCTCTCTTCAGACTTAAACAGGGCTGCTGCTATATAATCAGTTTTCACAGAATTACAGTTTGGGCCGACACTCTTGTGTGTGTGTGTGTGTGTGTGTGTGTGTGTGTGTGTTTTAAAGTTACTGTTTGAGTAGAAGCCAGGCTTCTATCATGTCTTAATTATCTTTGGGAAAGAGGAAGCATGCTCATGAACCTCTCATATTATTAATTAATTAATTAATTAATTTATTTATTTGGTACCAGGGATTGAACCCTGGGGCTTTTAGCCACCAAGCCACAACCCCAACCCTTTTTAAATATTTTACTGGAGGCAGGGTCTCGCTGAGTTGCTTATGGCCTTACTAAGTTGCTAAGGCCATCCTCCTGCCTCAACCTCCGGAACTGCTGGGATTACAGGCGTGAGCCACCATGTCCAGCTCTCATATTATTTTATTATGAAATTATTTTTTCCTTAATAATACAGTACTAGTTGGAGAAGACACATCGGCCTTGATTGGATTCTTTGATGACTCTGGATGCTCTAGATGTCACCTGAGAAAGCTGGTAGGAAGAGAGGCGCTGGGTGGCTTTAATCACAACTTCTAGAGGTATGGCCTCACGGGGGCTACGGTTTGAGACCCTGCTATGACAGCATTTCCCTGAGTGGTTCATTTACGTCCAATTTAAGTGGCCGTTGAAGGACTGGGATCAGATTTCTAGCAAGTGTATCAGACTCAGACTCCAGAAATGCTTTATTACAAACTTCTAGTCAAGAGAAAGATCACTTTCCACCAGAAACATTGTCCAGTGACTGAGGGGGCCACTTTTATTCTGCCTTGACAAATTTGAATGACATTATTTCATGAAACATGAGGGTATGTGGAAAATAGTATTTTGAAAATTAAATTCTGCTAAGAGCAGATAATCTAAATATGATGGTGTAGCTTCATGAATAATAGCAATAGTCCTCTGATGATTTCATTCCATTCCTAAAATTATGTATCTCTGTTTTCCAACCCACCCTCCACCACATTCTAGGGGGCAAGGTCTTCCTATTGGAAAAAGGAATAGGGGTCACTTTATATTTGGGTCACATTGTATTTGGACATTTGTGACACCTTTTAAAGGCAGCCGTGGTTTTGATGTACACTGTGTACTGTTTTCCTTGAAGCTGGTGAAGGTCCTTTCCACTTGTGAGTGCATTTAGATGGGAATAATCCATTATAATCCTGAGCCGGGCATTTTTAACAGAGATCTTTCCTCTCATCCACGTATCCAACCCAAGGCCGCCTTCCAATTTCAAATTCATTGGACACTTTGTAGAGCTTAACTTTTTTCTCCGTTTGACTCCTTAAATCCTCTTCCTGTCTTGAAATCCCACCCTTGGTGGTTCCTTCCAGAACAGCCTGGCCAGCTGCTGTCCTGCCTCCCTGACTGTGGATGGCCCTGCCCTCCTGGTCACCTGTGGTTCTTGGTCCTTTTTCTCTCACTCTTTCTCCTCTTCCTGGGCAACCACAAGTCCTTTCAAAACTTCAGCTTCTACCCATATGAAGGTTGGAAATTGGTATTTGGCAGGCCGCATCTTGCCTGCGAGGTTGGCTCACATAGTGTTGTTGTTGTTTTAAATGTGAGTTTGTTGCCAAGATTTAAAAATTGAAACCAAATCCACAAATCTGGCTTCTCTTTTAAAGTGGGATAAGCTGGCAGTACTGGGAGCAGCCTTTGAGCAACTGTCCCTATTAAATGGGACACCGTTTGTCCTGTTTACCACAGACAGCCCTAGTTACTATTCTCTTTGGTTTCTAGACATTGAAGCCACATATCAGCTGCCATTTTCATTTTATCATGATTATGATACTCAGTTCCATACAACAGAGATAAGAAGAAAAGGAGTCTCCCCCCCCAACCCCTGTCTCACTATTCAAATGTAAAAACAAAAGCTGGACCAAGAGTGGACTGTTTCAAAACAATGGGGAAAGAGAATGTGTGCGTATGTGTGTTATGCAAGAGAAAAATATTCTTACATCATTAACATTCAGGGTGTGTCCAGAGTTGGTAGGCTACAGTTTAAGGTGCCAGAGTTTATAATTGACATAGATTTTTTTTTTTTTTTTTGGTACCAGGATTGAACTCAGAGGTTCTTACCTACTGAGCCACACCCCAGCCCTTTTCATTTTTAAATTTTGAGACAGGGTCTTGCTAAATTGCCGAGGCTGGCCTTGAACTTGCAATCCTCCTGCCTCAGTTTCCCCAATAGCTGGGATTATAGGTGTGGGCCCCAGCTCTGATGAACAATCTTTATTCTGTCTGCAAACTCAGTTGCCTTTGACCATGTCAGGTTTGACATATCCTCAGGCACAACACCAGGGATTAGAGCGATGATCTCTCTGGACTCCATTATTCTGCCCGTGCTAATATCGACTTGCTAAATAGATTAATATTAATCTAGTTTCACTCGCCAATTTGCCTGACACTTAGGCTCTAATCAGGGAGGTTGTCATACTGATAAGTCAGCTTTCTATTATTATTTTTATTATTGTGATGATGATGATGATGATGATGTACCTGCTTCTCCAAATTTATTCCTGCCTCTGGCTAAGGTTGCTCACTGTCCCAAACCCATGGCACGTTTTTATTCCCGACTGCTCAGAGAGCCTCTGTCTGGAATGGTGCCTGGAATGGTGCATTCTGGTTTCTACTCATTCTGGTTGTATTTAGCTTCCAGGTTCTAGTTGAGGCCCTACTTCTGGAAACTTCATGATTTCTTTTATGCTCCTGTCCTCTCTGAAATCCTTTAGCTTTTGTAGTCAGTGGCAATGAATTGTGTCATGTCTTATAAATATTTACCTGAGTGAGTGAGTTTTGGCAGAAAGCTTTATGGGTTGGTTGGAAGGGACCCTAAAAGAGTTCATTGCCCTTCAGAAGCGAAATGTCTTTCCACTATTTCAAATGCTTATCTGAAATATTGTGTGGTTTTGTTTATTTCAGAGACTTGAAGATAGAAAATTTGCTTCTAGATGAAGACAATAATATCAAGCTGATTGGTATGGCTTTTTTTTTTTAAGCAACATTATCTTTTAAGGGTTGTGTTGTGAATTCTCAACTTTGAAAATTATCCATGTTCTTCTATGTGTAATCCCTAGGCAAGAATTCTAGATTACCTTCTTTTATGTTTAATATTTAATAATAGTTTTGAAAATGAAAATTGATTTTATAGTAATTCAATAATTCATTTAAATAATAGTTTAAACATAATTAGTAAGATAAAAATACTGTAATTTGTGTTGTGAAAATGAATTTCGTCGTCGTCCCAAATAAGTATTTGTTGGCCATGTGTTTCTTTGGATTATTAAAAGTTCAGCCCCTCCTGAAATTGAGACGGAGCTGAACTTTTATGAATGTTATTTTTATTCAGATTAATAAGCAAGCATCTTGAAAACAGGTGAAAGGGGGCTGGGGTTGTAGCTCAGTGGCAGAGCGCTTGCCTCGCATGTGTGAGGCACTAGGTTCGATCCTCAGTACCACATAAAAATAGATAAATAAAATAAAGATATTGTGCCCATCTACAACTAAAAAAAATTTTTAAAAAATTAAAATTAGTTTGGCTCAGAAATATAGCCTATGACTTTGCCATGTTTCATTCCACTTTTCATTGAATCTAGGGATTTCCAAGATAAGCAGAGGTGAAACTTGCTTCTCTTTTGATATAATCTTTATCCAAGCCTCCAAGCCCCATGAGACAGTGGTGGCCATGCAGATGGATGATTAGAATCTGTACCAATTGCAAGGAGACGCCAGGACAGTGCGGGTCAGCACTGGTTCATAATTCAGGATCCACAAGGGAATTTGCTCTGTTGCTCCTTCTCTAGAAGAATCAAGGCACTTTTGTTTGTTTGTTTAGGTGGTTTGCTGGTGTGGTTGCTCTTGTTTACTTTTGCACCCAGATGTTAGCACCGTCTTTTTTCCTCTGTTTTCTCTTTTCCCACCTCAAGTAATTTCGCCCACCCCAATGGCTTGAAAAAGCTTTATGTTAAGAGGAAAGAGAAGGATCGATAGAACTTTGTGAATTTTGGTATTTTTGTACCTAAGATTTTTGTTAAGCAAATGTTGAAAATCATCTCAAGACTCTCCAAAATATATCACTGAAAGGACTTGTTAGATACCTTGGGATCACAGCCAGCTCCAACAGAAGCAGGCAGAGGCTGCAGGGACTCCAGCCCCCTTGGCTGGGTGATTGAGCACCATTGATAGCGGTTGATGGATATACCCATTATTAGGAGATTAACAGTTAAAAGGAAACCAATCCTTTTTCCCCCAAAGCATTTGAAAGCATCTATTCTTAGCAGATTCATAAACCATCCTAAGGATTTTCATTTTGTTGTTTTATTATTGCATTTAATTTTCCTGAGAACCAAACAGAAACAGTAAAATAAGACAAGGCCAAATGTCTGCAGGATGTTGTTCTGATCCTGCTCTTGGGGACCCTCAGCCCTAAACAAAGGACCCTCCTGGAGGGAGGTAAGCAATGGAGGAAAGAAGATTTTTAAAAAGGTTTTCTGGAAGGCTGACCTGTATTTTGGAAAATGTGGAGGTGAGAGTACAGAGTTATTGTAACAGCAGAGATTGTGAAGAAAACAGGCTTGGTAAATGCTGGATTTAGATTACAGTAAAAGATTGAGTCACTTCCACTGGGCACTGCTGGGCATCACGTACACCAGGCTGGTGAACCAAGTGAGGAGCGGTCTACCTGTGGGTAGTTTCCAGATCCCAATTGAACACTGCTTGTTCTGTGTCTTTCCTTCACTTTGCCCCCTCTTTCTTCTCCTCATGTAATAGCCCTAGATGACCATGTAAAATAAAAAAACACCCCGTGAGATAAGCAATGTTGAAAAGCACAGACCTTTTTATTGATTAGAAGGTTGCTCTGATGTTTCTGGAAGAACCAATCAGCGTAAATTGCAAATGCATTTACAAGTAGCTTGCAGATTGGCTGAATAATAAAACCTCTTAGAGGAAACCTGTACAGTAATATGAAGCAATTATGTACCTAAATTAGAGCCGGCAGTTCCCATTTTAGTGGGTTGCTTTTTGGAGACCAGGAACTGCTTTACTCGGATCCTTCAGAGGTATCACCTCTCCGCTGGCAACCACTGGATGGGAACTAAAGCATGTATTCCAGATCATTGGAATAAACAAAAATAAAGTGAATATGGTTTTCCAGATCTCATCTGTCTGTTTTTGCGATCTGTTTGGTTGGGCAGCAGTCCCAACCAAAAATGGTTGTATTTACAGCTAGAGAAAAGGAAGTGACATGCAGAAAATGGAAGTGAGGTGTGAGAGCCTGATTGGTTGCAGAGCTCGCAACTGTCTTACCTGAACATGGCTTGAACAGTTGGCGGCTTGTGAGTGGCTAAGACTCAGATCCTTTGTAGAAGAGTAGGTTGTAGTTTGTTTACACGTCTTTAGGTTACACCTCACTATCTACAGGAAGCCTTTAGGCCAAACTTAAAATATGCGCACAGGATGCTTTAAGCCAAACTTAATTCAGCTCAACAGGAGGAAATAGGCCCAGTGCTTGGAAGAATGGCCAGATGTTAGAAGCCATGTTTCCAGCATGGCTAGAAAGGAGGCTTTGAAAAGTGGGTCTCCCTGTTAGAACTCTTCCATTAGCTCCCAGTTCTCCCATGATCAGCTAAAGAGCCCTGATGTTCACCTATAAATGAAAGAGACGTTGGGGCAGCTGGAAATTGCATTCTGTTCAGCACAATCTGCACTTCCGCCCTCCTGAGGGAAGAAGGCCCAGGGTCTTGTGGATTTTCTTGCCTCTGGGTTGGGCAATGCAGATCAAAGTCTCCCCGGCTGCCTTTTTGTGTCTGAAAGCCCTTTGAACCTCTTTCCTTCAAAGGAATTACCTGCTTGTTTTTCAAAGGTGATTATAGCTATTATCATTTCCTCTTGGTAGTTGGTAAGTTTCTCTTTCTTTGAAAGAATTTGGTTTAAATAAATCTAGTTAAGCCATGTTTCAAATTAACTAGAATTATCAGGAGTAGCATTTAATTTAATCAGGACTTTTCCCCCTTCCAAAAAAAAAAAAAAAGCAGCCTGATGTTTGTGAGTTTAGTTTAATCTCAAAATGGGGAGCCACGGCTGGGAACAGTTTTGTACATATTTCAAAGCAGCATTCACTTGGGTGCTCTTTTGAGATTCATTTTGCAGTTCTCAGGAAAACGAGTGATAATTGGCTTATGTATTTACCAAATCTAATTGAGGCAGACCTGGGTGACATTACCGGGAGGCGGACTTCTCTTTAGCTTCACGATTCTAATTATAGGCATATGTGTAAAATTCTAATAATTTCAGTTACAAATGTGAAACACGCTGGCTGTTCCTCTGCAATGCATTTCAGTTAAATCAACTTTTAGCCAGACCAACACAAGTCACTTAAAGGGCAGGTTCTGTTCCTTCCCGCGACTCCCCAAACCCTCTGCTAATTTATCTTCTTGAAACTGCTTAAGATAAAGCCAGACTTTTAACTTGCCTGGACCATGCAGGGTGATCTGGTCTCTTATCTGGTCTTTCCCACCCTTTTTTATGTTCCCAGATCAGGGGTGTTAAGAAGTGAACTGAATGAAGGAGGCAGCCTTTTGCTCCGGGAACCCTGCTGATTAGAAACCCAGGCTTTTGCTTTAATCTCTGAGATTTAGGGAGAGATTCTCTGAGTCACCTATGATGAGATTGGGCCTTTAATGTAACAGTTCATGAAGCTTTCCTTAAAATGTCACCCCCAGTAAGAAGACTACCGTCTTTATTCTGTGGTGGCATTTCTATACTAGATGCCCTTTGGCAATGAAAGAATCCTCCGGTGCTAAACACGAAAAATACTTACTCTTCTTGCCTGGCATGGTGGTGCATGCCTGTAATCCCAGCAACTCTGGAGGCTGAGACAGGAGGATTGCATGTTTGAGGCTAGTAGCTTCAGCACTAACCCCATCCCAAAATAAAAAATAAAAAGGGCTGGGGATGTAGTTCAGGAATAAAGTGCCCCTAGATTCAATCCCCAGTACCAAAAAACCAAACCAAAACAAAAAGAGAACAAAAATACAAAACAAAACAAAAAACACGCTTCTACTGTTTCAGAGATATTATAGTCTAGGACACCAGGGTCTGAAAACAGGGTCTATCAGGTTCTTTGTAATAGACCGCTCCTCCTAAGATGGGAACCCAGGGACCCTCCATGCCTCCTGAGGGGCTTTTCTGTCTGTGGTGTCTCCTGGTGTTGTTGGGGCTGCTGGAAAAGGAAGTGGGGCAGGATGTGGGTGGGGGTGGGAAGACCAAGGGAGCAAAGAAAGGCAGAAGGAGGAGGGTAAGACAGAAAACTCAAACTGGAGCCAGATGACACCAAAGACCTAAGTGTTCAAACAAGCAGCCTCCCTGGCTGGTTGCTTGGCCAATTCCTGTTGTACGTTCTTCCTCTGTGGGAGCCAGGGGATGGTCTCCAGGGCCTTTCAGAGTTTTGGAGCCCTGATGGGATGGAGTTCTTTCTACAAAGGCTATTTCATTGCACAGCGGAATTCAGTGGCAGCTGGGGGACTTTTTAGTCATGTCATCTTGATCCACAGTGTGGGGGGGATCTTGGTGGGCTCCCCTGTGCTGAGTCTCCTTTCCAGAGCCTTCCTACGGCTTTCTTCATCGCCGTGCTTTTTGCCGGTGGAGGCGCGTTGTGGCATGTAGGGGGAACACAGGCATGAAACTCGGTGCCAGTTGAGAAAGTACCAGGGTTTTGTTCCAGACCCAGAGCCAGTCTCCAGTGGAGCCCTGCAGCCTGCAGTCCTGTGTCTGGGGGGGGGGGGGTAGGGCCGAAATATTTAGACTGAAGTTCAAAGGAGGAACCGTGATCTTAATTCTGAGATCAAAACAAAGATTGAGGAAAGATCAGGCGAGGGCATGACACTAACAGCTCTCTAATTACCTGGCAGTTGTCTATCTTGAAGATCAAAAGTCAACAAGGCTCAGAAGGCGTAATAGACCCAGAGTTGCTTCAGTTGCCCTGGGCTTGCCTCAGCTCGGCCCAGTTCCCCACCTCATCCAAGAACAAAGCCATGCCGCGGGAGGTCACTGGGTCTAGTTTGCATCACATCTGGACAGCATCCTTTTCCCGGCCAACGTGGAGTGCTGGCTTAATTGCTGGCTCCATTTTTTTTTTCTCTTCAGATCCCTGTAGGTGCCACATACATTAGGGAGGAATTTGCAAAAAGACTTATGAAATGAAACATTCCGCTGAAGTCAGCCGTCAATGGCGGGATCGCATCTCGCTTCCTGCCTTAGTCCTAGAAAGCACACCTCTGCTTTCCCCGATGACTCATTTACAAGACTTGTTGGAAATATGTTTTGGTTCCACACGCTGTGAACTGTATCTGGATTTTATGGTAGGAAGGGTGGAAAATGTTCAGCTCAGCAAGGGAACCGCCACCTGACGCTCCTTTGCCCTGAGTCTCCTTATCCAGAGGTTGTGGTGTGTGTGCAGCTGCCGGTTTTCCTTGTGGGATGCTAAATGACATGTTAGCCTCAGAGATTGTTTCCTTTCCTGCTATTTATTCAATTATTCCCCCCCCCCCCATGTTCACATTTTGCTAATGCAGAGGCGATTCTATCCTCTCTTCTTTGCAGACTTTGGCTTGAGCAACTGCGCGGGGATCCTGGGCTACTCCGACCCGTTCAGCACGCAGTGTGGCAGCCCCGCCTACGCCGCACCAGAACTGCTGGCCAGGAAGAAATACGGCCCCAAAATCGACGTCTGGTCCATGTGAGTGATGGAGCGTGTACAAGTCAGTGTTCCCTCCTGCTGTCTCTGCTGCTCCCTCTCCGATGAGATGATTCTTTCGTATTTGCTGAGAATGTGTTTAGGAAAGGTTCTGGAACATGTCATCAATGATTCTTTGGAACCTGGCTTTCCTTCTCTGTTCCTTCTAGTCTTTTCTGCATAAACTGTCAGAATGGCCAATACCTAAATTCGTTAAGATGCTGCGGGGAGAAGAAAACCAGGTCCTGCACTCACGGACCTCACACTCTGGTTGCACGAGCCACTTAGGTCCTGCTTAAGATCCGGCTGTGACTTTCCGAGCATAAAGCCTCATCTCACTTCTGCCTGCTTCTCTGGCCTCTCTGAGCCCTACCTCGCCCTCCACCCAGGATTCCTCAGACATTCCACCACCCTTTCACCTTGTCCACCTCTGGGGTTTGCACCTGCTATTTCCTGTGCCTAATCTGCTGTTCCTAGCTCTTCAAATGGCCCACCTGTCCCTGCATTCCAGCCATAATCCAACATCCCCCCCTGCCACACTCTCTAGCACCCTGCTGGAGGACCCCGGGCTCTCCTCACCCTGTTCATTTCCTCTTTGACACCTGTCCCTGCCTGTCATTTCCTGTTGGACAATGAAGGTCTGTCTCCGCCAGTCAGAGGGGACGGTTCTGGAACTCTTTATGCTCAGTAGAAGACTGTGGAGGGGAGAGTTTGTAAATGAGTAAATAAATAGATGGGACTCTGGGAACCTGAGATTCCAGCAGAGCCTCCAAGGGTGTCATGTGACTGGGGACAGGGAGACCTGATGACCAAAGAGAAAGAGAGGTTGGTAGGTTAGGGAGCAGGGGACCTAAGGGGACGGTCCCTGCTATGTGGTCTCTAATCCTCAGACTGAAGAGGCTCAGCCTGAGGAAGGGGGCCTTTTCTAGACCGTGTCAGGTGAAGCAGGCATCTCCCCCAAGTCTAAAATGCGAGCAGGAGGAAGGGCCGCAGGAGGCACCCAGGCTGGGCCTCCCGACGAGAGGCACAGCAGGCTTTGTGCTCAGCCTGGGACTTCTGTCTCCTCCGCTCACTGCGACATGGGAGTGAATCAGTTATCTGTCTGGAGGGAGACAACGGGAGATGAAAAGCCCCAGCGGCAGAAAGGTCAGACTTTGTTCTTGCTCCTCCTGCCAGGTGGCTTGACCAGGGAAAAGAGTTCATTTTTAGTAACCACAGACACTGTGTTTCTCTGCTTCAGGCCCCATGATTAAAAGAAAGCAGCCTGCTCCCCCGTGAAGGCTCTTTCCAACCCTCGTGGCCCCTTGCCACCTTCTCTGTCTCTGTCCATTACGCAGAAACAGTGACTCTACCTAGAAGGAATGGTGGCATCCGCTGAGAGGGACAGAGATGATACCAGACCCGGATGCCTGGACGCTCTGGGGTCTGTTGCTTCCAGCCAGGGAGCAGCTCACTTCCCTCCCCAACCCTGGCTCCTGGCATGGTGGGGTCACTCCTGGGGCAGCTGGACATTTCCGAGTTCCCCCTGCTTTATTGCATTGTTTTTCCTCCAAGAAGGTGGCGTGCAGCTGCAGGTGCTCAGAAAAGCTCTAAGAGGTCACATTCTTAGTCCTGGTGAAATACAGTCATGGATGCAAAAGTCCTAGACAAGTGGCAAAATACCATGTGGTTTTCCAGTTCGTGGAGGCACATACAAAAGCAGAAAATATGTAGAACTGCATTTATGTGAGAGGGCAAACTCAAGGGCACGAGACCTTTCCAGGTGAATCTCTCATGTTTGCTAATGTCCCATTTGGCCAAGCCAGTTGCATGAGTAGGCTTTAAGTCAGGAGGAGAGGTAGACCTCACCCCTTGTTGAGGTGTGGCCAAAAACTATAGCTTTGCATGTGTGTGTGTGTGTGTGTGTGTGTGTGTGTGTGTGTGTGTGTGCCTGCACTGTAAACACTTGCCTACCTCTATGAACTGAGTTGTACCCTCTACTCCCAATTTATATACTGAACCCATAACCCTCAATGTGGTGATATTGGAGATGGGGCCCTACATAGTTAATTAGCTTTAGATGAGGTCATAAGGTGGGGCACCATGATGGAATTAGTCTTTATAAGAGACACCAGAGAGCTTCTATTCTCTGTGCCTTGTGAGGGGACAGAAAGCTAGGAAGACCATTCTCACAAGAATCCAGCAGACTAGGAAGAGGGTTCTTTCCAGAACCCAACCTTGCTGGTACCCTGATCTTGTGCTGATAGCTTCCAGAATTGTGAGAAAACAGATGTCTGTTGTTTGAGCTAGCCAACCTGTGGCATTTTGTTATAGCAGCCTGTGTTAGTCAGCTTTTTATACTATAACAAAATATCTGAGATCATTAACTTATAAAGAGGAAAGGTTTAATTTGGCTCACATTTTTGGAGGCTCCAGGCTATGATTGATGGGCTCTGTTGGGCAGTAGCGATGCAGCCGATTACTATGGGTATGTGGCAGAGCAAGACTGCTGACTTCATAAGCCAGGGAGCAAAGAGAAAAGAGGAAGGGATAGAGTCTCACAGTCTTTTTCAAGGATGTACCCGCAATGACATTAGTACCTCCTCAAGGTCACCTCCCAATAATCCTACCCTGGGGACCAAATGTTTAGCACATGGACATTTGGAGGACATTTATTCAAACCATAATATCATCCAAGCTATCTGAGGTAGCTACTTGCTTGTGAGTCTTAACTGTATACAAATACAATGTGTCAGGTGGAGCAGAGGAGCAAATACAGGTGTACTTCTGGGGTGAGTCAAGAAAGCATCAGGGGAGGCTTCATCTGCCTCTGCGGGATGAGTGGAGCTGGCCAGGTGGAGAAGGAGAGAGGATGCCTTCCAAGTAGAGGGTACAGCATGTGCAAAGGCTAGGAGGTATGGGACATCCGACTACCAGTGCGCTTCATCTTGGTGAGAATCAGGACTTCAGAGCTTCTTTAAGAGATTGATTTTCCACTGCCTTAGGGTATTGTGTCTGAGATACAGGTTAGGCTTACCATTTGGTGCCCATAGCTTTGCCAACAGAATTGCAAATGGAAAACCCAAAGAGAATTTAATTTAAAAGCCTATTTAAGACAAAAGCAAAAATGGAGCCAATTTTCTCCCTGGGTTAGACTCTGTTGTTATGAAATATCTTCTCTTTTCATTGCTCTGAAACAACAACAGAATGAAGAGTTCCCTTCCAAGATCAAAATTCCCCTGTACAGAGGTTTTAGATTCTAGTGGCTGACAGGAACTTATTCTAAGACCTAAGTGGAACACTGACTCAGGAGGAAAACCAGCCTGCTATGCCAGGGAACCTTGGGAAGCTCTTTCCCACACGTAGGGTCCCTGGAACACTTCTAGTGAAACAGGAGTTAACTGGGGAAATGGAAATGTGCTCTTCCTTAGAGATTTTCCATTATTTTCAGGACCATAAAAAATATCCTTAAAATTACTCACTTTTTTCCTTTACTTCGGATGACTAAAATACATACACACACACATACACACACACACACATATACACTGTCTAAAATCTCCATTGAACTTTGAGACTTTACCCACAAAACCAAGATGTTCATACTGGTGCATCAAATCTTTACTGTTGCTAATTGATCCTTTTCTAGAATGGTATATATGCTAATTAAAAAAAAAATTAATGCAGATATACTTTTTGGTTGAAAAGAATCAAAATCAACTTTGTGTTAGGAATATTACAAGGCTTGTTTAAGAACATCTGTCAGCCTCTTAGGGTAAGGACAATGGACTGTCAGAGTTCTGTCCCAAAGAATGGAGACTGCAACCTTTCATACATCGGAGCTGCTCTTTGCTGTCCTGGGGGGTTTCTGGAATGGGTGGAACATTGTGTGAAGGCAGAGTGCCTCATGGAGAGTCATGCATGGCACACCCAAGTCACCTCCTTCGTTTACTGAATTTATTTTCGCTGAGTGAGAAAAAAAATCTCTGCCAGTCTCCCACGTCTTTGAGTAGATACATTGACCGAGAGGCGCCATCTTGTTTGTTCCCAGGTCTCCCATTTCCATGAGAACTGGACACCCAGGATGCAGAGTGAGAGAATTTGTTTCAGGCCTCAGACTCAGTGCTTGGTAAAAGTACTATCAGATACCACCAGCTATTAGCAGGAATCAGGTGTAGAAGGATTTTTTTCCTCCCCTCACACTCCCTCAAAATGAAGGATGACTGGAGAAGGAGGTGGAAAGAGACTTATGCTGCTTTTGGAAAGTTCAGGGCTTTTGACTTTTAAAAGTTATAAAAAGTCTGAAAGCTTTTGAGCTTTCAAAGTTATAAAACCCAAGCCTCCCCTCCCTTTTGGCAGCTTACATGAGCATTTCAAATAGAAGAAGTGAAGGGGGAAAGAAATGGAAACACAAGTCTTGAAACCCACAAGAAAATCCATAGAGCATTTATGGAGCAGGATTGAAGAGTGAGATTATCTAAAGAGATGGATCTGTTCCTCTTCTTATAAGACCTTAAATTGAAAGTTGTATTATTGAAAATTGATAGTGAAAAATGGAAGGATATTGCTTTCAGGTGGAGTATATTCTCATTTTTCCAAGGAGGTTCCTTCCTGGAAGACTCACAGAAGCAAGGTGTATGTATCTGGGAGCTTCTCTTAGCTGCACTCCAGCTCTCTCTGGGTGGTTGTTGAGACTCCTTTCTGTGTACCCTGTGAGGACACAGGATCTGTTCCTTCCAGTGCATTGCAGCCAGTTGCTGTGTCCCTTGCATCTTGGTAAAGTTTCTGGAGACTTCTTCAGGGAGCAGCGAGTCTATGTCTTTCCTCTCTGGGATGGCAGTTTTACCCCAGATTTTCCTTCAGGAAATGTCTTTCTGTCTCAACTAAACACTAGGACCAACTATTTAGCTTTTGACTTAACTTCAAATACTCCACATTTGTGCTTCATGGGCCCCTTTCCTTCCTTCAGTCCCTTAACCTCACTCTTTCTTTCTCCTTCAACATCAGAGGATTCCACTGTCCAGTCTTCTTTGGGTTTTTTCCCATCCAACAATGACTCACCGATATTTCCTTCTGCTTGGAAACATGCTAGTAGCATTAGCTGGTTGATCTCCCTCATTCCTATCTCTAATTATTCCTTTCTTTAAAACTGTCTTCAATTCTTAGGAGTCCCATGTCTGCCACAGAGAACCTAGGAAGCCCCTGAGCCGTATTTCAAAGACCCATCAGGAAATTCTTAACATGTTTGGAAACTCCTCCTAATTCCATGGGATTACAGAGGTTTATCAACTGCATTCCATGTTTCCCCTTAGTATTTCTGCACACTTGTCAAACGTCAAAGGGACTACATTTCTCTTTATCCAGACATGAAACATGTTTGAAACTCCAGGGGAGAGGAATTCAGATGCCCAGTCTGGTGGTTTCTTTTTTGACATCTGGAGCTTTCTGACTACTAATGTAGGTTTCCATTATTATTTGACTACAGGACACAAATATAATGTTTCCTGTTGTTTTTTAAAAGATTTTTTTAAAAATGAAGCCACAGATCACATGTACTGAGCACTTAATTTTTACCAGGCTCAGCGTTTGGTTCTCTCTCTGTGGTTTCCTTTGTTTGACCTCCATTTGACCTGGGAGGTAGGTGCCATTGTTATTCCCATATTTTAAATGAAAGACTCTGGGATCAGAAAGTTCTTTAAGGATATGTGATGATTGACTCCTCTAAGAGAAGTGGAATTCTAGTGTCCACTTGGTAATCAAGTGTTTCTATAGAAACCACTTGCTGGACCCTGGTTGGACCATGGAGCTCCCTGGAGCCATCTTTTAAGACAGCATCTGTCATCTTTATCTGTGGCCCAAGCCAGACAACAGAGAGGCAAAGACAACTGTCGTAGGCAATGACTGGAGATTTCAGTCATCAAGGAGGCAATCAGTTTGGCACCTCCAGGTCTCCTTAAAGAAACTTTCATAGAGCTTTAGAGTGGGCCCCATATACTCCCCAAACCCCTTCAACTGGGTACCAGCCCCCTGGCCACAGCATCCTGCAGGTTGGATCCACTCCACCCATGACAGGAAGACAAAGGGCGTATAAAAGGTCTTCAAACTTGAGTAGTGCACACTCTTTTTAAAGGAATAACATTCTTGATCATCTCACCTGTTGACTTAGGTTATTTTTATTTAAATGTTACTTACAAGTTCATGAATCCAAAATCAAACTCCTCTGCCCAAACCAAAATTTACAAGTTAAATTGACCAGACTAAAAGGACCCCCAAGTTTTCCAAATAAGCAACACTAATGAGACGCAGTGGCGGATGGTCCGTGGAGCTGAGTTGTTGAGTGCAGTCTCCCTGCTGGGCCTCAGTTCTCTGCCACTTTTCATCTTCCGATGGCTTTCAAACTGAGTGTGCAACAGAAACACCTGGAAGGTTACACCACAAGATCTTGCTGATGTTGCAGAAGTGGGAGACACCCTTTGGGAACCACTGCACTGTTCCAGCTGCCAGGAATATATATATCTTTTCCACAGATATAAGCTCAGAAGCTTCACTTCTGCTCTGTTCCCATTAGGCTGTGACCATGAAAGGGACATGTCTTGGTAAAAATCGTGAGTCTTTAAACAGCCTTGCCAAAGCAGCACTGAAATTCTGTGTATAGGGGAGGGTCTTGGTTATGTGATGGTCCTGATGGTGCCCTCGTTCTGGTTTACAAAATGTGTGTGTGTGTGTGTGTGTGTGTGTGTGTGTGTACGCGCACGTGTACATCATCAAAAAGAAAATCAAAATAAGGAACTGTTGAACCCTAGAGAACATACCTGTGTACCTCAATTTCAGAAGCACTGCATGGGTGGGACATTATAAGACACTGATCTAAGTACCACCAGCCTCTTTAGCTTTAGTGTGAAGGTTGGAGACGAGATGCACGCAAGTGAGCAGGGGTAGAATCCTTTAAAAACATTTCTATTTTATTTTTATTTTTTGCCCTTAAGTTCAATTCAATCAAATTCTGTTTCCATATTAGGAATTTGTTCTATAGCATGAAAACTTTAAAATTCATTAAGTACATGAACCAGCTGGTGTGTTTTCAGGGCAGAGAGCCAGGTAGTTGATGGGACTCTAAGCCATGGCACATGAAGCACAGGCAAAGGGCCTGGGGAGGGGAGGTCCTGATTCCAGCTTTCAAACGTGTCAAGTGCTGACCACGGAAGAGCAGCTGATCTTGTTCCAGAACTGAAGCATGGGAGATGTCAACCTTGGCCGAGTGTTGGAAGCTCTTCCTCCTGCAGAGCTGTCCTAAGTGGATCAGGATGCCTTAGGGAGGGTGGGTGCTTGCCCTTGAGGCTGTTCAGTGCTTCCCATCAATTTCCTGGGGTGTGCTAGAGGGTTACGTCCATTAAAGCCTCTTCATATTTATAAATTTTAGAATTTTTCTGCTAAGTTTTTTCTCTTATCAAAATCTCCAAAAATCCTTCAAGGTAAAGGTGTTTGGTTTTATCTCAAACCTATCTTAAATGCAGCATTGTATAGTAGGTTCTCGAACATGTTTCCAACCCTAACGCTCCTTCCCTCCACACCGCCAAAATTGCTCTCTCAGCCTCCTCCGTAGTCCCTCTGCGGCCACCGTAGCTGGTGTTCCATGATGGCGGTTTTGCGTGTCCCCTTCAGATGCTGCTGATTTGCTTTCTCTGTCTATTCTGTGCCATTGCTTTCATTCCGACATCAATGGTGATCACCGCCTCTGCGGCCAGTCTCCTGCTCCCCATTCTGAACCCCTTTAATCCATTTACAGGAGAGGGCTACTCCCCACTTTGGTCCTCATTTGTGTTCATTTCGCATCTGTCCATATCCTGGGCAGTGAGATTTGTTGAACCCACAGTGAGAATTGCAGCTGTAAATAGCTGCCTTGTCTGTTCTTATCTCCATTTCTTGATTTATGCCATTCCTCTCCCCCTCTTCACCTCCAGCCAGCCAGAGATATTTACAAGTAGAAGCTCGTACCCTCAGTACTCACCACCCGGGAGACCTCCCTGTCTTCCCATGCCTGTGGGTCTGTCCTTCCTCTCCCTTCATTGAATTGCTGCTAGTGGCCGTCAAAAGCAGCTCAGTTCAGCATTTTCTTACTTCCTGTGCACTTGAAAGGATGTGCTTAGTTATCTGTGTATCCAAGTGCCTGCTTCTCCCCAACCCCAAATCCAAGATGGCAACATCCTTCTCGGGTACCTATAACCCTGTGTGGGCAGAGAGGCATTCGGCAGGAATTTGAGGAATGAACATTTGTGTAACTGTCTCCCTCACTCCGCTGTGAGTTCAGAGCAGGAACTGCCTTTTACTGTGTGTCTGAAATTTGAGAATGATTTCTAATCAGAGCCCGTGGGCTCCGGTACCTGTCATTATCTGGAATGCCGTAATTCAGAGGCGCCTCTGTGGAATGAGGCCTCCAGGGTCTTAATTTCAATCAGTCTCATCGGATTTGTTTTGACTGGCAATCCTACTGCCTGTTTTTAAAACATATTCCCCTGGGTGCTTTTGAACGGTGGAGACCTCTTGGCAGGCAGGCATTTCATCCCCTTCAGGAAATCTCATCAAAATGATATTAGGCTTGCACATCAGGAAGATAGAAACCCTCTGAGAAGATGTTGCTGTTCTCTAGATTGGCTGTGGATATCAGCAGTTAGACCTACTCAGAAGGTATTTTAACTGTAGCTGAGGTTTGGGGCCAGCGCTGGGTGACAGGGTCTTACAATAAGGAATAAAATAAGAATGGGGGTGGAAAGGAGTTTCCTCTAGTGAGAAACCAAAGAAAAATTCAAGAGAAGAGCCACACACTGGTTTTCCAAGGGCTGATGGTTAACCTGGTTTCAAAGGCCTGGTTGGTAATCTGGTGAGCTCATGGATCGGGGTGCTCACAGGCAGGTCTTGCCCTGGATGTTTTGGTCTGCCTGGCCACTTGTAGATTCCACCTTGTAAAGCACACTTGAACAATTGCATCCTGGCAGGACCACTTCTGAAATGCTTGAGACCTGAATTTGGGGGATTTGGGATATTTTCCAGATTTTAGAATCTTTGCATGTACATAATGAGATATGTGGGGGACAAGGCCCGAGTCAAATCACTGAATGGATGTTTCGTGTCCACTGAAGGTAACTATGCCACACGTGTAGTGAACCTGTGTTCTGATTGACCTGTCACATGAGATCAGAGGTAGGGTTTCCACCTGTGGTGGCAAATTGAGGCTCGGTAAAGTTTCTGAGTTTGGAGAATTTGGTGGTGGGGGTTCCCATTAGGGATGCTCAACCCATTCATGTCAGAGAGTAGAGAGGGATGTGGTTTCCCCTCCTGAGGAGGCAGGTCTGGAAGTTCTTTACGCTCCTGCTCGTCTCTGGAGTCCTGTCCTCCCCAGAGCCCTTCAGTGTGGGTGCTTGGACGTGGTGCTGCGGGTTCTAGAAAGATGACCGGGAAGGAGAACTGTGGAAGCAACAGCATAGAAGCGTGGACTAAGCCTGTGTCCTCTTTGTCCTCCTCACCAGGGGCCTCTCCCTGGCCTCACGCTTTGGTGTCTCTTTTCAGAGGTGTGAACATGTACGCCATGTTGACGGGGACCCTGCCTTTCACGGTGGAGCCGTTCAGCCTGAGGGCTTTGTACCAGAAGATGGTGGACAAGGAGATGAACCCCCTCCCCACCCAGCTCTCCACAGGTAACTCACCTGCGGCTCTGGATTCAGGGTTGCAGGACCTTGGTTCTGACTGGCCTGAGTCCATTGGTGAAGCGGCATTGTGTCTTGCAGGGGTGCTGTCATGGCTGTCCCGGGCGTGTGTCTTCCCACTGTTTAGTCCCAGGGGAGGCTGGGGTTCCCCTCTCTGAGCAGCCCGTCTTCTCACCTCACCTGTATCCTCTCCATTTCCGTTAGAATTCCAAAGCCCTAACTCCTTCCTTCTAAACAAGACACACATATCCAAAGAATCTTCTGTTCTCCACTTGGAAAGTAATTGCAGGCTTCGTTGTTTTAAAACTCTCCATGTCATCACGTTGGCTTGAAGAAGAGGGTCTGTCATCGTCCCGTTTCTATTATGTTTTCCACAGTCCGTTCTTGGTTTCAGTCACGTTGTTTTGTTATGGGAGTTTTTGAGCCTGTTCAAAAGCTCTTAATGTATGTGGATGGGTTCAGTGACTTCATTAGACTGACTCATCAGGTGTGTTAGAAAAGTACTCTCAGACTTTGGCTGGTTCACATTTCTGTAAACAGTTCGTATTAAGGTTTGGTTTCTGAGCCTGTGAGTTAGGACAAATTGTTCTTTTGTTTGGTTCAAAGTTCGTATCAAGTTCCTGACCTAAGCTTGGCTTTGGTGATCCTTTAATTGTTCCCTTGGAATCAACACAGCTTCATTGGGAGGATGCTTGTGACACCCCTAACCCCTCTCCCTCCACAAAGTAATTTTTAAAATTCAACTGTGATCCATGGTTAAAATAGCATTTATTTTACTATTGTTAGGTGTTTTTTTTTTTCCTTGAGTTTATAAAGCATCCATGAAGCTGACCTTGAATTCATGCTTGCCCAGTGGAATCAAAGCTGAAATGAGTTCTCAAAGGTCCTTTAAAAAGAATTTTTTTTTTTTTTTTTTTGTGATACAGGGGCTTGAACCAGGACCTTGTCTAGGCTAGGCGAGTGCTCTAGCCCTGAGCGGCACCCCCGCCCTGAAGTGAGTTCTTGTATGCAATCATGTGAGGCAGGGTGGAATCCCTGGAGGTTGCAAGCTAGTAAAGGAGGCCTTCCATCCTTGGGAAGATATGGTCCAGTTTTGTCTTTGAAAAGAAACTTTGAGAGCTGTTAACTCTTAGAGGTAGAAAATGTGCAGAATGGTGAAGGAATGATTATGTGTACTTTCAGGAATTTGGAAAGTGCTGCAAAGCACCATGGGGAATTCTCATTCATTCATTCAATGCATATTTCATTGATTCACTTTTTTGGTGAACATGTATCATGCACCAGTTGTGAGCTGGGCACATTCTAGGTGCCAGTAACACAAGAAACAAAGTCTCTGTCCTTATAGAACTTATACTGATTTCAATGAGTAAGGCCAATAAATAAATAAATAAATAAACATACATACATACATACATACATATACATACACATACACACACACACACACACACATACATTTAAATTGCAATATTTGGTAGCGTAAGTGCTTTAACTTAAAATCAGCATCAGGGGATAGAGAGTAAAGGGGATAGTTTTTATTAATAAGATTTCTAAAAAATACTTTTCCTTGTGTGAGCTGAGTTTGTGGCTTAGTGGTAGAGTGCTTGCCTAGCATGTGTGGTGTGAGGCACTGTGTTTGATTCTCAGCCCTGCATGTAAATAAATAAATAAAGTAAAGGTCCATCAACAACTAATAAGAATATTTTTTTAAAGAGAGAGTAAGAGAGAGAGAGAGAGAGAGAGAATTTTTAATATTTATTTTTTAGTTCTCGGCGGATACAACATCTTTGATGGTATGTGGTGCTGAGGATCGAACCCGGGCGGCACACATGCCAGGCGAGTGCGCTACCGCTTGAGCCACATCCCCAGCCCTAATAAGAATATTTTTAAAAAAATAATTTTCTTTGTGGCATTATTCCAGATTCACAATTGTAAGAATAACACGGAGAGATTCATAGAGCCTTCATTCAGTTTCCTCCAATGGCAGAACCTTGGATAGTGGTAGCATGATATCACTACCAGGAAATTAACACTGATAAAATCTATTGGCCTTATCCAGATTCCACAGGTTTCACAGGTTTTCATGTTCGTGTTGGTGCGTAGTTAGTTCTATGCAATTTCATCACAGAGGTAGGTTCATATTATAGCCACCACAGTGAAGAGACAGAGCAGTTCCATCTCAAGAATCCCTTGTGTGGTCCCTCTATAGTCATTGCTCCTCCCTCCCTCCCGTTCTCCCTGCCAACCACTGTCCTGTTCTCCATATCTGTAACTTTGTCATTTCGAAAATACAATACATGTGCGTGTGTTTATGCATGTGTATATCTGTATGTGTATATATATATTTATATATGACTTTTTGTTCACTAAGCATAATTCCTTTGAGGTCCATCCAAGTTGTTGCATGCGTCAGGACCTTGTTTCTTTCTGATGCCGAGTAGTGTCCCTGGCACAGATATATCAAGGTTGGTAACAGTCACCCACTGAAGGACCACTGGGTCATTTACAGTTTGGGGCTGTTATGAGGAAAGCTGCTGTAGACATTCACATGCAGATGTTTGTATGGATATGATTTCACTTCTCTGGGGCAAATGCCTAAGACTGAAATTTTTGAGTCAGATAGTAAGCACATGTTTAGTTTTGTAAAAAACTGCCACGCTCATGTTCAGAGTAGCTGCACCATTTTGTACTCCCTCTTGCAACCTCCATTTATAGCAGCATTGTATAGTCAACGAAGGTTGCCATCTCTCAGGGTGATTCGGAAGTGACTCAGATGGTTTGGAACTTGCTTTGACCATAACACAGTACCGTAGCAATGTGTTTGCACTGCATGCCTGGAAAAGGCAGGCGGTGCTCACTCTGAATCCCACTGAGAGCCTGAGCAGCTGGAGAACTGCTGATCTGCTGCCTTCTCACTGTGTTAGTCAGGATAGGCCAGGTGAAGCTTCAGTAACAATCATCTCCCACTCCCATGCCAGGTGCCTTAGTGTGAGACACACACAGGCTGTGGCAGGAGGACTGGCAGTTCAGCCTGCTTTCATCATGGGCCTGGGCTGGGCAGCCACACAAAGGCAAATGGGTTAAGAGCACAAGAGAGTCAGTCTCATTACTTCAGATACGTGCCATGTTTTCCCTCCCAATACCCTTGCCCACCTACTAAGGCTGGTTTCTAAGTATTTTTTTTTAATTGGGAAAATTAATTTTTTCTTTAAAAAAGTAAAAAAATTCACACTTTGAAATGTTAAGAAACAGTCTAGAGGTAATTGCAGAGAGGAAATATTGAATCCTTTCCAAGTGCTTTCAGGGTCACTGGAATTGGTGTCTGACTTTGTGACTTCACATGGCTCCTGCTTTGAGCTTTTTACTTGGACCCTGTGCACAGCTCGTGAGCATGCCTGTTAAAGAGCCTCATGTTTCTACAGGACTTTATTTTTTTGACTTGTCAAGCATGAATTGCATTTCTAGATCTGATTTTCCAGTTGAGGAGTCTGGTTTCCCTTTTCTGCTTTTAAAACTATTGGTATACATAAGGAACTCAACCAGGGCTTAATCCTCTATGCCAGGTGTCAGGTGTAAGGTTTGCCCACGGTTGATGCTCAGGGACTCTATGCTGCTGCCTCTGGGGTTAAAGTGCATGTGTGGCCTGGGAAGACAGCCTGCTCATTCATTTGACTACTCAGGGCTGGGAACTGGCCCTTTGCAGAAGGGTCCAGCACCAGCTGCTAGGTAGCCCCGGGCATCATCTATTGTTATGGACTGAAGGACTCGGGCTTTGGGCATCAGCTGCTGTCCTCATCATCCCTGTTTTTCCAACCCACTGCACCCCACCTGGTTTATCTCCTCTCCCTTCCAACCAGCCCAGCTCACCTGTACCTGTAACTTCCAGGAAGACCACTTTACCCTAAAAAAGAGTAGTTGCTGTTTATGGAATAACCGTACGTAGGTGTTTTTCACATTTTTTTTTTTCCCACTCAACCTGTGTGTAAGTACCATCATTCCCAATTTACCAATGAGGAAGCTGAGTCTCAGGGGGATTACATCTGCCTGCCTGGCTTCTAGATTTTGCCACTGTATTGTGCTATTTTCATTTCCTTATTTTATTGAGTATAAGATGCCTCCCCTCCCCAAGATTTACTAGTATCTAGTGCCGGTAGGTCTTTGTGCTTTGAGTAATGTCAATCCAGATTGAAAATACATCAATTTGATCGTGCCTCAGTAACACACATTTTTATTAATTTGACAGTTCTGTCACTCCCAGTTGTAATGATCATATCTATTTTATTCTCGTCATCTTTTTAGAATCAGCTTAAAGAATTTTTGAAATCTGAGTCGAATCAGCATTGTTATCCTTGCAAGTCCATGAAACCTGCTCCTCATTTCTGTCACCTCAGTGGACACTCAAGCTTCTGGGCCCTTCCAGTTCTCTCTTCTAGATGATTTCCTCTTTCCACGCATTGGCCCTTGTGTATGATAGAGCAGTGACTGCCTTTCACGGCTTAGAAATTTTGCCTCTTTGCTCTTTGATCGTTGCACCCCAGCCGTAGCATTTACAATACAGCCCAAAAGTCACTTCAGAGTTAGAGGGTTCTGTGCCACGGATTCACCGGAGCGAAGCTGGAGAAGTGTTGGCATGGGTGAGGGTGAGCCCGTGCTAGTTAAGGTTTCTAAGAAGACTTGGCTGTCAGACTCAAAAAAATTCCTTCTCCAGGGAGGTGAGGGGCAGCAGCCCTGGAGATGGGGCTCCGCTCCACTTGTGTGTGACTGGAGGCACTCCTGAGTTTGATGGCTTCCTCCCTCTCGCAGCCCTTTGCCTCGGCACAGTGACGGCTCTAGAAGGAAAGAGGGTTCCACACCACGTCAGCATGTGGCTTGTGCTGTGTTGAGAGTGACGGAGCCCTGTGGCTCTTCCCAACTCTCCCAGCCTGAATGGAGAGACGAAGGGTACAAGGGATAGAGGTGGCGTGAGGCCAGGCTTACTGTGGCTCTCTGGGACGGTGGGGACTATTTTTAATCCCTTTTGCCCCAGAGACCTAGAGATATTCAAGACCTAACACAAACTCCAAAGAGGTCGAAGGATGCGCTCAAAGTCCTTTTAGGATAGCAGTGCAATGTCTGTGACGTCCAAGGGAATAAAATTCGTCAGCAGAGATTTGAACTAAAATTACTTGGGCTCATCAGCAGTTTGTGAAGATGCAGAGCGCTTGGTTGTGAAAATAGAACAAAAACGCACATCCAGTTTATCCTTAGCTTTTCTGGTTAATCACACTCTGCAAAGGTGGCCGTCGTCTGGGAGGGTTGTTCAGGTCCTTTGAGGGTAAGCAACAGAGACGTCTCAGAAATCATCCTACTCAACAGCTCCCCGGTTCCCTTCATCAAGCCCGTATCTTGATTCTTTGAACAGTAGGTGCCCCTGGTTAAGATCCAAATGACCGGGCAATGGAGGGGTGCTAAGGGAAGGGAGATGGAAGGTCCCAAAAGAGGAACCTCTTCTTTTAGAGAGCTGTTTGCACTGAAGAACATTTTAGGAACATTTTATTTGGAGATCCAGCTGTCACCTTTATGACATTAAACATTCCTCGTGATTATTCTGGTGTCTAACACATGTTCTTACCTGCTTCATTCTTAAATGGACATGACCTTCTGGTGACCTTGTTAGCTACTTGGGAACCCTCCCTGGAGGAGTCACCTGGGGCATGACCTAACAAGAGAGAGTTCCATTGAACTGATTCTTGTATCACAGAATATATCTTATTTGGGGGGAGATACCAGGGATTGAACTCAAGGGCACTCAACTGCTGAGCCTCATCCCCAGTCCTATTTTGTATTTAGAGACAGGGTCTCACTGAGTCGCTTAGTGCCTTGCTGTTGCTGAGGCTGGCTTTGAACTTGTGATCCTCCTGCCTCAGCCTCCCAAGCCACTGGGATGACAGGCATTAAATATTCCTTAATACGTTTTTAAGAATAGCATTAAAATGAAAACATAAAGCTGGTAAGAAAATGAGAATTTTTTATGACTTTTCCTTGCAAAGTGGAGCCCTCGTAGAAAACTGGAAAAATAACTTTGGAGGAAAAGATAGAAAAATTTGGAGACCAAGTAAATTCAGATTATTTTTCTGGGACTTACTATTTGGGATGTTGGAAATTGGATATCATGTACAAGGCTACATAAAAGAATATTTTTATATTGCAAGACATTACAATAATGCTCCCTAAAATAAGAAATATAGAATAAGAAAATGTCGTAATCCCAGAACTCAAGCAAGTCAGAGCATCGTCATTTTTCAGTGGTCCCTGGCATTCTCTGACCACAGGTGGACACCCTGCCTATTTTCAAGCTGAACAGTTTTGCAGTCCGTGACCTTGATATGCATATATTTATGTCATGTAGTTATCTCCCTTGTTAGAATCTTAAAAGATGCAAATGCTCTGCTTGGAGATGAACTAGCTTCTGATCTCTAGAGCTCAGCAGATAGCAGGTGTTCTGTGACTGTTCAGCAAAGGCAGACCCAGCGCATTTTAAAAGATGACTTTTGCCTGCGATAGAAGGAAAAGGGGTTGTTGGGATTTTACAGTTTTGTCAACAGTTTTTCATATCCTGTCCGCACACATCATGCTCGGCATGACTAATGTGACTGCGGCAAACTCCTGAGGCCAAAAAATAAGGAGAAACTTTATTGGCATACACTCCGCCCATGCACAAAAAGGAGGGAGTCCACCTGGTCAGCATGGTGCTTGCTGGAGCTCTGTACACAAATTAGGAATTGAAGATGCGAGTCGCCATTACAGAGTTTACTTAGCACTTTAGCCAGAGCATGTGGCTCTCTGGTGTCACATCAGCCTGAAGAGCTTGACTTGGTGGGCATGGCCTCTGTCCAGTCTGGGCACTGCGTCATCTGTTCAGAGAGTCTGGGAAGTGGGCAGCCATGGAGAACTGCTTTAAAAGAAAGGACCCGGGCTGGGGCTGGGGCTCAGAGGTAGAGCGCTCGCCTACCACACGTGAGGCACCGATCCTAAATAAAGATTTTGTGTCCACCTATAACTACAAAATAAATATTAAAAAAAAAGGACCAGAAAGAACTTGGGCTTCTGAGAGCTGGATGCCTGCCCCATGGTAAAGGCCAAGTCTGGGGTCTAATTAGAAGGCCTCTCCTGTCCCTCTGGCTTCCTCTGGGTGCTGAGTAACTCCCCTGAGAGCAGGCATTTTCTGTTTACTTTCTTTTGTCCTTCAAGTGTGTAAATACACACTTTCTTGGTTTATTCTAAACAACAGTAAAAGACCACTGGTTGTGCTGGGAAGCACACAACTTAAGGGAAACCAAACTGGTTCTTGCTGTCACGTACCAGTTGCATCCCTTGAGAGAGAGAGAGAGAGAGAGAGAGAGAAAGAGAGAGAGAGAGAGAGATTGAGAGAGAGAGAGAAGGAATGGGATTTAAACCTATCTGGGTTAGGCACAGTGGTGTGTACATGTAAACCCAGTAGCTCGGGAGGCTGAGGCAGGAGAATCACGAATTTGAAGCCAGCCTCAGCAATTTAGCGAGACCCTGTCTCTAAATAAAATACAAAAAAGGGCTGGGGATGAGGCATAGTGATAAAGTACCCCTAGGTTCAATCTTTGGTAACAAAAAAATAATAATAATAAAATAAAACCCCATCTATCAGAGGGGAGGTGGGGCGGAACTCTGTGAATGATTGAGTCAAAGCGCTCCCTGGAGACACAAAGATCCCAGCAGCAGTGGCCTGGGAGGGACAGGCGAGCTGGTGGGTCTCCTGTTGTGACGCTCATGGTATCTGCATCTGCGTTCAGCCTGTAACTAGCATGTTCTTTGCCAAATGTCTTCCAGGAGCCATCAATTTCCTGCGCTCTCTCCTGGAACCAGACCCCGTGAAGAGGCCAAATATTCAGCAAGCACTGGCCAATCGCTGGCTCAATGAGAATTACACGGGCAAAGTGCCCTGCAACGTCACCTACCCCAACAGGTAATTTAGTGCACACAGAGGGACTCCTCTGGAGAGACAGGGTCTGTCCTTCAAGCCCTGGGTTGTCCTCTGGACAGCAGGTCGAACAGGATTCAAAGCAGAGCCGCCTTTTCGGTGCACAAGAGGAAGAAGACGGGGCCAGCGTGGGTGGTTGTTCAGAGGGGCAAGTGGAGGCTGAAATCCAGGCCGTGATCCCCTCTCCTAGCCTTTATTTAAGGGCCTGTGTCTTCCCTGAGGGGTGCTGCTCTTTAGTTCCCATGAAGGGACCATGTAGACAAACTGTGACGTGTGTATATTAGAGTGTGTGTGTGTGTGTGTGTGTGTGTGTGTGTGTGTGTGTGTCTGCCTGGGTCTGTGTGTGTGTGTTTGTGTGCATGTCTGAGTGTCTGTGAGCATGTCTGAGTGTCTGTGAGCCTGTGTGCCTGTGTGATCCACCCCCGAGCTCTCCTGCCAACATGAGGCAGACTCCTGGGGAACTTTCCTTCAGACCACCCCTCAGAGGCCTCTTTGTCCTTGATATTTCTTGCAGACCTGAGACTCCACTTTAATGCACTGGGGAGCAGGAAGAAGAGGGGGTAGGGGTCACTCGCTTCCTGCTGGGTTTCCCTGTGGACTTCCTGTCAGGCTTGACCTGTCAGTATCCATGAGGAGGGCCTATTAAGGAGAGTTATGGACAGGGATCCACAGCCAGGAACACTCGGAGGCGTTTTGTGTGGCCCAGGCTTCTCCATGCTGGGGTGCTGACTACAGTTTTGAAAACAAGTACAAGAAAGCATGTCCTGACACTTTTTTTTCCTACTCATCTGACATAGTATTAACCAATGTGAACAAGGGAGGGAGGGGACCCTCACCTTGGCTGCTTTAGAGCAGACCTGGAGACCACCCGGCCCGATACCTTGCAGGTCTGAGAACTGCTCTTCTTCTTTCAGACCTAGGGAGGCCTGCACATTTGACCACACTTGCATGGGGACCAGAGGACTGCTGGTCGAGGGGGGACTGACAGGGCAGGGAAGGAGATGTCCTCTGTGGTCATAGTTCCAAAATGCCTAGAAAATTCTGAAAACACGCTTCAGGTCTTATCAGAGCCGCAATGCTGAGTAGGTCTAGAAGAACTGAAGGGGGGCGGGTGGACCCCTTCACACCACTTTGTCCACACTACTCGGCCACATTTACACTTGCTGTGGTCAGGGAGGAGGTGGTTTTGCACAGTTGCCATCTAGAATTCTAGCATTTGGCTCATGGGCGGTAATTTAGACAAAGTCTAGATTACTTAGGTTACCAAGGGAACCTGAAAATAGATTGCTGTTTTCCAACACCTGCTCAATTTGGGCCAGTATCTGAAACACACACCAGAAATATTACCCTAACGTGAGACAGAAAGCAGAGCTGAGGGGCCGGGCCTCGTTACCAATGGATAGCAGCACTCAGGTGTGCTTTCTGTTAAAGGAGGGGGCATTGGTGGCAGCCAGATGAGCCATTAAGCTGATGTAATCACCACCTAAATGAGCATAATCCATCCACCAGCTCCTCAGCTGTGGAAGGGGTGGGGTTGGTATTAGAAATCCAGCCAGCCTCCTCCTTGTTGGCCACATCTTTGTTGACAGAGAGTCATGATGTGGTGTCTTATTTTGGAGCTTTCTCACATTTGTAAACAGGATTTGGTAGATTAAAACTTAAGTTCAAGTTCCTATACTGGTTTTGCCAGATTGATATTTTTTAATTTTTTTTTTCATTTGAACTTGGTCAGAAACACAGAGATAGAACATGTAATTGGTTAAGTAGGTTGTAAACATGGTTAAGATCTCATATATAAACCACCCCCTACCCCTACAGCTCAGTGTCTTCTGTTTATGTAAGGCCCATTACTCATTTTATACTAGAGTCAAATTAGTGCTCAATTTTTAAGACAGGAAGCCAGAATCCCAAATGGTTTGGGGGAGGTCCATGTTATTTATAGTCTTTATTTTGAAAAATGTTTATCTTTAAGATGAAAATATATTTTTGATACTTACTTTTCTTGTTTTACTAACACATAGATAAAAGGAGAAAGAACATACAATTAAAGAAAGGACTATTTATAAAGTATGGTTTATAGTTTCCCAACATTCCTAGCCCCAGATTTGATTATTTTAGACATTGTCAGTGTTTTCCTTTAGGAAAGGAAGGTCCCAGGTTTTGTATCACTCTTCTGTGAAACCTTCTCCTATAAAGTTATTTGGACTTCTGAATTGGTCTCTAAAAGGAAAGAGGAAAATAACTCTGGAAGTGAATTTTTTATAATAAATGTTCATGCCAATCAGTCCATACATGTTTGTGGGGAGCCTGGCTGCCCCTTAGGTCTAGCACAGACATTTTTTAAGCCACCCTTGCTGCCTCTTGCTGCCTCCCCACAGGGTCCTGGACAGCTCCCCACCTCTCCTTTGGCTCTGGAGATGGGTGGGAGGAAAGGAGGTGATGGGCGATACAGAATAGTCCAAAATGGTATAAAACCAGATTTAATGAGATGTACTTGGTTTAAATTATACCTCACATTCTGGAACAGTTTGCTATTCTCTGTGTCATCCAAACATTCAGAGATGATACAAATTCAATAACAGATATTGGAGAATGCCAAATATATACATTATTTATTGGAAAATGTTTTAAATATGTATTACTTGCAGTCAAGAAACTGTTGACAGCCTGTTTTGGCAGGCCTCTCCTGTTTTTGAAGACAATTGATATAAAGGGAGCCATGGAGTATCTGCCCCAAGAACATCCCTCGCCACACTATCCCCCATTCCCTGGGCAGTGGCGCCTCACCACCTCCCAGGAACGTGCTCTGGACTAGAGGGTGGGACCGTGTGAGTGTGGATGCGGTCGGATTGGCCAGGAGCAGAGCCTCGCAAGTGTCGCTGTGATCTGATTGGCCAGGAGCAGGACCACACCCCCACTGCCCCTACCTTGCATTTTCAAACAATCTTCACCCTGCGCGTTGAGTGGTTTAGCCAACCACAAGTAGTTTTATATATTTGAACTAACGTTATTAATATCTTTTTTTTTTTTTTTTACAACTAGTCGTTTCAACTTCCCTCCTGGCCATTACCTAGAATTTGTAATTTTATAGCACACAGGAGTGAGGAGAAGGGTTTCATTGTTCTTTGGGCCTGTTTTTTTTTTTTGTTTGTTTTTTTTTGTTTGTTTGTTTGTTTTTGTCTGGGATGAGGCAGTACCTACTCCCATCTAGTGAGAGGAGAGCTGAGGTAGGTCACACCTACGGATGGTAAATGATGGTCAGGAGGCAGTTTTACCCTCCGCACCGTGCCAGCTGGCCATGTGGGCTGGGCAAGTGGGGCCCCTGCTTTTTACAATTATAGGTTGCACTGTGGGGTTCCTCTGAGGTTCCATCAGAAATGTCTTCAGACCTCTGGTGGCAGTTATGGGACTCTCCGGCCATTTGCTTTAGCCTTCTGCTCACGGAGGGCCCTATTTCTGTCTCTTGAGAGATTTAGGATGATACACCCCGCACTACCTGCACACAGTGCCTTAGGACCCTCCGCCTGATTTCTTGTGCTCTGTAGCCATTCTGTGTGTCATTGAGAGGGTGTGAGTGTAGAGGTTTAGCCTCCAGACCCAGCCAGGCTGTCCAGGTCATGACTCTGGGAAAATTACTTCACTGCTCTGGGCTTTGGTTTTCTTCTCTGTAAAATGGGCATGATGATGGAATCCACTCACAGGACCGTCAGGAGGACTAAATCAAGTTACATTCTCTCTCTCCCACTGGAACATCAGCTCCAAGAGGCAGGGATTTGGTGGGTGGGTGAGTGAATGAGTGAATAAGTAAATGCCCAGGATTTCTTAAGCCTTCTGACTTAGTTTTTCACAATACGCCTGTGATGAAGCTCCGGCTTGTCTTCCTCTGAGAGCACCCCACTTCCCAGCTGAACCCCTGGTTCCTCGCTGTGAACTTGTGAGTGTTCACTGGCTCCTGACCATGGTGTGGGCCAGCTTCTGAATACCTTTATTTCCCATCCCAAAGACCAGGTTGAGCGTGGGCTCCATCCATGGGCAAGAAATACATTTTATGGAAAATGTCTATTTGTAAAGAGACTTGGGAGGCAGTTGGAGAATTTGAATGTGATTTGGGTATTAGAGGATACTAAGGAATTATTAAGATGATACTAAGGGAGCGTGATCCTATAGGGGATATTCTAGGGGAGGTTCAAAGACATACACTGAAGGGTTTAAAAATACAATGTTATGGTGCCCGTAATTTAAAATACTTTGGCAAAAAAAAAAAGTGAATGAAGCAAGTGTAGTGAAATGGTAGTTGTTACATCCAGGTGATGGTAATGACATGAGGCAATTATGGTCATCCCTCTGTATCTGGGGGGACTGGTTCTAGGATCCTGCCTTGGGACACCAAAAATCAACAGATGCTCGAATCCCTACACACAGTAAAATACTATAGTTCTTGTATATAACCTATGCACATCCTCTTATATATTTGAAACACCTGTAGATCACTTATAATACCAAATACAACATAAATGCTATGTGAATAGTTACAATATTGCCTTTGTTTAGGGAATCATCACAAGAAAAATGTTGGTTCACGTTCAGTACAGAGAAATTTAAAACATATTTTCCATCTGTATTGGTTGAACCTCACTGGTGGGGAAGCCCTGAATCTGGAGGGCTGACTGTATACTGTTCCCTTCACTTTCCTGGATGCATGGAATTTCTCACAGTCAGGTGGGTGAATGAACGATTAGACCTGATTGTCCACAGGGGGCCTTTGGGGCCAGCTGTGCCGCCTTGTTTGTGAGCCACCCTGTGGAGAGGTGACCACTTGTCTCTGTGCCTCGCAGGATTTCTCTGGAGGACCTGAGCCCCAGCGTGGTGCTGCACATGACGGAGAAGCTGGGCTACAAGAACAGTGACGTGATCAACACGGTGCTGTCCAACCGTGCCTGCCACATCCTCGCCATCTACTTCCTCTTAAACAAGAAACTCGAGCGCTATTTGTCAGGGGTAAGTGGGACCCTGGGGGAGGTTTGTTTCTGTCCAGCATCGCCCAGTTGCTGACACTTGATCCCAGCTACTAACTTCACCTGATGCAAAGCTGAGTTTCTAGTCGGAGGGACAAAGGGGTAGCAAACCCTGCTTCTCGGGTAGCGCTTTTAACCTGAGATTCTGCCTGGGCAGAATGGTGAGGGGTTCCAGCCTGTTTTCCTTCAGCTTCTCAGTTGCCTGTTTTTCTTCTGCCCCAATAAGGTTCCCCGGGTTAGAGCTGTTGAGGGCTTCTCTGGTCATTAAAGTTGGGGAGAGGACCCTCTTGGGCATTCATCCATACAGCATGGTATTTGAGAAAGCCATGACAGCCCTCTGTCATGTATGTTCTACTGAACACATACAATTTTTTTTTCCTTGTCATTATTCCCCTAAACAATACAGTATGACAACTAGTTACATAGCATTTATCTTGTAGGTAGCCCAAGTAATCTAGAGATTCAAAGTAAATAAGAGGGTGTGCATAGGTTATATGCAAATTCTACATTGTTTTCCATAAGCATTGGCAGCTTTTGTATCCACTGGGGGTAGGGGTGGGAGTCCTGGAACCTATTGCCCGAGGACACTGAGGGATGCCTGTAGTGACACTCACTTCTCCAGAAAATAAGAATGAAATTGAGCTTCACTAGCTTGACCCTGTATCTTCGTGCAGTCTGGGTGTCAGAAAGTTCATGCCTGGTGTCATGTGTCAAGTGCATTTGGTGTCCTGTACCATTCTGGCCACAAGCAGTTCATATTGTGCCTGGGAAGGAGAGCTGATGTGCTTCGGCATCTAGTTTTGACTAAATCATCTCTTTCCAAGTTGACAATGACTTAAACTAATTCTACACCTAAAATGGATCTAAGACAATAAAGATCCTGTACCAGACTACCCCTGCTTCTATTCAGCTGGGTTAGTGCAGACCAGATCTAACAGGAGGTCAGTAAAGAAATTCAGAATTGGTAGGAAGCCCGTCTAAGATTTGATGGAATATTTGCTTTCATGAAGGATTACCTTGATCCTGTGTATGTGGCACCTGGCGATCTGATAGAGTGCAGTTGTCTCTGTTGGGACACCATTTAGAATCTAGATGGTAAGAATAAACTTTTAGAGCTTTCTCAGTGCTATTGAAAGTCACATGATAGCCCAATAATGTCACAAAATTCTTCCAAGGTTTAGAAACTTTTTTGAATATTAGAGCAAAAGATGAAAATCCATCTGCAGCTGGGGAATCCATATTCTCCCTGCCATGGCAGAAATGACCAAAATACTATCCATAAGGCAAGAGGGTCAGTTTGTCTCATTAGCGAATAGATTTGGGAGATGGCTAGAAAACATGGCTTGATATATGAAGGAGCTCTACAGAAGGTTTGTTGAACAGTTGGATGAAAGTACAGATGTTTCCAAGCTGATTCAGCTTCAGATAGTTGCTAGATTTTGCTTCCGTAGGGAATTATCCACAGATTTTTTTTTTTTTTGATGAACCACCAAGAGAAGAAACATTCTCTACAGTGAAAGGCATTTCAAAATGAGAACGATGTTTTATGGGTGTAAAATATGCTCTGTGTAAGCAGAGAATCTATTCCACTGGGAATAGATTTGTAGCTTTGAGGTTGCATTTCAGTGTTGTTGCATCACTCATAGGAATCTACTGTAGGAAAGGTGTCAAACCCAGAAAAACAGGACTTTTGACACTTAGTGCATGTATCAGTCCATTTTCTGTTGCTGGTTTTGGAAGCTCAATGTTCAAGATCAGGAAGCTCTGTCTGCTTGGCCTCTGGGAAGGACTCCCTGGCTGTATCACAATATGGCAAATAGGAAAGAAAAGTGACCACATGGATAAAAGCCAAGTATGTTGGATGGCCTCACTTTGTAACTGCCTGCTCCTAGAGTACTGCCTCACTCCATAAGATAAAGTCTCCAATGACCTAATTATCTTGCACTAGGCCCTGCCTCTTTAAGGTTCCACCACCTCTTAACTTGACCATGTGGGGAAACAAACTTTTAGCACATGAATTTTTCACAGGTCATACCATAGTTTATTATTTTATATTTAGGATTTTACTAGGTGATAAGGAGAGATTAAAAAGATCTCTGTACCACACAGTGTTCCTCTATTCTCATCATGAGCAATTTAAAAGACACGGGACCTGAAGCTGAATCATATGCTCCAAATTTCTTTTATCTTAACCTTTTAAATTCCTATTGCATATTTTATAATGCAGATGATATATTAGTACAGTGGTTCTTGCTTATGATTGATGGCTGAATGTGCATATTATCTACGTCCCTCTGTATACTTTTTCCACTCCTAAGGGCTCACGGTGATACTCTTTGGAGACCACCATGCTAGAGAGGGCAAAAGTTTTCAAATGGTTCTCAAGTAAGAGAAGAGTTAACATACTGATTTTCTTTTTTAAGAGACAAGTGTTATTCGAAAATCAAGAAGTATTTTCATGAAACTAGCCATATTATAAAGTTCATGATTTCATGTTTTATGGGATGACTGCCGCTTCCCTAAGTTAACAGATCCAAACATTCTGGTTTTTGAGTGCTTTGCCAAGTAGACGGGAGAGGTGTTCATTTTTAAAATAGTTTTCTGTGGCTACTTTCACATTTTCAGATTTAAAAAAATTTGGTCATTTGTGCACTTGTGAAACAATTACATGGTTCATCTGAATCAAGAAAGCTGTTTTGCTGAAAGCTCTTGATTCGTTTGGGTGTTTAGCTTTTTGCTACGCTTCTGTCCCTCTGCTTTGTCTAGACTTGGAGTGTCAAGTGTTGCTGGGCATGGTTTTGTCTGCTGAGAACATTCCCTGGAAACTCAGCTGACAGTTCAAACAGGAGAAGGTTTTCATTTTTTTGTGTTGGTTTCACATTTAACCCTTCAGTTGTAGGGCATGCCTGGTCTGATAATCCAAACTGTAGGCAAGTGGCTGTTTTTAATCCAAAGTGAATTAATCTCCACAGACAACTACGGCTGGCCTGCTCAGGGATTTCCAGAGGTGGCTAATTTAATTGCACCGTATGCACCATCCAGGTTACTAACCTTATCAGCCAATTACTAACCATCCACATATAATTTTTTAAATCTAATCCACTGAACTAAAAAGTAGTATATGATACCTTAATTATTTTGCCTTTTCTTTATTTTCTCTTGGCTTCTTCTTTTTAAAACGAGGAAGCTAGAGAGTCTGTAAGGGCACTCTTGATTGTCTTCCACTCTTAATCCATGCCATCATTCTTCTGCCTTCTCCACTTTCATATTGATTGATTGATTAGTTAATTAGTCACTTCATTTTCTCTGTCTCCAGTCAAAATTCCACCTTTATCATCTTCAGTGCAGTTATCCATCTTCTTCTTTAAGGCACAGGATGAATTGCGGTGGCTTCCCTTTGGAGGGTTATGCTGTGCTAAAGTAAGCAGACAAGTGAGATTTAGACCCCATTCAGTGCTTTCCAAAAGATAAGTTGTTTTGCCTGCTCACCCGTTTGGCTTCTGCTTTCCAGCCTGGAGCAATCGCTGTTACTCAGATGAAAGAACCCAAGCCCAGCAGTGGGTAGTGACTGGAGGGTCACTGGCCCTTTGCTTCAGAGCCCATAATAGAAGCAGCCGCCAGACTCTGGGTCCAGTCCCCTCCATGCTGCGTCCTCGGATGAGGGTGCACCTTGCCAAGGCTTACCAACCATTCTTGGCACTGTCCCAGACAAGCTCTGGTTTAAAAATGAATGACTGCTTAATGGACATTTCCATTTCTCAGACTTAAGCTCTGCTTTTCTTCCCTCTGCTGGTAGAAGTCCGACGTCCAGGACAGTGTGTGCTACAAGACCCAGCTCTACCAGATCGAGAAGTGCAGGGGCCCCAAGGAGCCGTATGAGGTGAGTGGCCCAGAAGCAAGTCCAGACGCCCTGAGGAAGAGGGGAGGGTAGACAGGAAGCTGGTTACTGTGGGACAAGAGGTACCAAGAGACGGACACCTTGTAACAGAGCCCTTGGGAATTCGTTTGCTGGAGCACCACGGCCCAGTCCCCGTGCTGCAGTCCTCCCTGTGGCCACATGTCAGAGTCACAGGGAGCATTTAAACATCCGGGTGCCCAGGCCCCACTGCAGAAAATTATATCTAATCTTGGGTCAATGTATTTTAAAGCTCCCTGAAGGATTCCGATGAGCAGTCAAGGTTGGAAACCCTTGTCCTCGCTCCAAAAGGAACAAACAAACAAACAAACAAAAAGACAGGTGCCCAGAATACAGCTGGATGCCAGGAGAGAGCAAGATGAGGAGCAGGGAACGTTCCGGAGGACAGCAAGCTTGTCCAGTCAGTCTGTGGTGACTTGATGCCGTGTAGAACATTCCTGAGGGAAAACACCAACGGTTAATTTCAGAGTAAAAATTAGTGTCCCACGGCAAAAGGTTACAGCCTCCAACCCCACACACCCAAGGCCAGGAGCACAGGACTGCCCTCTTTTCTCCGTCAAGTGGGCTCTTCTTTCTCAGTTTTTTCCCAGGGAACCCACTCCCACTCTCTCTCTCTGAAAACCTCTGCCATGTCCCCTGTGTCCCCGTCACAGGAACCTGTCCTGGGACACTCAGGAATTCCCTCATGGGAGGAGACATCAAAAAGGATCTTCCTTGCCCGGCCACTTCCCGTTCCTTTCTCTGGTTAGGTTTTCCTGGTCCCCTGAGTCCTGCACACTGCCTGCGAAGGATTCTCTCTGGGGCTCACTGGGTCTAGCTGTGCCCAGGACGAGATGATCCTGTGTGAATTGATGGGAGCTTGGGACAGGGCTCTTCCCCAGGCGCCGGGCAAGGGGCGATGGCATGGCTGCCCTTCCTGTACAGAGTGAGGGGCCAGAGGGAAGGGGCAAAGATGGTGATGAGGAATGGCCAGGGAGGAGAGGCAGGGGGGACCCATGTCAGGGAGACTGTGGCATGGAGAGGGTGGCATGCAGACCTGAGCAGAGCTGGCCCGGCAGTTAATGCCCAGAGGGTGTGGGGATGGCCAGCCCTGTGGAAGTGGAGGAGGAGGAGAGTGATGGCGTGGGTTAGGGGTGGCAAGACGGTGTGCCTCGGGCTCTGGGTCAGGCTGCTGGGGTAGAGGAGAGCGAGCATGGCCTTGGTGGAAGGATATGTAGGGCCGGAGGCGGAGCCAGGGTAAGCCTTGTCCCTGGGCTGATGCCTCCTTCATCTGAGACCAGCTGTGGGGCACAGGACGACGGGGTGGAAGGAGCTTTTGGAGGGTGGGTCCTGCCTGGCAGGGGCTGAGCCACCAGCTCCCACGTGGCCGTCGGGCGGAAAGCAGACGAGCAGGGATGTGTGGGGACCGGAGCCCCAGCCCCCTGGCCAGTTCCTACCACATGTGACCTCTCTTGCCTGAGTGAAGATGATTCAAATCTAGTGTGCCCAGAAGCAAGCTGTCCTCCCACGCATCCTCACGGCAGCCCTGTCCTCCCCAGGGACACGGGGCAGAAGCCTGAAAGACCTTCTTAAAGCTTTCTCTTTTCCTTATCCCCAGAGCCAGCCCCTCGGCTGATTGGGCTCCTAAGTCTCTCCTCTGCTTTCTTGTCCCTGTCCCCCGCCTGGTCCCAGCCTCTGCCCTGCCCCTCTGCAGTCTCCTCCCTTGTTCCCTGGGTTCCCCGATGGCTGCCCCCCACCCTCTTACCCACACAGCAGCCAGATCGAGCTTTCACCCTCTGCTGGCATCTTGTCAATCATGTCACCCCCTGCTTGAAGCCCGAGGGGGATCCTTCTCCTGGAAGGTGGACCCTTGGCAGGGCCATCTCTGTGGGTCAGCTTCTGCCTGATGTCCCAGCCCCATCCCCTGCTGCTTGCTCTGTGCCTGCCACCCTGGCCCTTCAGGCTTGCTGTGCCTCCTCTGCCTGCCAGGGCTGTGCACACACTGTTCCCTCTTCTAGAAGTTTCTCCCCACCCCTCTTTCCCAGCCAGCGTCCATGTATCCTCAGACCCCAACATGAGTTCAGCTCCCCACTGACCCCTGCCGTCCCCTGATCTCTGTCCACCCTCCTCGGCGGCTGTCACTCCACATTCTGCATTCTGCTGTTCGCATGAGCAGTTTTTCATTTGTTTGGGGATTATTTGGTCAATGTCTCTGTCCCACTCTGGACTGAGTTCCATAAAACAAGGATCAGGTCAGTATCTCTGGCATCTACATGATGCCTGGCATCTAGTAGGTGCTCAATAAATACTTGATAAATGAATAGATCAGAGAATCCAGGGAGCCTTGTCCCAAGTCTTGGGAAATGGATAGGACTGGGGGAAGCAGCTGGAGAAGGTGGAAGGTTTCAGGTGGGACACCCCGGGGATTAAAGTGAGGGGGAAGGTGTGGCCCATGAGGCATTATTACCACCAGATGGCCTTGTCTTGAGGCAGGGTGGGGCCTCTCCTGGTCACCCGCACTGAGCGTGGCACTCAAGCTGGAGTCGGGGGGATGCAGAATTAACTGGTAAGCTTCCCTGCCTGTTGGTTTGTGTTTAATTCAAATAACACTGCAAACTTAGCTGCAGCAAGTGCCCAATCTACGTGTCCTGAGCAGCCCCGAGTCTCCTTGCTGACGCCCTTGGCGCGATCCTCAGCCCCAGTGTTTGTCTGAAAGTGCCAGAATCCTGATGCGAAATGGCCCCTTCTTTCATTCAAATCCTTTTTCTCTGGTGATTATTTTACTTGGCCCAGAGACACATGCTGAACGTTTTAAACATTTGTTGAAATATTGAACGGTTAGGATTTAAATAGGAACACTAATGGGCAAACAGCATTTCAATTTTCTATGATCCATTTGTTTTCTCCAAACGGCAGCGATACTTCTGCTAATTAGATTACAGGCTATTACTAGATGGCACAACTTGTCTCGGTTGGAGCCTAGAAAGTGGAATGGGGCTTGTTAGAAAAAGCGTTCAGAAGGTCTGAGAGGACCCAGCCTTCCTGGTAAAGCCACTCACAGCCTCGGGCTCCCACCAGTTAGTTGCCATTGGCTGGCCCAGGAGGAGAGGTGACCCTGCATGGGTGGGGCAGGGCATGGGGACAGGGAGCGTTGTGGACAGAAGTTGCAGGTCGTGTGCAGGTGACTGGGGTGTGACTCAGGGTCCATATCCCCCAAGGATGTCATCAGGCTCTGTCCCTGAGTACAAGAATGGCCTCTTCTTTCCTATTCATTCCAGTTCTTTTTCTCCTAGGAGACAAATGAGCTGAATTGAATTTAAAAAAACTTCCCCCTTGGGATTCCAGTGCTGTGATGTGAAGACTTACCCTTCTATTTCTTCTTCTTGTGGAAGGCAGAGATTGTATTTGTAAAAGTGGGATGTGTATTTCACCTTAAAACACCTGTGTGTGTGTGTGTGTGTGTGTGTGTGTGTGTTTGCCTGAGGGACCCTCTTCCGCAAAAGGGGACTGTAGAGGACAGAACTTAGGTTGAGGTGGGGCTGCAGGCAGCATTTTTTATTTTAACTGGTTGTTAAAGCTGTGTGGAGCCCAAAGTCAGTCTTGTTAAAAAAAAAAAAAAAAAGTAGTGTTGCTTTATAGAAAACGTGAAACAGAAGTAGGAGGTCTTCTCTACGATGTGACATTGGGGTTTTTGGAAGAAAAATTGTGCAGGAGGGAGGGGAAGGGCTTATTGTGATCCAGCTGCTGTGACAAATACCTCCACTGGGCGGAAATGCATTGCCTCTTGTTCTAGAGGCTGGGAGGCCAAGATCAAGGCGTCGGCTGGGTTGGTTCCTCCTGAGGGCTACAAGGGGGATCTGCTCTGGGCCTCTCTCCCTCGGTCAAGCTCCAAGACCTGCTGGTCATCTTGGGCATTCCTTGGATTGTACGTGGCCACCATGGTCTCTCCCATGGGGTCCTCCTCTTCTTATGAGGACCCCACTCAGATGGCATCAGGGTCCACCCTAATAACCCCATTTTAACTTGATTATCTCTATAAAAGTCCTACGTCCAAATAAGACCAGATTCTGGGATCCTGGGGGTGAGAACTTGAACATGTAAATTTTGAGTGAGTGTAACTGAACTCCCAACATGCACTCGAAGTTTAAAGGTGAATAATTAAACGTTCACTTCGTGTTCACTTCAAGTCTATATAACTTCTTAAAGTAAAGTTTGGAACCAGGTCAAACAAGCTGCGCTGTTGGTGCTCAGGTTGGTGATTCCTTCTGGGGACAGAGAGGCTGGGAGAAGACATGGGGAGACCCTCCCAGCTGCTGGCTGGGTTGTGGTTCTCGACCTGGCCACTATTCCTGGGAGTGTTTTTGCTGTTTAAGAAACGAGCTGCTTACCTCTTTTCGGAGCCCTCTTTTGTTCTTTGTCTCAGCTTTTAATAAAAAGTTTACCTAAACAATTTTTCCAGCACTTGAATTAGGACATCTGCTGCCTACTGCCACTATGACTTAGAGATTTAAATTTTTTTTCTATAAACATTGAAATGAATAATATTCAATCAGAGCTATAGGGGAAGTTGTAGGGAGGAGGGTTTAGGGAATAAATAGCAGATACAGCTGCTTCAATTCCTGAAAAATGCTGCTTTTTACAGGCCTCCCTGGACACCTGGACCAGAGACCTTGAATTCCATACTGTGCAGGTAAGAGCATGGTGGATTCTGAGTAATTAGTCAAGGTCCCCTGAGAGGCAGACATATCTCCCCTCCCTCCCTCCCTCCCTCTCTCTCTCTCTCTCTCTCTCTCTCTCTCTCTCTCTCTCTCACACACACACACACACACACACACATTTGGGGATATATATGGGGGGGAGGGGCGGGGGGAAATTGAGATGCATTTTAAGGAGTTGACTCGTGTGATTCTGGCCTGGCCAGTTTGATATCTGCAGAGCAGGTCAACAGGCCCGAGACCTAGGAGAGTTGGTGCTGAGTTTCAAGTCTAAAGGCATCTAGAAACAGAATTACATTTTCCAGAAGACCTCTTTCTTTTTTTCTTAAGACCTTTAACTGATTGGATGAGACCAACCCACATTATGGAAGATGATCTCTTTGCTTAATATCTGCTGATTTAAATGTTAACACATCTTAAAACTGCCTTTGCAGGAACATCTAGTCTGGTATTTGACTGAATAGCTGGGTACCAAACTTGACTTAGCCAAGTGAGCACATGAAATTAACCATCACATAAGGGTCCCTACGGATTGCTCAGTCTCTGCCCAGGACAGCAGACACTCTGCATGCCTGTCCTTATCCTGGATTGACCTGTTGTGGGTGGGTTTATCTGAGTCCCCTCAGATCGGTGCTTTCTATGCTGAGCTGTGATAGTTTCATTGTCTTGCATGACCACACCCAGCTGTTCATGCCTGTTTACTGTATATGGAGTGGGGTTTGCAACAGTCCAGCGTTTCCTGGCTTGGTGGCCTAATTTATGCCCCAAGTCCCTTTTATGAATTCACTCTTGCTTTTTTTTTTTTCCCTGTGGCAAAGCCATGCTTTCCATTATGTGATGAGCAGCAAGGAACCAAAACCAACCAGCCAATGCCACGTGGGCCCTGGGCCATCCCAGGTGGTAGTGATTACAGCTGGTTCTGTTGCTCCCAACAGCTGGTTGAGGCTGCCCGTCAGAAAGCTCCAGAAAAGCCCCTGGTGAGCTGGACCTTATAGTCACTCAGGAAGGCAGCTTTAGCCGGCTTCAGCCCACAGGGTGCTGCTGCCAGAAGCGCTGTCATAGCCTGTTTTCAGTTTCCCAGGCAGCAGCTCCTCCCCAGCCTGGGGTGACGGGAGGCTCCGAGCATCCATCCGTCTTGAGCATCCATCCTTCTTAAGTCGGTGCCTTTGCTGTTCAGACAGTGAAGCAGGTGTAGTGGGGATTCTTGCTTATCCTCACCGAGTGGGGCGGGACCACACTTTCTGTTGCAGACTGGGAAACACTTCTCTCAAGGTGAAGTGACTTGCCCCAGGGTCACCCAGCAAGTTATAGAGAGGACCAGGGATAGGTTCTAGATTTCCAGACCGCCCAGCTGCCGCCATGGCTGGGATCCTGAGAGCTCCAGGAGCCTAGAGTCATTAAAAAATGGCTGTCACGCCCCCAGTGGCACTGCTGTAGGGGAAGAGTCCAAGGGGGCCACCTCTCTGGAGCTCAGACCTCAGAGGCGGAGGACTGGGCCTCCTCCTCTCACTGGCTGCATGAGCCTACACAGGTCTTCCTCTAGAAGCCCAGGGGACCATCACCCCCATTTCCTTTCCCCCATGAAATAATACAAGACACTAAAAGAGTCAGGGACAGATAATCCTTATGGGCCCATATTTCCCAATCATTCGGTTTCGTAGATGTCCATGCACATTTCTAGAGGGTGCAAACAGTTTCTAGAAAGTGAGAAGCTGTATTGTGTGTGGCTTGCATCTGGGGCTTCTCTGATCTGCCATGGGGGTGCAAAGGAGATGTTCTCAGAGCCAAGAGCTTGAAGCCCTTTGCCGGCCCCCAGGCCCACGTGGGTGCTGGGGAGCAAGGCCAGGAGAATGGAGGGAAGCCAGGTCACCACAGGCTGCAGCACTGCTGGGTAGGGAGCATGCATGTGAAAGGGGGAGTGTAATTAGTCCCTCTGAAGATCTTTTCCTGTTACATAAGGCAGTTTAGCATCCTGCTCCCCAGGAAGTTTCTTCTGGAGAAAGTAGGCCATGCAGATGCAAAGGTAAAATTGGGCGCTCCTTGCAGTTGGTAACCTGCTCGGAGGGCAGTGGGCGCAGCTGGTTATAAACAAACACGTTGACTCTGGGCAGTGACCCTTCTGCATGGGCTGATGCAGGGTTTGTCCCCCTCGGGGAGTGGTCAGCAGTGAATTCTTCTTCACTTTTCCTAGAAACCAGTTACTATGAAATCACTGATTTTGTTTAGCCTGGGGAAGGATGTTCTGGGGGGTTGGAGAGGACATGCCAGGGTGCAGGATCCTGGGGTCAAGTGCAGCAAGAGTGGCCTTAGCCTTTTTCTGTCCAGCAGTGAAGTTGCCCTTCCTTCTGCTCCTGTAGAGGTCTTTCTGCTTGTGGTCACACATCCCTTGGTTACAGGAGAACTTTGGTCTTCCAGGCCAACCTTGGTCTCCTTCCACAGCAAACTCTCAGGAGGCCTTGGATGCCTCTCGGTGCTACTGAACTCGATCCGGATGGCCATGCTGACCCCAGAAATGTTGTGATTGAGCTTTAAGATTTTGAGACCCCAGGAGGGTTGGAAAGGAGCTGAAGTGGACCCCTGTCACCGCCAGCAGCTCTCTAGTCACGGGGACACAGAACAGCTTGAGGGAGACTTTGCTGATCATTTTAAAAAACAATCCCCAAAAGGGTGAATGTAGTTTGATCTTTTCTACCAAGTATTGTTTCAAAAACATATCACAAAAGTACATTTGGGGTCTTTTCCTTCTTAAAGTAGAAATGGTGAGTTTCATATAAAAACAGAGAGAACAAGCAAAAGGAAGAAGTTCTGCCCGACTTTTCAGGTCGGACCAGTCGTGCCCCCTTGGATCCTGGGTAGGGATGTGTGTGTGAAAGGATGTTCTCCTCTGCCTTAGAGGAGGCCTGCTCTTGTTTCATGGAAACAAAGGAGCAGAAAACAATTAAAAATTGTGATTGTCCTCTGCTGGCCTTGACCAGGGTGACCTGGAGCACATGGTCCCCTTGGTAGCTTCCCCCGTATCTTAATCCATTTTCTGCTGCTATGACAGAATACCAGAGACTTGGTCATCGTTAAAGAACAGAGGTGTATTCCTTACATTTCTGGAGGTTGGGACGTCTCAGAGCTTGATCCAGCATCTGGTGAGGGCCTCTGCGCCACACTGTGCCGTGTGGAGGGCGTCACGTGGTCAGGAAGTGTTTCCAAGAGACAAGAGGAAAACAGCTGAATGCACTCATCCTTCATTAGGAGCCCACTCCTGCGACAGACAGCTACGCCACCCCTGTGATAACTAACCCACTCGCAGGTTAACTGACCTGCTGCAGCCATAATTAACCCACTCCTGCAGTCACGACCGTAATCCAGGCAGGAGGATAGTGCCTCTGACCGGGTCACCTTTTAAAGGTCCCGCCTCTTAATACTGAGACAGTGGCAATTAAATCTGAGCATGGGTATGGAGGGGACATTTGAACCATAGCACCAGATGGAGACCCAGAGCACATGCCTCTCCCGGCATGCGTGTGGCTCTCGGGAGCTGGCTGCCTGCCTCTGGGCACCACTGCAGGCGGCTTTCTCTGCACCCCTGGCATCGCCCGACCCACCCCAGGACTTGCAGGCTGTGTGGAGTGAGGCCATCACCGCGCCCACCTCAGGGTTTGGGCAGTCTCCATGTTCAGCCTGCTCTTGGTGAATTATTCAGCCACCCAGGCCATTTCCTTGTTTCTAAAGGGGCTAACAGTCTCATTGCAGGTCACGCTTGGTGCAGCACACGGCTGTGTGTGTCCCCGTCCAAGGCCAGTGGTGACAGTTAGGGTGCTGAGGAAGTTTCACCTCTCCTTTGGTCCCACCTTGCCCCTCCATTGGGGACAAGCCACTTTGGCTAAGGGTTAGATCCTTAGGGATCTCCTGTCCCTCCAAGGGGCTCTGAAGGTTCCACGTCCCCATTTCCCTTTGTCCCCTGTTGTTCTTTCCCACGAAAAATTTGCCTGCTCTGCAAAGGCGCTAAAAGTTCTTATTGGAAAGGCACTTTTATAAAAGTGCAGAAGTTTCCTTGAGAAGCTTTTCAGTAACAGAAATGAAAAATAGATGAGCTCTCTTGAATTGCAAATGCTCTTGAAGTTGGAGGCAAAAATGTGGCAATATGTCTTTTTCCCTCACCCGGGGCGAGGTCAGGGATGCCACTGTGTGTTTAACAGTAAACATCAAGCTTCTTCTTAGTGGCATCATCCTTCCCAGAAACTTGAACTTGATTAATTTTAATCAGCTCAGCCTCTGCTGACCTTTTTCAAAAAAATTTCAATAACTATTTATTATGCTTTCTCTAAGTGCCTAGTTTTATGGCCGCGGCTGTGGAGCTAAAGATACATCAAATAGTCAAATTTCTCTCCCATCGGAAGGATGATAATCTAGTTGCATATGGGTAAAATGTAGAGCAAAAACTGGTGATGCACATGCAAGTTTTAGATTCTCAAGTAAGTGCTCATAGGCTTGAAGGTGCAAAGGGCCAGAGCCCCCCGCCCCAGGACCCCATGGGGCTGCATAGTTGCCCCATTGTCCTGAGGGCCTCCTTGGCTTGACTGAATAATCAGGACCTGGTATTAAGATGGAAACAGCTGTACCTCAACCTGCAAAGCTGCCCCTGTGTGCAGAATCCCAGGGCGCCACTTTAAATGCAGATGGGAGGTTCCCATAAGTCCTGACCTGCTTCGCTCTGGCTCCTTCAGCTTGTGCCAGGATAACAGGCCTCCTAAGTGAGGCCTCACCCTCGCTGGGACACCTCGAAACGTCACAGTGCCAGGGAGCTGGAGACAGCCGAGGGCCCTTGTTGCCCAGGCGGAGGGACGCAGGCCCCAGTATCAGCTGGTCCTGGGCCTCAGTCCTTCCCTCATTCAACATGCCCTTGAGAGCACACGGCGGGAAGAGCTGGAGATTCTCCAGTCTCCTTGGTTGGTTTTCCAAAGAGGAATCCCATTGTGTGTCTGAGCATGTACGTTTGCTTCTGATTTGAAGGACAAAAAGCCCAAAGAACAAGAAAAACGAGGGGATTTTCTTCATCGGCCATTTGCCAAGAAGATGGACAAGAACCCACCCTCGTACAGACAGCCTTCCGCCTCGCTCATCACGCAGATCCAGAACACCAAGGTGCTGCTCAAGGACCGCAAGGCTTCCAAGTCTGGCTTCCCCGACAAAGGTAGCTCAGCTGGGGCCCCTCTCGGCACTCATGTGGAGCTGTGGTCCCCTGTGCTCCCCTCACAGGTGGCGGTGCAGGCCCAGGACAGAGATGATTAATGTGCCCTTGGGAACGCAGCTGTCCCATGTTTGAGGCAACGGGAGAACTGTCGAGGGCCAAGCCGTGGGGGATTAGCCACCCGTACAGGAAGGATTGAGAAAACAGGGTTCGGGCCAATATAGAAACAGAGATTGGGGCAAATGGTATTGCAGGAGCAGAGGCTGGGGTATGGTATTGTGGGAGCAGACGTTGGAGGGTGTGGTACCGTGGGCACAGAGAGTGGGGCACATGGGGCTATAGGAGCAGAGATTAGGGTCAAGGTATTCTAGGAGTGGAGATTGGGATGTATGGTTCTGTGGGACGAGAGGTGAGGCTATAAGGTATTAAGGAGTAAAGAATGGGTGTAGGAATAGGTATGCGTGGTCAGAAGTGGGGCTGTGGAGAACACATGGTGTTCTGGAGCCAGGGATGGTGCATAGTATTGCAGAAGAGACTGGGCTGCAGGAGCAGAGATCAGGGTGCAAGAACAGAGATGGAGCAGAGAGTGGTGGGTGGAAGCCTAGACTGGGACATGGTTTTGTTGGAACCTTTATCAGAAAAGTGGCCCCAGGGAGGCATGGCAGTGTGACTGAGTCTGGGCTACTGGTAGAGGTAGGATGCTCGGACCTGAGTTCAAAGCCCAGCTCTGCTGCTCACAGACCCTGGGTCCTCACTGGTGGTGCCCTTCCCTGTAACAGCTCCCACCTGTTAGAGCTACCAAGTAGATAAAGTGAGATACACATGTAGGCCTCTGCTTGATTTGGAATCCAGCCCATTGCAGATAAATAATAAGTGTGGGTCTGCAACCTTTAGGATGGGCGTGGGAGGAAGTAGGAGAGCTCACCAGGTGCGGGCTTAACACACTGGAGATGCTAAGAGCAGCGACACAGGAGCCAGGGGCCTCCTGACTCACAGCCATGAGGGAAAGGAGAGATTTTTGTTACCAAGGGGATATAGAGGTCCCACTGTCTAATCCTTTTGTTTCAAATATAAAGAAACCAAAATTCAGCGAGGGCCATAGCCAGCTGAGGTCAACTGAGGCTTGCTGGGCAGTAGTGGACTCATGGATGACAGCAGCCACTGTCCTGGCTCCACCCAAAGCCGCCTGCCTTCTTGGTGCAGAGCGGCAGCACTCCTTGCAGGGAGGCCGTGTTCTCTGGCCAGCTGGTAGCACTGGAGGCCTCCCTGATGAACAAAACCTGACTCCTTCCTGCTGATGGGCCTCAGGGCCGTGTGCATCTAGGAGGAGATTTATTTTGGTGACTGTGGGTTTATTTATGGGAGGCAAGGAGAAATACAGTGCCCTCCGCTGCTCCCCACATCTCTCCCCATGGGCAGCAGCTGGCACCTGCAGCTAAGCCTCCACAGAGCCTGCAGACGGTTACGTAGAAGATAGACGCTACCACGGAGCAGGAACTTGGCTTTATTTCCCTCGGCTCCAACTCTGGGGGGGAGGGTTCCCTCTCTTCTCTGGCGTAGTCTGTGCCAACTTGAGATGGAAAATGCGGGGACTGGCTGATGGTTGAACTACCCTGTTCAGAATGGGCTGAGGCTTCGTGGGGATCAGAGTCATGCGGGAGCCATGAAGGAGGGAAGTCCTGACACATGCTGCAGCGTGGGTGGCCCCTGAGGACATGAGGCTAAGTGGAGTGAGCCAGTCACAGAAGAACAGATGCTCCACACAGGAGATTCCTCGAGTGGTCAGGTGTGCAGAGGCAGATGGTAGAATGGTTACCAGGGGTGGAGGAGAGAATGGGAGTCCCCGTTTATCCTGGGCACAGAGGATTAGATCTGCAAGGTGAAAATGGTGCATGGGGATTGGTGGCCCAACAATGCGAGTGTCCTTAACGTTACTGAACTGTATCTAAAAGGTGATTGAGATGATACATTTTCTGCTGTATATTTTTTACATGATAAATTTTCTAAAAATATACACGGGGAAATAGTCTTTCCCGTGTCAGTGTCTGAGGACAGGTTTGTGGTGCTCAGTGAGCCACGCTTCCTGTGTTTCCACAAGTTCCAGGCTTGTCCCGTCAGGCTGGTGCACCTTTTTTATTCAGAGGTCCTTTGACAGGGTCTAGCATTTTAAGCCACCAAAACGGGAATAAGATGTTAAGCTGGGGCCTCCGTCACCAGCCTTCTGTTTCCTGCATCTAGAAGGACTGTCACGGCCTCTGTGGGACCATCAGATGCCGTGGCTGAGTCCTTTGCTTCCTCTTCTTCCTGCCCACCATGTGCTCAGCGTCTCAGCCAGACTGGGGGACAGTGCAGGCGGGAGAGGGGCCGCGTCCCCGTCTCTGTGGCTGTCTTAATGGTTTTGTTTTCTGGGTGTGCAGATTCCTTCGGCTGTCGAAACATTTTCCGCAAAACCACTGATTCCAATTGTGTGGCTTCTTCCTCCATGGAGTTTATCCCCATCCCACCCCCCAGAACCCCCAGGATTTTAAAGAAGCCGGAGCCCCATCAGCAAGGGCCTGGGAGTGCCAGCATCCCGCCAAAGGAAGATCCCCTGATGCTGGACATGGTGCGCTCCTTTGAGTCTGTGGACCGTGACGACCACCTAGAACTGCTGTCCCCTTCCCATCACTATAGGATTCTGAACTCACCTGTGAGCCTGGCTCGCAGGAATTCCAGTGAGAGGACTCTGTCCCCAGGGCTGCTGTCTGCAAGCACGTCACCTCTGCAGACTCCTTTGCATCACACTCTGGTCTCCTTTGCTCATGAAGATAAGAACAGCCCACCCAAGGAGGAGGGCGTGTATTCCCCACCTCCAGTTCCCAGCAACGGTCACACTCAGCCTCTGGGGAGCCCCAACTGTGTGAAGAGCCGGGGCAGGTTCCCCATGATGGGCATTGGACAGATGCTGAGGAAGCGGCACCAGAGCCTGCAGCCTTGTGCAGAGAGGCCCCTGGAGGCCAGCATGCCCCCGCTGCAGCCCTCAGCCCCCACAAGTCTTTCTTTTGACATGGCTGATGGGGTCAAGGGTCAGTGTTAACCTGGGTCCGTGAGATTCTGAGCCTCTGTAAGGAAAGCAATGGAACAGGGCTCCACACGTCTGAACCAAGACCTCGCAGAAGCGTCCTCCTCGGCCTCATCCGCTCTGCCCTGCAGTATCTCACCTGTGGATCCGCCAAAATCCACAGACCCAAAGCCTGCACCACCCAGCCTTGCTTAGGGACCCCCGAGGTGCGAGAAATCACTAGGAGGGTCAGCTACAGAGGCAGCCCATTCCAATTCCAGTCTCAGACCCTCCTTCCTCCCGCCCACTCACCAAGCCTCCTCCGTGAACCCCTGCTGGACTCGGGGCCGAAAACCACACTCTGACCTTCTGGGCCACTCAGATCTATAGACTGTTACCAGATCTTTCTTCACTCTGTGCTACATGCATGCCTCCCAGTGGATTGCTCTCTGTTCAGCTGTGGGTCACAGTCTCACGGGGACCAGTAGTGTCACAAGGTCATTCATCCGGAATCTGTTCCGAGCATCCAATCCCTACAACCTAGCAGAAGCTGTGACCAAGAGCACTGGGCCCTAGGAACCCCAGAGGAAGACGGGGCAGAGCCTCAGAAAAGGATGGAACCCAACAGTATGAACTCTAGAAGGAAAAGACTGACAGAAACACTCATTCCCAAGCAGAGTTTTTAAGCAGGTTTTAATTTTATTTGGTCAAAACTTTCTGATGGTTGAATGATCTTGTCCAAAGAGATTTTTCTTTATATCATGTTGATAAATCAATATTGCATAATTTTTAAAAGCCCAGATGAGAGATGAAAAGCAGTTCCACCAAGTTAATGTCTTCATGAGAGGATTCAGCGTGGAGGGCTGGCTGGGGTGGTGTCTTCTGTGGTGTGGGACCATGATGGCCTGTAAGAGGGGGCAGGACCCAGCCAGCCTGTCTTCATCCCATTGCATCCACAGAACCTTGATCCTTCCGGAAGGCGTAGAACACGGTGACAGTTGGTTCTTTAGAGACAGAGAAAGGATGTGGTGGCAGAATTCAACAAGAAGGTACCAGTTTTTAGGTTGCCCAGAAATCTTGTGCAGGTTAGAGCTGAGCTGGTTTGCTGTGAGCCATGAAGAGGCTTTCAGGAGCCCACTCAGACACAGGACAGCTTCTTCCTTTAGGGAAGCAGCATCCCTCCAACAGGGTTTCAGTTCGTGTTGTGTTTTCACACCTTTTGCCAAGGATCAAACCAAAGACGCGTTTCCCGTCTCGTGACTGTGCCGTCCCTGTGTGTGTGCATTTTGTGGCCCCCAGTGTTGTCTGACCATGTCCAGCTGGAGCCTGACGGAGGCTGTCTCCACGTGGGGACTGGGTCCTGGCACTTGGCAGGGGACTCAGTCGTGGGCAGAATTGCAAGGGAAAGTCAGCCCGGGCTGAGTAGCAGTTAGTTTAGGAGACAGGCTTACAGAACAGCCTGGAGTCTCTGACTTTCGACTAGTGCGAAAAGTGACCATCGACCACTGCTTGGCCACCTCCTGGTAGTCATTTCAGTCCATTGTTCCAGTGATTCCAAAATAGGCCAGTCCCTTGAGAGTCGCAAAGCCAGCCTTCATTTTCCTGCAGCTAACCCTGAGCCAGAGAGTGGTGAGATTGACCTTTACCATTTTCTCGTTTCCTGGTGGAGACTTCCTCTGGCCCCTCATGACTCTTACTGAGCAAGGAGAAAACAGACATTGGCTGTTGCTGGAAGCCACTGAGATGCCCCAGTCTGGGCAGACCTAGGCAAGACCCAGGGCTGCCTAATCCCTCTCGAGGGGCTCCCTCCAGTTCTAGGACATGTTAGGAAGAGGTCAGGATCCTGGCTGCTGGTGTTATCCCTTTATGTGCTTCAGACTGGGTTCCAAACTTCACATTGAAAATAGAACTTTATAAGTGGAGAGAAGAAAAGAATCATCTGGCAGAACCTCCAGCCATCTGACATGAAAAGTGGACTTTCTGATGGTGAAGGATCCTTTTTTAAAGATGGCGGCTTCCAGCTGCAACCGCTTTGCTCCGCAAGATGGCAGGACACCGACCTGTGTGTTGTGAACTTGTTGTAGCCCCTATGTCTCTTTCTTGCATTCTACTTTCCTCGCACGTGTGTGTGCTTTTGTGTCGTCGTTAGTGTGTGAGAAACATGTTCCCCATTCTTCTCACACTTCAAGAAAGGCCGCAGATGTCTACCGCTAGCTGAATCGCGTTGCCGCTGGTAACTTGGACTCTGAACTCAGGTTTACTCTGAACCCAGTGAGAGGAAAGGGAATAGCTGTATTTTTTGGTGTGTGTGTGTGAGCACCCGGCAAATCTATGAAACCAAGTGAAAGAAGAAATGTTAAATTCTTTATTATTCTATTATATTTATATGGAAAACTTGACTATCCCTTTGGTAAGTACAAAGTGTGTTGTCTGTTTGACCCATGACTGTCCCCCCTCAGTCTGTGCCTGTGATTTCAGTAGCTACTGATGGGAATGACTGAACTGTCAACTGGTCACAAAGTCTTGCAGGAAAAGTCCATTGTAATTGTATGATTTGGTCATAAGTAAGTTTATGTCACCATTGTTAAATATATGTACTTTTATAATGACTGTGAAATACACTTTTTCCTCACTATGATGGCTTCTTTATTTGCTCATACATCTTAAAATAAGGAGATTGTAAAGAACAGAATCATCCTGGGCATTTTCTACTCTAGTGCTCCAGCCACATTTCACCTGCACCAGGTATGTCTACAAAAGCCTCTGTCACTGACACACTGCAAATGGCAGCTCGGGATGAATCAGCATTTTACAGTGTTGAGGGGTCAAGATTTCCCATGGAGACTCAGAAAACAGCACTTGCAGAATGATGTCTGTGAACATTGCTTCTGGATATTGTCCTTCCTTCAGGCCTGGCTCAAGGAAGGGGTGGGGAATGATGGGAGGGGATTGAGGGGGTTCTAGATTAGCTGGGTGGATTGTCCCAATCGTTGCTTCATTCGTAACTGTGCACAAGACGTTTTTCATACATAGCAGCTTGCTTAAGCCTCGTACCCCTTTTACAGTGATGAAATGAGGCTTAGTGGATAGCATGTTTAGAAAGTGGAGAGGCCTCCATTTCTACCACACAAAGCTCACTATGGAATTGACGCCGAGATAAAGGAACAGTATCTAATTTTGATATTTTCTTGTAAGAATCACAACATTTTAGAGCAGAAAGAAAATCTGAGAATCTCTGGTTCAATCACAGCCTTTTTTTTTCTTTTAATGAAGAGAAAGTGGGGGGCCCCAGTAGTTTCAAGACACCAGAGTCCCCAAGTGAGCTAGCATCAGAGCTGGTCTGGAACATATATTCCTCTCTCAAAGAACAGAGAAATTTATATGTGGCCACTATGTTTAGAGGGTGAAGTTGACAGCAAACGAAGCTGTCATTCCAACAGAATTTCTGAGGTTCCTACAAGGATCCAGTCTTCATTTTTAAGTTATGTGCAAAATTGTGCAGCTTCTTATGATTCTGCACAATTTGAGAATAACTGTCCTAATCGTGCAGATTCTTGAACATCCCACTCTTTCCACCCTCCATCACCAGGTTATCGAAGCTGGAAATAGCTTTCTTACTGGACTCTGTCTTCCTTGATAGAGCTCCCAGGTAAGCAGCAGCCTCTTGATAGCATGTTACTACTTTAGCCATTCTAAGTCTATTGGGTTTAACTGGGTGAAATCAATAAAACATTTTGCATTATAGCCATATCACAAAGTTAGACAAATTCATAAAGGATGCAAGACTGATGTATTTTTTAGGGGGGGGGGTGGGTCTGGAAGTCTGTTATGTTGTTTGTTTTCTTTGTAGGATCCTCCGTGTGCCATAGGCTCAGTAAGAATAATTCAGAGCAGTCCTGGGAGCTGGTTCAATTTAATGTCATCACTTTTCAATGAAAGGAGCGTGTTTCCTGAGTAGTAAATGAGTGTATTATTTGTGGCAGCTTTTTTTGTCAAGGGAGCTTTTCAGACATCTGGTTCCAAAGACAAATGGGGCACATATTTGTTCTTCTTTTCTGCGGATGTGTTCCCACAACGCACGGTGATGCCTGGGATTGGCTGCCTGTGGGCATCCAGGAAGGGGGAGTTGGGGAGGTTGAGCAGAGGTCTTTGAGGGAAGATGAGGAACATCTCAGGCTTTGCCCCCCCCCCCACCGAGTATCCACATCTGAGCTGGTGTTCAGATGATAAGGCATTTGGGGACCCACATCTGGGGGCATAGAATAGCTTGATGTGGAGCAGCCTTGGGGATCAACTGGAGTAGACTGGTTTACGTTGACAAGATGGCACATTGTAGAAAGGACGATGCCAGGAAACTGTTACCTATTGGAGAAAAAATTAATAGCTCTGATTCAAGGGCCTCAGCTGCTTGCATTCCCTACTCAGAAAATGACCTGAAAGCTATTTTGAAAGCAAAGGCTTTAACTTATATTTAAACTCTATATGGTGACAAAAATTCATTTTTTCCTAGACCTGTGGCCACAGTCAGGTGGAGAAGGATAGATTGCCATCCTATCACCAGAACAAGGCTTCTTGTCTGAAACGGGTGATGGATTCATGGCAGGTCTCCTTCCCATGACCGTGACCCCTTCATTTCTGTTCTCCCCTCTGGCAACCAGGCTTTACTTGGGTGACATATTTAACCCCGAATCTCTGTGACCTTCCCGAGGAAGATTTATTTCCTACTGAATTTTTTATGAGGCTCACTGACTCCAAAGCAGCCATCTTCCATGTGGTGACTCAGGGATCCTGGCTGCTTCCAGTTTGTGGCTCCAGCCACTTAAAATGAAGCTCCTCTGGCTGCTATAGCAAGAAAGGGAGAGCTGGGGAGTTTCCCACCAGCCCTGAGTGCTCTGTGAGGGGCGTATCACTTCCCCTCACAGCTCATTGGCTTCAACTAGTCTTCAGGGCTTCTCGGTGAGCAAGGGGCTAGGAAATGAGGAAAGCAAATGGCTATTTGGGATACAGATCATATTTCTGTCACAAATACCTGACATTTAAAGGTACCTTACAACTAGACTGGCCTTGCCCCATCGTGACACCATTTATAGCATCTCTTGGTGGGTGCCGCTTTTCTTAAATTAGAGGGTCAGCGTTGGGAAATTGTAACGCCTCATTTAAGGGGCGTGTTTTAGGGCTGAGTTGTGTCCTCCCCAAGTTTAGACGTTGAAGCCCTATCTCCCAGTACCTCAGAACGTCACTGTATTTGGAGATGGGGCATTTAAACAGCCACGTTAAAGTGAGGCTGTTTGGGTGGAACCTAATCTGATCTGAGCAGTGTGCATGTAAGAGGAGATAAAGAGGGCGCTGCAGAGACCAGTGGTGGCAGAGGGAGAAGGCAGCCAGCCCTCAGCCAACTGAGGAGAGAGGCCTCGGGAGAATCTCTGCCAGCACCCGATATGATTGGCAGCCTCCAGAACCCTGAGAAAGTACATTTCTGTCGTCTAAGCCACCCAGACTCTGGTATTTTGTCATGGCAGCCATAGCAGGCTGTCCTGGGGGGAGGCCAAATAGTAATATTTACATAGTCCACATACCTTAGAAGTTTGATCTGCTGAATACATTTACCCTTTTCTGACAACTAAATTACTCTTAGAAAGTTTCCTATTTGGGGAGTGACCTTTTATTTATGTTCCCTGAGTGCTAAGCTTAGTGTGCCAGTTATTTTCAAGAATATATTTCCTCCTTTGACCCTGAGATCTGCAAACGTTTTCTGCAGAGAACCAGATAGTGACTAGAGGATCACCAAGCAGACTGTTGCATATCCTTTTTTTTTTTTCAGTTTAGTTTTTGTACTATAGCCACTTAAAAATGTGAAATCCATTCTTATCTTTGGTAGACATATTAAAACAGACCACAGCAGATTTCTACAGCTCCCAGGCTATGATTTGCTAGCCCTGATTTAATCTTCACAAGAACTCTGTATAGTGTCATATTTTCTCCACTTAGCAAATTCTGTCTAGGACTCACAATCAACACACAGAACAAATGATCACTTTAGGAATTCACCACTTGGAGACAGAGAGAGATAAAACTCTTTTTGTCGTGTCTGGGACCGTGGGCTGGCTCTCTGGACTCTCAGAAGGGTCTGTTAATAATAGTAATGAACAGGTCAGCAGTTTGGCCAAATGATTTGACTTAAGTGAATGTGGAGGTGGGCAGAGAGCCTGGCTTATCTCTTTATTACTCCTTCTTGTGTTGCTTTGGGTAGATGTATTAGTCTGTTTTTCATTACTATAATGAAATACCTAAGGTAGGTTAACTTTATAAAGAAAAGAAATTTATTTAGCTCAGGATTCTGGCCCAAGGCCAAAACAAGCTTCTTGTTGGTAGAGTGTCAGGGTGGCACAAGGCATCACATGGTGAGAGACAGGGAGTGTGCATGTGTTTCTACATCCTTGGCCTCTCTTTCTATAAAACCAATAGTAGTCACCCATGGGGCTGCACCCCAATGGCCTTATCTAGTTTAAGTCACCTCCCAAGGGTCCCACCTCTAAATACCATAGTTGGATTAAGCTTCCCCCACTCCTAATGCCTCACAGTGAAACTGAACTTCAACATGCATGCTGGGGAACACACTCAGACCACAGAGGTGGATTTTCAGGCTCTCTGCCATCCACGGCATGGCGAGGCTTCAGGAGTCCGCCTTTGCCACTGAGTTCACACTCTCAGATTCATTCCTGCCTTGTACAGTTCCGTTTTTTCTTTTTAGTTTTTTAGTTCTTTTCCATCTCAAGCCTATTTCCTCTTTTGAGAATGGATTCTTAAAAAATAAAAAAAAAGAAAGAAAACAACAACAACAACAAAATGGCTCATTTGCATATGAGAAGGGAGAGTCCTGGGGAACAAGGGGAAACCTAGAGTGGATGTGGAGCCCAATGATGCTCCCAGTCTTATCATGACCATTACTCACAACTGTGTGACTTACTCTCAACTGTGTGACGTGGGGCTGCGGGCTGGGCAGTCGCCCCCTCTGCTGCAAGATGAATTGTGTCATCTGAGTCAGAGCGTTCCAAATAGCCCATTCAGTGTCCCTCCCACCCACGGCCACTTCAATTACATGAGCCATGCTCTCTCACAACGTCAGGCCCATGTCAGAGAATCACAGGGACTTTGGAATTTACTCTCCTCTGGGCCTAGATTCCCCAGGAGTTTGGAGAAGCCCAGTGCAGCTCCTTGAGCATGGTTTTTGTAACTCTGCTAATTTAACAACAAAATCATTTTCCTTAAAACGAATGGGTCACACATACTGGTGTAAAATCAGTGTGAGTTTTATGAGTACAACCCTCATCATCCTATCTGCTTTGGGACTTTGGGGGAATAATTTGAAGAAGCAGGGGCCAGGTGCAACTGCCCTCATTTACTGAGGCTGCATTTGAGGCCTTGAATGGAGAAATGATACACTGAAAAATTCATGGTTTGTTGGTGGCAACATCTGTCTGCAAGCTCAGTTTTCCTCTTACTAACCCAGGAGAACCTAGAATTAAAGGAGTCCCTGGTGGATTGTCAGATGGATATATGAGTAGGTGGATGGTTGGATGGATGGATGGATGGGTGGGTGGGTGGGTGGATAGATGGATGGATGGATGGATGGATGGATGGATGGATGGATGGATGGATAGGTGGGTAGATGGATGGGTAGGTGAGTGAATGGATGTATCTGTGGGTGGATAGATGAACAAATGGTTGGGTGAGTGGATGAATGGTTGGGTGGATGGAGGGTTGGGTGGGTGAATGGATGGATGTATCTGGGTGGATGGATGGGTGAATGGTTGGGTGGGTGGCTAGCTGGAGGAATGGTTGGGTGAGTGGGTGGATGGATGGAGGGATGGTTGGGTGGGTGATGGATGGAGGGATGGTTGGGTGGGTGTATAGCTGGAGAGATGGTTGGGTGTATGGATGGATAGATAGTTGGGTAGATGAATGGACTGATAGGGGGATACATGAATGGACTGAGAGTAAATGTTAAAAGGAATTATATGGCTTACATTTGTGGATTTCTGGAGGGGCAGTTAAGGGAAAAGAATATACTCTCCTAATCCAGAGCATAAGTTTTCAAATATGTGATTTCTTTTAAAGAAGGAAGGCCTGACTTTGGGTACTAAGATCCTTTACAGATCCTTCTAACATAGGTCCCTTCACTGCCCTAGAATTAAGGAATCAGGGACCTCAGTTCTATGGTAAAACCTCTATTAAATGCATGTATATCCATTTGATTGTTTTCCTTTGATGAGCCTATAGGGATTTGGCCAGATGAGGCTGACCATCAGGTAAGCCGGAACAGTCACCTTGCCACTCCCTCCACACACCAAGTTGTTCATCAGGCTGGTGTCTGGAGACCCAAGCTCCACAGTAAAGTAAAAGGAAACTGACTTTGAAAGAGTGTGTCATCCTCAATTTCAGTCTCGTCAGCCCAAGCTCCCAGCTGTGCTGTGCACGGACCACCTGGGTCCACAATCAGCTGGACAACGAGTTTTCACAAGGAGGCATGGAACCAATCCGGACGGCATTCACACAACGCCCTCTTACCCCAACTGACCTAGTCACTTCCCCACTGTTTATAGCCTGAAGTTTGTCTCCCCAATTTCATATCGAAACCCTATCCCCTCCTGCTGCAGACTTTATTTAGAGGTAGGTCCTTTAAAGAAGTGACTAAATTAAAACGAGGCCCTTAGGGTAGGTCCTAAAGTAGCCCAACTGGCATCCCTATAACAGGAAATTTGGATGGACAGAGATCCACACGAGGGATTCAAGGTCAGAGAATAGGGCCCATGTGAAGACCCAGTGAGAAGGCTGCCATCTGTCCGCCAAGGAGAGAGACCTCAGAAGGAACCCAACCAGCAACTTCTTGATCTTGGACTTCTCATCCTCAGAACAGTAAGAAAATAAATTTGTCATTTAAGCCACCTCGTCTGTAGTGTTTAACTATAGCGGCCCTGGCAACGTAACACAGCCACAAACCCCAGGTGTAGAAATAATGAAGCCCATCCCCTGAGAACAGACAGGAGTTCACTCAGACCTGATTGTGCAAGGGAGTCGGCCACCGTCACCTGCATTTGGCAGAGACACAAGGGCAGACAGAGCGTGGAAGCTGTGGATGGTAAAGCCTGTATCATTGTCCCAATGTCATTGTGTAGAGGAAGAGTGTGCTCTGAGGGGAGGCTGCTGACAGGAGGAGCCTAGAGGCAACCTGGCCAGAAGCAGGACATGGTGTGTGACTAGTTTGGGGAACTTATTTGGCTTCTTTCTGGTTGGAAAGAAGAGGGCAAAACTTAGGGAAGCTGATGGCCCTTGGCCAAGTCCTGACTGCTGCAAAGGTTTGGCTCAGGGCTGCAGAGCTAAGGTTCAGAGTCCCCTTGTCACATTATATGGTCTGGCCGATGTCCGCATGTGTATTCAGTGTCTCCAGGAGTGGCAGGATGTCTCTACTGTATCTGTGTCCTAGGTCTGCCCTAACAAATCACCAGAAACTTGGTGGCTTAACACAGAAATTTATTCCCCTACGTTCTAGGGACCAGAAGTCTGAAAGCAAAATGCCAGCAGGGCCACCCTGTCTCTGGGGTTCCTGTGGAGCCTCCTTCCTCACCACTTCCTGCTTCTGTGGTTCCCAGTGGTGCTTGGGGTTCTCTGCCTCCATCTTCACGCGGCGTTTTCCCCGGTGTGTGTCTAATGACACTCATGGATGGACATTGGCCACCCTCCTCAGTAGGACCTCATCTTTACTAATTGCATCTGCGGTGACACTGTGTCCAAATAAGGCCACTTTCTGATGGACATGAATTTGGAGGGAGACACCATTCAACCCACTCCAGTGTTAAAGGGCCCTTCTGCTGTCACCAAGTCTGAAAGTTACCCAGGTTTGGACCTGGCATGGCACCCTGGGCATGGTGGGGGATTTAACTCAGTGAAGTCTTGGGATGTCCAGGGGAGTAGATTTTAGGAATGGCCTTTTGGGTGGAAACTTTAGGGTCTTTTGAAGTGGGAGAAGAATCCACATCTGACCACGCAGAGGGTTTGGCAGGCCAGGGAAGGCCAACGCTGGAGTTCAGGGTCTGATGATCTCCTGACAGACTTTTAGAAATGAACAGAGAAACAACTGAGGGTCACTTAACTGTGAAAGTGCTATACCAAGGGTTTATAAAATCTTAAGGTTATTTGTGATTCCTTTGCAAAGCCCAGATTATCAACATGTTGCTGACCCCAAAACTGTATCTCCAAAACAGAATGGACCCTGCGGCATTAGGCACGTTTATTAAATTCCAGAGAAAGTCCACGTTCAAGGCAGTATGTCTAAGACCAGTAATCTCATTTCTCCAGAGACTCTCTTCTGAGCTCCTTCTTATGGTGAAGGGCATCACAGATTCCAACTGGCCCGAATCTAGCCCATTCATATTTCCCAAATCACCCCCACATCCAGCCCATTCATATTTCCCCTCAGTTCTTCCACCACTATCTTTCCAAAGATGAAAGGCTAGCAAAGGTCTTCCTATAACCTCCAGATGGAAGGCCTGACACCCACTCTCTTTCCACCATTGCCATTTAGCATCGTGTAGTGGAAGACATCGAATCAGGAACCCTCTGCCACATAGGGATTGGAGAAAGAGTATAAGTGAGAATTAAATAGTTTATACCAGGCTCAACTTTCTAGTACAGGAGAGTGCTATAGAAATACTACTTATTGCACTGTGCAGCTGCATTATGCTATTGTGTAGAGTCAGAAATCTGAGTTCTCAGCCTTGATTGGTATTAAGGAGTTACAAAGTCACCTTTTTCTTGAAGGACCAATCCCACAACAACAGCACAAGAACAGAAATTAGAGTTGAGTTCATCCCCTTGAGACTGAACATCTGTTTTCCTGCTATCACCATCTTTCAAAATGCTTTTGTGGGATTCTGTTTTGCCCTTGGAGTTTGCTATGGTTTGGATCTTGAATGGCCCCAAAGGCCTCTAGGTAAAGGCTTGGTCCCCAGCCTTGGCACAGCTGGGAGGTCATGAAAGTTTTAGCAGGTGGGGCTTAGTGGAAAATCTTTAGGTCATTGGGGGTATCCCTTGACCTAAAGGGGGTCTGTGGGATGTCCTGGTCCCTTCCTCTTCCTCTTTAGCTTCCCAGTCACAAGGAGAAAGGTTTACTCAGCTCACAATCCCATCATGATCTGCTTCCACAGGCCCAAAGCAACAAGGTCAATCAATCACGGACTGAAACCCCTAAAACTGTGAGCCACAAATAACTTTTTTTCTCTTTATAAGTTGATGCTCTCAGGTATTATACTAGTGGAAAGCTGACACCGAATTCACCTTTTTAAAAATTATTTTGGAATAATTTAATTTTATAGAAAAGTTGCAGAAAGTTCAAAGAGTTCTTAAATACACCTCCCCCAGTTTCTTCCATTGTTGACATCTCACCCAACCATGGTAACATTTGTCAAAAACAAACAAACAAACAAACAAATGACACTGGGCATTAGTGTGCACACAACTCCAGACTTTATTCGAATGTCATGAGATTTTCCTGCCCCGGGATCTAATCCAGGACACCCCATTGCAGTTGACTGTCATGTCTTTTTCCTTTGTGGTCTGGGGCAGGCAGTCAGTCTTGTACTGTTTTTCCTGAGAGTCTTGAGAATAACTGGTTTGTGTTCTGTTTATTGGATGTCCCCTGCCTGGGGTTGTCTGTTATTGTCATCGTGAGTAGACTGGAGCTGTGCATGTTTGTAAGGAATGTCACTGAGTGGAAGTACCTTCTCACCACGTCACACTGGGGAGTATGTGGCAGGTGCATGATATCACTAAGCATGTGAGCCACTCTTTCCAGCTGGCTAAGGGTCCCTGGGACAGGCTTTCCTCCCCTTTGCTTTTTGAGCACTTCCTTAACTCCTAAAATTACCAGATGCTCCAGGCTCATCTAATATTTTCCTTGCCCTGGCCCTGGAACCAACCATTTCTCCAAAGAATTCTAGTCCATCATGTTCTTTTGACATTTACCAGTAGTGGCAAATCCCATTCCTTTGTGGGTGCATTTAAGAAACCTAGTAATGACTGCAGGTCATTTGGAATTGTATCTGGCAAAATCGACTGGTGATTGAGTGCATTAAATCATTTATTTCACCAAAAATCGTGTGACAGAAAGTTAGTGGCAGACCAAAGTATTCTCATTCCTGAGAAATGAATCACAGCAGGAGTTCTTTAAAACGTATTTAACATTTACTAATCACTTTAGTATTTATGCATAAAATAATCTGATCAGCTCTCTGCTTTTGTGAAATGAACTGAGCATGAACAATGTTACTGATGTTAAGAAAACAAATTAGCATTCTCTGCACTTTCGATTTTGAAATGGGTATTTTTTTCTAAGTCTCAATGTGGAAGTTTTCTGCTACAAATCATGAAGCTTTTTTTCTGGGTTATAATAGAAACACCATGTTCCATGATCAGTGACTATTTTTTTTCTCAAAAATGCGTGTGCTTTTTACTTATTTATTTTTATATTTAAATCTCCCTCAAAGAACCAGAGCAAATAAATGCCGAGGCTTCTTAGTTGAAGGTTCATCATTCCAAATCTTTGGCAAATGTTCACAGAAATTTCTCTGGTGTTCAAGTTTTCTTCCATCTAAATGTAACGTATCAGCCTCCATGCGTGAAACTCACCGTCCCAGAGGCTGAACTTTTCAACATCTCCCCTGCTCTTGTGAGTGACAGGGAAGGTCCTTTGTGCTTCACTGATAGCCCTATCCTTCCTTCCTTAAACTTTCTGTGACAACCACAATCACGCTTGTCTTGGCCGTCTGTTCTTGGCATTTTCTCCAAATATTCCATTTTAACATGTCACATATCTTGTGTGCCCAGTGTTTCAGTTTATATAAAATTGGAGAGCCTTTGCTCTTGAAACGGCTCTCATTTATACAGAGGTGTGAAGCCACACGCCCCCTGTCTAGCCTCTGCACAATTCCTCTTCAGATCAGTCTTTGATTTCCACAAGCCGCATAGCCCCTTTGGGGGCACAGAAAGCCACTGCAGTGGATGGACAAACAGTCGTGGTACAAAGAGTTAGAAATATTTATTCTGTCCTTAGATGGACTGCGTGTGATCCAGCAAGGAGACACCCCAGAAACCTCCACCAAGTTGTATTTCATGAGCCTTCATAAAGGATATAAGCTAATCCAGTACTACCCTAGCCTGACCCAACACGGTTGGCTAGAATCTACTTTATTCTTCCCTTGTCATCTTTACCTACCCAGACTTATTGGAAATGTTGAATTGAAGCTTATTGAAATCAAAATCGCTACCTCCATTTCTTAATGTTGTCCGGTTCATCTTGTAGTGTTGCATTCTGGACTCTTCTTCTATCACTTCATTGAAATTATTCTTGAGCATCACTAGAAACTTCCTCATTGCCAAATGTAATGGACATTTTTTTTCTTTTCTTTCACTGGACACCCATCTGTTATGGCCTGAATTCTATATAGAAGACACAGAATTCCCTTCCTCTGTAGAAGTCCTAATCTCCCATGTGACTATATTCAGAAATGGGTTCTTTGAGGAGGCAATCAAGACTTAATGAGTTCTTGAGGGTGGGGCCCTAATCCAATAGCACAGGTGTTCTTGTAAGGAGAGCAGCCTCACCCCCAGCTATGTGCTTTGCAAGTTTAGGAATATCTTTTTCATTTTGCATCCCCAGTGTCTAGCTGTGCCTGGAGCATATTAGGTGCTTTGCAAATATTTGTTGGAGCATAACTAGACACCTCTTTTTGGTTTTAAGCTCTGTCCTATGGCTGGGCTAGATATGTGCCAACATTGCTAAGAATTTGCTCGTTCCGAGAGGAAAGGGCACAACTAATTGTTTGCCAGTCTCATGTCCTGCCTCCCGGGAAGGCCAGAGAACAACATTCACCTCTTGACATGCACAAGTAGGACAGTCCTGCAGAATCCAGATAAGGAAGGCTGAGGACTCTTCCTCCATGTTGCTAGGGAGTCAGGCTTATGATCACTGTCAGAATCACTGTCTATATGTTACAAGAAAAGTACAGGGAACCTTAGGAAAGTAAGCCCCCACCCCACTGTGATAATAGAGCTTATTCTGCAAATCCTCAGAAAAGTAGAAGAAGAAAAAAAAGCTACCCCAAACCCCATGACCTAAAACATTTAGAGTATTCTCCTAATTTTTTCTTGTGTGTTTATAAATACATTTGTTACCCCTTTGTATAGTTCTTCCGTTTGTTTTTTAATTTTATCTTGGAATAATTTTAGACTCGAATTCCAATTGCAAAGTGAGTACAGCAAATTCCCATGTACCATTCCCCAGATTCCCCAGTGATGGTTTTGAGTTTTTTGTTTTAAAATTGTATTTGTATAACATAAAATGTGCCATTTCAATCATTTTTAGGTTATGACATTCCCTTTTGTTGTACAACCGTCACCTCCATGCAGGTGCAGAACTCTTCATCTTGCGAAACTCAAACAACTGGCCAAGCTCCCTCCCACCAGGCCCTGGCAACCACCATTCTACCTTCTGTCTCTGTGAACTGGCCACTCAAGACATCTTGTGTCAGTGGAACCATGTGGGGTTTGTCCTCTTGTGACTGGTTTATTATACTTAGCATAATATCAGGAATGTCTTCAAGATCCACCCATGTTGTGGCCGGCATCAACATTTCATTCATTTTTCTTTCCTCCTTTAGTGCTGTGGATTGAATCCAGGGCCTCACACACGCCAGCCTGCCTTTTTATAGCAGAAAAATAGCCCATCGTATAGATATACTTCATTTGTTTACTCATTCATCTGTTGATGGACTCTTGGGCTGCTTCAATCTTTTGGTTATTGTGAATAACACTGTTATGAATTTTGATGTGCAAATACATGTCCGCATCCTTTCTTTTATTTCTCTTCATTATGTACCTAGAAGCAGAAATGCGGGATCATCTGGTAATTGTTAGGGGTTTGTTTGTTTGCTTGGGTTTGTTTGTTTGTTTGGTTGGTTTTTAATCCACTCTACTGGGGCTTGAACAAGGGTTGCTGTACCTTTGAGCTACATCCCAGCTCCACCCCACATCTATTTATTTATTTATTTATTTATTTATTTATTTATTTATTTATTTATTTATTTTTTAGAGTACTGGGATTGAACCCAGGGCCTTGCCCTTGGTGGACAAGCACTCTACTGCTGAGCTACATCCTGGGCCATTTTTCCCCCCTTCATTTTATTTTGACACACAGTATTGCTAAGTTGCCCGGACTTGGTCTTGAACTTGTAATCCTCCTGCCTTAACCTTGGCAAGGACTACAGACATGATCCTAGCGTTTTCCACAACAGTTGCACCATTTTATATCTCCACTAGCAATGTACAAGAATTTCAAATTCATTCATATCCTCACCAACACTTGTTACTTTTAATTTTTTAAAATAACAACCATCATAATAGGTGTGCCCAGGGGTAACATCATATGCAACTATTGTATAAGGAACATCAAGAATATCCGTATTTCAAGACTTTTAAAAAGCCTTATTTGCACATGCATCTTTGTTGCCCCCATCTTTACTTGCTAAACAAGACATTTATACATAACAAAAGCATTTGGCCCTGACACTGAAACCTCTCCATGAGTACTATTTATCTGGTAGCCTCATATTCCCACGAGGAACCATGGCTTTCCTCCTAACAATGATGTCTTGGAGAGCAGAGAGGAGTCCCTAAAATGGCCTAGTGGCATTCACTGAACTGAGTTGGGAGCCCAGCATGTCACGGGGTTTACTGTGCCCTGGGCAACTCGCAAGCCTGACCTGGGATGGTACAGAGACTTCCTGAACTGACGGAAATACAAGTCTCCTTTAGCTTGTTGACACAACAAGCTGCCAGACTTGGCAGTGCCAGGAAAGGAGATGAGAGGGAGCCCTGGTTTCCATTATGTGTTCTTGAGGCTCAAAAAGGAAGATAGCAATTTGGGGTTTGCTTAGGGAATGAGGCTCAAGCTAACCATGGATGATGGGAGAGTTGTTCCAGTAGGGACTGGGTTTGACCTTGACCTCAGGACATCAGCACGGTTGGACCTCAGGACACCCCAGCTGCCTGGGCACCTCATAGCCACACCCTCCAACCCACAGTCCCAGATCCCTTCTGTCAGGTCCCTGTGGCTGTAACCCAGCACCACACACTGGGGGGTCCGGAGCAGCAGGGGTTTCTTCTTTCACAGTTCTGAGGCCAGATGTTTGAAGTCAGGGTGTGCAAAATGAAAACTCTTTACCCTTCGGCAAGTTACTCTCTCTGCACCTCACTGTCTGCAAGATGAGAGGATAATAGCCCCAGGGGACACCCTGGGGCTCTGCCCAGATCCCGAGTTCCCTTTCCTGATTGGTGTGTGCTTGCCCAGCTCCTGTGTGCTTTCCCTCCACCTGCCTGTACCTGTGACCCTCTTCTGAAGCCTGCTTCTGGACCTGGCTCACCTTCAAGAGCCTGGAACTAATAGTCCTGGGAGTTCACATCTGCTGGGGCAGCCTGAAGCCCAGGACTGATGGGTGTTCTTTAGAGATGATGCAAAGAGCACTGGCCCTCCCCTGGTGGAAGGAGGGCTCAAAGTATTGACACCTGAGGCTTTATAGGAAGAATGATGGAGGGCTAAGGGACACCTCGGTAGGATGACCACCTTGTCCCAGGAGGTCTCTCTTTTAGCACTGAAAGTGCCTGTGACCAGTGCCTGTGGCCACAGTCACATTAGCCAGATGCAGGATCCTAGAAGTCAGCCCCCCTGGGTAGCACTGTAGAAGGGGGTTACTGTCACTACTGACACGCATGATGAGGTACCCTCACCTTGGAGGGGCTCAGGAGTCTCCAGGCTCCCAGGGCTTTTCCACCAGTTGGACCTCTCTTGGGCTGCTGACCGCAGTGGGTTCACAGTCAGAAGTGTGAGTAGTGGGGTGTCCTGGGTATTGCTCTTTCAGGGTCCCTGGTGGGGACATTCCTGGAGGAACCAGGTTGGCAAAGCTCAGGGACTATGAATGAGAGGCAGGTGCCAGACAGCATCACCTGCAGGCAGGAAGCTGGTGCCCAGTCTGTCCCCGTCTATGTGGTGCCGGAACAGCTCCTGGGCGGACACAGTTGGGAATTTCAAGGCAGGTCAGTGTTTTTGGACCTCCGTGCTGGCTACAAACAGCAGCTTGTAAGTTTTAAAGGCTTGAGGCAAAATATACCACTACAGTTTATAAAAGAAGCCCAAGCTGAGAGGTTTGGCCAGTGTTTCTGTTTCACATGGTCCTGCTCTATGATTTGCAAGTTTGGGTAAACTTCACTGCCTGTCATGATACTGCTGACCAGTGAAATTCTAGAAACCATCCTGCACTAATTCTGCCCAGAAAATGGTTGGGAAAACCCAAATGATGACAACGCAGGAATTTTCCTCTCTTCGTGTTCAGAACTCTTGCTCCATTTCTATGAGATCTATGGAAGGGTGGCCCTCACCCCTCCTGTACCCCTGACATCTTATAGAGCTATCGCTTCTGGAATACAGACAGTCCAAAGCACAAGGAAATGCCTTATGGTGTTCTGCCACACAGAAGCTTCAAGCATTGACTGACATGTCTTTCCTAGTGCAGTCAGAGGAGCCTGAGGAAGAGAGGGAATAGGAAATTCCTTCCAGCACGCAGAATAAAACCTGTCCTTCAACAAGTGTCGGTAATGAGGTCATGTGAACATTCCCTTCTGGATATGTCTTAATGATGCCGTTTCAGCTTCATTTCATGGGGAACCAGACTCTTAGCTGTACCTCCAAATCCCAATTTTCTCTGTTGGGGAGACAAGAAAAGGTGCTAGCAAGAAAGGGACTCGGGTTCTGAGAGCTTGTTGGTCCTATTGTTCAGAATGTGGAGGACACAATAGGACCAACAAGCTCTCAGAACCCGGGTCCCTTTCTTGCTAGCACCCTTGTGGCTTATTTTGGGTCTTGGCCCTCCTTCGTCATCCTTTCTCCTTCCTCTTCAGCGGTTCTTCACGGGCCCTGCTGGAGCTGAGTTCCAGTTTACATGAGGAAGTGCAGATGATTTGTAGAGCACTCATTTTCATGTAAGCAGAGAATTTTACACATGAATCCAGTTAAGCCTTTCCTCCAATAGAAGTTGGATTGAGAAGCCTTCATATCAGCATCTCTTATTTGCTCTCAGTCATGGAATAGTTTTGCGATTTGGCCCAAACTGGGGCGCAAGCCTCTCAAGACCTCCGTGAGGGCCATCGCCATCTTCGAAGGCAGTTTCTCCTCAGCTGGGACCAGCTCTTCTTTAGATACGTCTCATCCAGCATCTTAAATCAGGACTGTCTGGGCTTTATTTGTGTTCAGGTGTTTTTATTTCAAAAACCAAACACAGAAACGAACTAATGAGAAGCAAAGCTTCAAGAGAAATATTGAGTTTAGCCATATGGAGCTGCCACTTTTGTGGGCCTGTTTTATATGGTTCAGCTGAATCCATACAAGTCTGCTCACAGCTAACGCAGTGGTTCTCAGTTTGACTGCATGTGAGATTCACTGGGGAGCTTTAAAAACAGAATGAAAACAAAACCCAGGTCATATTCCAGACCAATTAAATTGGAATCTCCAGGGTTGGAACCCAAACAACAATTAAAAAAAAAAAAAAAAAAAAAAAAAAACTTCCCAAGAGATTTCCATAGACTGTCAAGGCTGAGAATTTCTAAAATAAATTAAAATATGTGGTTTTTATTAACTCATCATAGTCCCTCCTTGTGGGTGACTGGAGCCACTTGTCAAAAGAATCTAAGTTTATTTTTAGAACTACAAACGCCAAACAAAACAGCTCCTCAGGAAAAAACCCTCAGAGCCCAACTGCCACCACCGGCTTCCCCCAAGCCTCTCACCCACACCCCACAATCCTCCTGCTCTTGAGGCCGATTGGCTGGGTCGCGTGGGCGGAGCCAAAGAAGTCCCCCAATGAGCAGCTCCGTGGTCTGAAAGGGCAGGGAAACAGCCCAATGAACATCACCGCAGAGGAGCCAATCAGCTAGATGTTGCTGGGGCCACTGTGAGCCAATCATCAGCCGGCATCTGGAAGTTTGCTGGCAGCTGGAAGTTTGCTGGGGCCCCCTTGGCTGTGGCTCTCAACATCTCCCCCTCTCTGTTTAAACAACAAGCATGTGGCTTAGGGACCGTGCCTGCCTTAGGTTGTCCAATACTACATATGGTCCTTACCCGTCTTCGGATGAGCTGACCTCAGGGCGTCAGCCTCCTATCTTAGGTTGGTACCATTGTAATTGGATCTTACCCGTCATTGACTACCGGTCCAGTATACAGCCACACCTGTGGAGAGGTCTTTGTCATGACAAGCAGAAGGGAGGAAGATACACCAAGCCAATTGACGGCTCTTGTTGGAAAAATTGTACAACCAATGACATCATCAGTAAAAATACTCCAACACTACCACAAGTCGCTGCACCAACAGATAGTTCACAATGCATACAAGTGAGTTCACGATGCATACAAGTGACACATAGTTTAGGCAAGTTCTGCAAGCAGTTCAGTGATGGCTATTGCAGAAACTGTAGATTAGTTTTATCTTTGTCTTCACCAGCACTGGGATGAAGATAGGAATTCTGGCAATAATGGCTAAAGAAAAAATTATGTAAAATTCCAGAAGGCACTAAAAGAAAACAATTTTCTTAACAATTTACATTGTCTTCACCGGCACTGGGATGAAGATAGGAATTCTGGCAATAATGGCTAAAGAAAAAATTATGTAACATTCCAGAAGGCACTAAAAGAAAACAATTTTCTTAACAATTTACATTATCTTGAAGAGAATTATTAAATATAATGAAAAGGAAAGGTGAAAGTAAACAAACAGATCTGTTAACCTTCTTTTTTGTTTACATATTAAAACAATTCTTAATAGTTATTTACCCAATTTAAATTAAACCATTTAAATCACGTGAATAAAAAAAAATATTTGGATCCATTTTTTTCATGAACGCTCATCATATATGATATATGGACATACGTACATTCAAACATATAACACAAAACACAAGTGTGCACACATAATACATACAACACATAACATAATAGTAAAGGCCTTATAACTTTTTACAGGTGAAATCTCCATTGCAATGTTTAAAAACTCTATAGTAAAAAAAAAAATAGAACTGATCAGCAAAACATTAACTTAGGTCTGTATGAGCTCAAAAAACAAAATAGAACTTCATGATATGGGAAAGGGCAATAATAAAATAGATATTGAAAAAAGCATCCTGGTTCTGTCGCAGATGTAAGGATAGCCAAATTGGAGTTTTGGATATCAGCTGTTATGGATTTGAGCCAAATCATCTTCTTTTTGGTCTGTAGAAATAGCTTTAGTTAATCTCTCTGGAATCCAAATCGGCTGCTGTTCTCCCTGTGGAAATACACAAACAGGCCCCCAACTCCAGACAATCACTGGGTCAGGACTTTAGTTAATCTCTCCGAAATCCAAATCGGCTGCTGTTCTTCCTGTGGAAACACACAAACAGACCCCTGACTCCAGACAATTACTGGGTCAGGACCTTTCCATTGTCCTGTTAGAATATCTTTCCAAAGTACCTGGGGCTTATGTACATTTTTTGGACACATATGCCTTTCTGCAGCACTAAGTCCTGATGAATCCAAATTTAAAAAGTTTAGAGTAAAAAGGGTTATTTTAAGTTTATCTTTGGGGAATATATACCCCTTCCCAATTCCGTCTTTTTGCTTTAATAAATACATTTTAATAGTTTGATGAGCTCTTTCAACTATGCCTTGTCCCTGTGGATTGTATGGGATTCCTGTTATATGAGTAATGCCAAATGATGAGCAAAATTGTTTAAAAGAGGTAGAAGTATACCCAGGGGCATTATCTGTTTTTAACTGTTTTGGAATGCCCACAGTGGCAAAATTTTGTAAGCAATGAGCTATAACATCTTTAGTTTTTTCTCAGGCATGAAGGGAGCCCATCAAAAATCCAGAAGAAGTATCAACTCTAACATGCAAATATTTTAATTTTCCAAATTCTGGAAAATGTGTGACGTCCATCTGCCAAATATGGTTAGGTATCAATCTAGGATTGACTCCAAGATTAACTTGTGATAAAAAGGTCACACAATTTTGACATTGTTTTATTATTTGTCTAGCTTGTTCCTTAGTTATTTTAAAACGCTTTTGTAAAGTGTTAGCATTGACATGGAACCTTTTATGAAAATTTATAGCTTCTTCTAGTGTAGAGAAAATATGTATGTCATGTGTAGTTTTATCTGCTAAATCATTGCCCAAACTAAGGGCTCCAGGCAATCCGGTATGTGCCCTGATATGTCCTATAAAGAATGGATCCTTTCTGTCCCAGATTAAACTTTGTATAGTGGAAAACAAAGAGAAAACAGTAGAAGAAGGGGAAATCCTACCAGCATCTTCAAGGGATACTATAGCATTAACTATATACTGACTATCAGAAAATAAATTAAATACAGAATCTTTAAACATCACAAAAGCTTGTAATACTGCATTAAGCTCTACCTTTTGAGCTGATTGTTTGGGTACTAAAAATGTAAAAGTTTGATCAGGTGTAACTATTGCTGCTGTACCATTATTTGACCCATCAGTGAATATATTTGGAGCATTCATGATAGGTGTTTTTCTTGTCATTTTTGGAAAAATTACAGGATTCAATGACCAAAAAGACAATAAAGGATTAGATGGTAAGTGGTTATCAAATGAAACATTAGATTTGCACATGATTATTGCCCAAGTATTTAACTCATTAGCTAATTCATCAATTTGATTCATAGTATATGGAGTAATAATTTTATTGGGAGAAATTCCAAATACTCCCTTTGCTGTTTTTATTCCTTTGAGTATTAATTGTCCTACAGCCTCAGGATACCTAGTAAGAATAGTGTTAGGAGAATAAGATAAATGTATCCATAATAACGGACCTTCTTGCCAAAATACTCCTGTAGGAATATTTTTTGTTGGTAGTACAATAAATAATAAAGGCAAACTTATATCAATTCTATCCAAATGCATATTTTCCATATATGTTTCAATGATTTTTAATGCCTTTCTTGCTTCAGGTGTTAACATTCGGGGTGAATTTGGATCTGATGGACCTTTTAGGATATCAAATAAAGGTCCCAACTCTCCTGTTGGTATACCTAGATAAGGCCTTATCCAATTTATGTCTCCTAATAACTTTTGAAAGTCATTAAGTGATTTGAGTTGATCTACTCGTATTTGAATTTTTGGTGGACGGACCATGGTTGAGGATAATAGAACTCCTAAATAATTAATTGGAAAATTTAATTGTACTTTATCTATTGCTATCTCTATATTATAATTTTTTAATAAGTTTGTAAGTGTGGCATAACATTCTAGCAATGTGTTTTTAGCTTTGTGTGCTAATAATACATCATCCATATAGTGAAATATTTGTAGTTCAGGATTTTGATTTCTAAGTGGCTGGATTACTTTGTTAACATAAATTTGACACATAGTTGGGCTGTTAGCCATCCCTTGAGGGAGTACTTTCCATTCATATCTCTGATCAGGACCTTCATGATTCAGTGCAGGGATAGTAAATGCAAAACGTGGACTATCCTCAGGACGAATTGGAATTGAAAAAAACAATCTTTAATATCTATAACTAAAACATACCAAGTTTTTGGCAAAGCAGACAATTGAGGAATCCCCGATTGAGCAGTCCCATAATGACCATTTCATTATTAATGGCTCTTAAATCTTGCAATAATCTCCATTTACCAGATTTCTTTTTGATGACAAAAATGGGAGTATTATGGGGAGATACAGAAGGTTGTATATGTCCTTCTGCTAATTGTTGTTTGACCAGATCATGGGCTACTTGTATCTTTTCTTTAGTCAAGGGCCACTGAGGAACCCATACTGGTCTTTCTGATTTCCATGTAATTTTTATTGTCTCAGTGGCCCTTTGTGAAAATCCAACCCATGTCTGTCTGTTCCTTGATCTATTTGTATTGGTGCTGCTATACCTTGTTCTTGTTTTTCTAATCTTTTTCCTTTCCTAAAACCTTGTCTAGCCATAATAGTGGGTGCATTTTGATTGATATTATTTGTTAATGTCAAACCTAATTGATCTAAGACATCTCGTCCCCATAAATTTACAGGAAGATGATCCAATACATATGGCTGTATAGTTTCTTCACATCCTTCAGGATCCTTCCAATCTAATACCATTGCGCTTCTATCAGGATTAGTCACCACTCCTAGGCCTCGAAGCGTTTGAGTGGCTTGTTGTAATGGCCAATGTTTTGGCCATTCTTGACGAGAGATGATGCTAAGGTCTGCACCTGTATCCAGTAGCCCATTAAATTCATGTCCTTGAATATTTAGTTTTAGCATGGGGCGAGAATCTAAATTTAAAGAAAGCATAGCCCAATCTACACCTGTGGAGCCTAATCCCTTGGAACCTCTTTCTACAGCATGACTGGAAAATTTATCATGTAGGCTTGGTATTATTAGTAACTGTGCTATTCTATCTCCTGGTGAAATTACTGATATACCCTTTGGAGAACTGGCTATAATTTTTATTTCACCTTCATAATCGGGATCAATTACCCCAGGACTTATCAAAAGTCCTTTTAGAGTAGAAGAGCTGCGTCCCAATAATAAGCCTACTGTTCCTTTGGGAAGAGGTCCTTTTACCCCTGTGGGAATGATTTGAACTCCCATCTCTGGAGTTAGTACTGATCTGGCGGAGGCGCAGATGTCCAACCCTGTGCTCCCTCTGGTTTGTCTGATGAGGGATCTGATGGACAATGTGTCCTGGTCACTACCCTGATGGGGTTGCTGGGTTCCTCCAGTGCTCCGTATATTTGTGGTTTGGGGCCCCGGAGCATTGGGGCGCCCTGTCCATTTTTTGGCAATGGAGCCTGATGCCTTTGTCCACGATATTGTGGATAAACACCTTGTCCTTGTTCGTTTGTCACTTAGCAGATGCTTACAGGGGGCTCACCGTGAGTGAGAGATTGATTAGACCTTGAGAACGCAGGAGACCCTTGTGTTAACTGCTGGTAGCTCCACTTCCTGCCCATAGCTCTGCACACCTGTGCCAGGTCTATGCCACTGGATGAGGTGGGGTCACTGTGACTGTGCCTTTTGCAAGAGTTCTCTGGACTGTGTTATATTCTCAGGTGAGCCCACCTGTAGGCTCTTAGCTCTTCTTAGTTCTTTGCAACTTCTTAGAAGACTACATGTTTTCTGTGACCCCCACTTGGAAGCATAGACTTCTCTGCTCTTTAGGAACCTGGTTTTCAGGGCCACATGGAAACCTGCAGGGAACCACCTGTCTTTGAGCCACATGGTGATGTTTCTTAATGTGGGTCCTGGGCCCACCTAGACCAATTCAGGCTCTACAGGTATATCCCGTGAGCTGCAACTTTAGACAAGACCCCCTCCCCAACCAAAGTGACTGCAATTTCCCCAAAGTGTGGGAACCCGCTGAGACTCAACCTTGGCCACAGGGTCAGGGACCACTCTGTTCCCACTTCTCCCTGGATTTCTGGCCACCCTGACTACTCTGGGGCACGTGGAGGAGACTGGGTCCCCAGGCAGCAATGGCGGCCCATCTCTCTGGCTGATCAGTTCACATCTTTGAAGCCCCAAATGCCTCAAATCTCCCCTCACGTGAAGGGAGGGATATGTTTCCGTGTACAGTGGTCCCCGTTTATCCATGGAGGATGCATCCCAAGACCTCAAGAGGAGACCTGAAGCCTCAAACAGTACCAAATCCTGAAGAGATTATTATTTTTTCTATGATGAAGTTTAATTCATAAATTAGGTAAGTAAGACTTTAAAAATAAGTAATAACAAGGTAGAACAATTATAACCATATACTACAATAAAAGTTATGTGAATGTAGTCACTCTTTCTTAAAAAAAGCAAGATACATATTAATATTTTCAGACTGTGAGTAACTAACACCTCAGAAAGTGGAAACTGTGGATAAGAGGGGACTGGTATGTTATCTGACTGTTCATCTATCCACCCATCCACACACCTATCCATCCACCCATCCTCCCACATATCCACCCACCCATCCATCCATCTATCCTCCCACCCATCCACCCACATATCCATCCACCCACATATCCACCCACCCATCCACCCACCTATCCTCCCACCCATCCATCCATCCACACACCTATCCATCCACTCATCCACCCACATATCCATCCACCCATCCTCCCACATATCCACCTACCCATCCATCCATCTATCCTCCCACCCATCCACCCACCCATCCACCCACCTATCCATCCACCCATCCATCCATCTATCCTCCCACCCATCTACCCATCCACCCACCTATCAATCCACCCACCCACCCACCCATCCACCCATCCACCCACCCATCCACCCATCCACCCACCCATCCACACACCTATCCATCCACCCATCCCTCCATGCATCCTTTTTGCCCCCCCTCCATCCTTCTCTCCCTCCCTCCTTCTTTCCCTCCTTCCTTCCTCCCCTCCTTTCTTCATTCCCTCTTCCTTCTTCTCAGGGCAGATGGAAAGCATCCAGCTTGAGCACTGTTTGGGGCCATGTGCAGCCAGACCTTGTCTTCTCTTCTCCCCCTAAGATATAGAAGAAAGACCTGCCCATCTGACACAACAGTGGTTGGGTTCCCATTTGGGGATGTGGGAAGGTGAGGGTGTGTGGAGGGGTAACCTGCAGGACTGGTCAATAGAGAACTCAGCTAATGGAAGAGTGAAGGAAACGTTTCCCAGGACCTAAAGCAGACAGGTCTGTGCTCTGACAGCAGAGTCTAGAATTTCCCTTTTAGAGGCCCCTTGCCGCTTTTCAACCCCCTGAGAAGAAGCATGATGTCATTGACGCCCCAGTTTGAATGCATTTATTAGGTTGCTTGTCTCCAGATGGGGGGCAGGGCCCACAGCATGAGCTCCAGGCCCCGGAGGAGGCCCGAGAGGCGAAGGCTGTTCGGGGCCCTCCTCTATCCTGGACTTCACCCAATCCCACCAGCAGTTCCCCAAAACCTAAATTAAAACATGAATTCACCAGGGGCCCCCAGACAGAGTGAGTGTTTCTCTGTTTATCCTCCTTACCTCCTCCGCTCAGGGTGGGGTGAGAACCCCTATATGCTCCCTCCTATTTCTTGTCTTCATCTGGGGCGTCTGAGGACTAGACAAACAGCCGTCTGGGAAAGCACCTGGCGGGCCAAAGTGCTCCTGGAGCTAAAGGTAGGGGTTCACGGGAAGAGCACCCCACTGTGTTGGTGACAGGAAATACAATCCACCCTCAGTGTCTGCGTGACTGGCGGCTCCACCAACCTCCTGTAGAAAACACTTGAGAAAAGTTGCTTCAGCACATAACAGACTTCTTCTCCTGTTCCCTAAACCTTACAATACATCGACACTTCACACAGCACTGACTTTGATTAGGTGTTTAAGTCATCTAGAGATGGTTTAAAGTGTGTGGGTATATGGAAGTCATATGCAAATACTGCACCCTTGTATATAAAGGGCTGGAGCATCTTGGATTTGGGTATCTGTGGGGGTCCTGGAACCCCTCTCCCACCAATACTCAGGGCCCATAAACCAAGCCTGTGCTGGCTGGCTAGTGGAGAGGAGGGAGGCGGAACAAATCCTGCTTGTCTTGCTCAGGCCAGGGCTGTTTCTGGAGGAGCCAATCTAGGCGCCTGCCAATCACCCCAGACTGTGAAATCAGGGGGAATAAATAGCAGGGGCAGCTTTTTTGGAAGTGAAAATGAAACAAACCCCCCTGGGAGGTGGCTGGGACGAGAGACTGGGATGGCGACCAGATCCACCTTCCTCAGGCCCCAGAGAGGACTTTGTCCCCTGGCTGGGGCTGGGCCTTAGACCTGTTCAGCATGAACCAGCCCAAGTCCAAGCCCTCTAGTCTGCTTTGACCATTCCTCAAGCCACTGTGTTCTTCTGGGCTCTCCTTGCTGCCAAGGCCATATGAGGGCTGGGCCTCAGAGACTGCGCTTTGACAGAGGCTCTTCACCTGAGTAACGAAAGGAAAGGATTTTAGTTACCACCATCTATGCAGATGGAAATCCCACACAATGACCCAAGAGTGGCTGCCATGACTGGTGTACCTTTATGCTACAGAACCTGCCCTGTGGGGTAAGGTACAGGAGCCACATTGACCTGCTTATTGAAGGGTCACTTTGGCTAATGGAAACCATAGACTAATGGAAAAAGATTGTCCCTATTAAGAGAGAATCATTCAGGTTAATCAATTGAGGTGATCTGGAATTTAGTGAGTTTAAGATTCTAACCTAATAAAAAATCTTTGTTTTCATACATTTATTTTAGTCTTACCAAAGTGAATCAAGAGAAAGAATTTCTATTTGGTTCTCTGCAGAGCTGGGCTTCTTAACCTTGCCCTCATGGACGTCCCAGGCTGATGGTGTTGAGGACCCTCCTGTGCATTGTAGGATGGTTAGCAGTACCCCTGGCCTTGACCCACCCGGTGCCAGCAGCATCCACTTCCTGTGGCAGTCATGACAATCCCAGATGTCTCCTGGTGGGCTGGGGTGGGGTCACCCATGTCTGAGGACCCCTGCTGCAGAGCAATCTTATCCAACATGTATGTGTTGAGGACACCTGATGATAACTCAGTGTTTAAACATTTTACTTGAACTGGAAACTAGACGGGTAAAAATGTGACCAAGAAGCCATCCCTGTTCTTTAGAAGCTTGCAGGATGCAACCGGCAGCGTCCTACAAGTGACCACACAGAAGGTAGGAGTTTGGAGCTAGAGATGAGCTCAGTGGTACAGCACTGGCCCAGCATGCCTGAGACCTTGGGTTTGATCCCAAATACTGGGGAAATAAAAAAAGCAAATGAAAAGGTAAGTGCATCACAGGGCTCTGACTGAGTTCTACTTTTGACCAAGATGAATATTTTTCTCAGCAAGTCCCCTGTGGACTCCTCTATGTCTCATTGACCAGCACTGGGTCACGCATGCTCACTTCTAGATGAATCACTGGCCCAGGGAAAGGAGCCGGCGAGGTCACCTTGGCCAATTGTGATCCCTATTCGAGGGCGTGGTGTTTTATGTGCCCGCCTGCCCACCTGCAAAATCGATTCTTATTGCTACTTCTTGAGAGGAAGGAATGGAATGGCTGCTGGTGATTCCGCCACGGTGTCCGTCATATCATGTTCCAGGGTTGGGTCCTCCTGACCCTCTTTCATCCTTTTATCACTGCCCACAAAATGTGCTCTGCTCTTTGCAGTCATAGAAATTGCCTTTTTTCTTTTTTTGGATTTGTTTTTCATGAAGAAACCAAGTTTGGACTGCCTCTGATAATGTCATAGTAGTCAGCACATTGTGCCAAGTACAGACTGAACAAGGGTGGAGTTGGTTCGGCCCCAGAATGGGAAAGTTCATTATGATTGCTAAGAGCTCATTCATCCTCTGACCAAAGGGATTTACCAAAACCCAGCAGCCAATAACTGCATTGTTAATAACCGGCTGTTGTTTATAACAGAAAGACCACACACACACACACACACACACACACACACACACACACACACACTGGCTACTTCTATTGCTGTAATAAAATACCCAACGCTGGGTTCTTTCTAAAGAAAAGAGGTTTATTTGGCTCACAGTTTTGGAGATGCACACCCCATGTCACCAGTATCTGCTCAGCTCTGGTGAGGGGCTTCTGTCTACATCACAGTATAGCAGATGGCATTGTGTGGGAGCAAACGCAAGAGTGGGGGATCACATGAACAGGGAGGAAGCCAGAAAGTTAAGGGGCCAGCCTTGCTGTTTTCTGTCATAGCACCCTTTCAAGAAAAGTAACTAGACCTGCATTGATCCCTTCCAAGGGTGGCACTGCCTGGCCTCCCGTGACCTAATTACCTTGCGCTAGGATCTACCACTGCAAGATTCCACCACTTCTCAACACCAAGCTGGGACCAAACTTCCTGCACGTGAACCTTTAGGAAGCACACGCAAACCATGCCCAAGGCGTACCATGGTGTTTTAAGTACTGAGGGTCAGCTGTGGACTCTCGTGTGGGCAGAGCTGTCAAGTGACAGCGGTGTCAGTGTTTGACAGATTGTTCTGCCCCAGCTGAAGGTCAGGCGTATATAGCAATAGTAACCATTTATCACCCGTTACCTTTGTCCCTTGTTTTAGGCAGCTTTTCACCATTGTGACCAAAGACCCGACACAGACCATTTTAGAGGAGGAAAAGTTTATTTGGTGCCCATGGTTTCAGAATCTCAGTCCACAGATGGCCAACTCCATAGCTCTGGGCCCAAGGTGAGGCAAACACCATGACTGAAGGGCATGGTGGAGGAAAGCAGCTCAGGACATGGCACCAGGAAGCAGGGAGAGAGAGTCTGCTCACCAGCATATGCAAAGGCACACTCCCAGGGGCCCACCTCCTCCAGCCACACCCTATCTGCTTACTGCCACCACCCAGTTAATCTATTCGAATGGATTAATTTGCTGATAAGGCCAAACCTCTCATAATCCAACCATTTCACCTCCGAATGTTCTTGCATTGTCTCACATCTGAGTTTTTGGGGCACACCTCCTACCTACACTACAAATCCCCTATGCACATTATTTCATTTAACCCTCACCACAGTCTTGGGAGGTAGATATTGGGATCACTGATCATCACATGAGAAGATGGAGTCAGAGAGAGACAGTAGCTTCTCAAGGCCATCCAGCCAGGGTGGGGCAGGGCCAGGATGCCCACCTGGGCTGCCCCGTTTTCCATCTTCATGTGACACCATCACTCTAGGTGCTGAGTGGCTTGAGAAGAGAAGGGATGGGTCTCTGTTAAGTTCCAGGACAGAGAAAGAAAAGAAGGTACAGAAGATGCTGGTGCTGTGATATCCATCTGGAGGGGTGGAGGACCAGGGTTCTCTCTCATCTTCTCCAGGGCCCACATGATCACCTTGCCTGATGAGTCTCCTCTCTTCCATCCCCTTGAACAACTGACCTCGAGTTTCAATCCGTCATGGTGGAGCATCCATCAGCACAGACCTGCACGCCCTGGTCCACCTGTAATGTGCTCCAACACATCCCCACCTGTGCGTGTTCTCAGCTTGCTTCAAAGGAGGTGCCCCAAGAAGTCCCCCGGACCCTCTGGATGCTTCTAATAATTTTAAAGTACACCCTTTTGTTGCTTCGTTTGTCTCAATTAGAGCTAGCTGCAGGAGATCTGCCTTTTAACCCAGATTATGTGTCACTTGGGGACCATCCCCTTTGTGTCCTTCCTTAGCACCTAACAGGATGACTTAAAGCTAAATGCATTTTTTTGACTTCAAGTAAATCATTCAAAATTGATTATTTGAAGTGACCAAGCTTCAGCTACAGACTTCACAGAGAAGTTAAGAAGTTAGACGTGCCTGGTTCACATTATGAATGTCTGTGCCTTATTTTAGTTTCTGACCCTTACTGTCCTGCAAATTTAGTCTCAACTCCAAGGAACTGAGTGGATGCTGAGATAATTCAGCAAGATGCTCCTGATCCCTGCTGCTCAGTGCTGTGTCTCTGAAGTGATCCTGATAAACAAGCTCTTGTCAGTCGAGGGACATTGTGTATGTATCTTGTCATCCTTACCTCACCCGCCATGACACAAAGACAGAGAAAAGGTTAAGCCTTATTTTTTAAGGAATATTTTGGAAAAGATCCTCTGTGGCAGGAGAGTCTGGTGGTTTGAGAACACCTCCTGTCTAGCTGGATTGGGGCTGATTGAAGTGTTTTGGGGTATCCATAGGTTAGTGGTGATATGAAATATTGTCTGAGCAGACCGGGGGACCGAGCAGGCCCCTGATGCTACAGCTGGCTTCTATTGCAACGAAACTTGGAGTTTGGGGTGCAGAAGAGTTTAAAATGCACAGGGGGTGTCTGAAAGTCAAGAGAACTTCTTTCACTGTATATTTGTCTCGAGACCCCTCCAATCCCCGGGCCTCTCATTCTCTATTCCTTTGCTTACTAGAAGCCTGGGCTGTGTTTGGGGATGGGGGTTTTAAAGCCATTACATCATGGCCTAAGTGGTTCACAGTCCGGTGGAGGTGAGCGATGGGGCACACAGTAATCACAGCCCATGGGGCATCTTGGGAAGGGGCTTCAGGGCCTTCTCCGGTCTCCCCTCACCTGCAGTCTTTGATATAGACATTTTCTCCATTGTAGTGTGAAGGTTGTCCGATTCAAAGTGGAGTCACTGTTTCGAACCCTGGAAAAATAGAGCTAGGAACGGCCATGAAGGAAGGGCTCCTAAGTTCAGTTTGACTGCTAACAGGTTATCACAAGCAATTGTTCCTAACCATCGCTTAGTACATGAGCCACAAAAGAATAGCAACACAGGGACAGCCAGCAGATGACACAAGACCATGCTCCGGATGCAGGGTCTCCCAAGCCCGATCCAACACCACAAGCTGGAACTGCAAGATCACAAGTCTCACCTGTAACTCCTGACACCCGCCCATCCAGGCTCCTGAAAGATACCTCGGACACTCATGAACCGTCTTTCAAACAGTGGACATAGCTTCTCTTTCTTCACCTTTCCCTTTGTTCTTTGGACACACCAGAGGCCGTTCTGACCTGAAGCTCAATTCTGATCTTTTTGTATTTTTCTCAAATAAAACCCTTTTAGGCTCTGGGAATGTAGCTCAGTCGCAGAGCGCTTGCCTAGCATGCACCAGGCCATGGTTCAGTCCCCAGGACAGGCCAGCAGGGGTGGAGTGGGGGAAGGTCAAATAAAACCCTTTTGCTTAAAGATTCAGTTCTGCATCTTTATTTAATATTCACAAAAGTGAAGCCATGGCTTCGAGGCCTGGTTTCAAGGAGATGTCGCCAGTCTTCTAGAGAGTCGTTCTGGACCTGTCAGTGGGCAGCTGGAGTGGGGAAGAGGCTGGACCTCCCAGGGGCCTGGGCATCCTTGGCTCCATGGGATGGACTGTGGGGTAAGGCCATGTACTTGGGTGTGCTGAGGGGAGGCCTTACCCCCTAGTGATGGAGCAGCTAGGAAAGAGGAAGGGCATTGGGAGAAGAAGGCGACAGGGGGACAGGCTGGGGACCAAGTGGGACAAAGCCGTCACCCCTGACCTGGGCGCGGCTCGGTGCCGGGGAAAATAGAGTTTGGGCATGGAAGCACTCAGCCGTGTGAGGCGCCACAGGGGCAGAATGCCCCGACCCTTCTCACCTCTCTACCACCATTCTGCTCTAAGCCGCCACCGTCTTCCTCCTGGTCTCTTCTGCCTGCCTCCTGCTTGGCCTCTCCATTATCCACAGGCGGCCAGAGTGATCCTTGGGAACTTGAGTCTCCTGGGGTCCTCTGGCCTCCCACCTCAGGGGGTGCTGAGGTCCTACCCGGACATCCCTGGCTCCCACTCCCACTTGTCCCCTGCACCCCTCATTCTTGCTTATGACACTCATCTTTGTCTCCATTTCCTTGTCTATGTTCTGCCCTTCCCCCAGAGCCCTCCTGCTGGGTCTGCACCCAGGGCCCAGTGGCTCAGGGAAGGAGCTTCCTGAGTGTCATTTGCTAAAGGAAAGAGAGAACCAAGGAGCAATGAGTGGCTGTGGGTTGTCCCCTGGGGTCTTCCAAACAATAGGAAGTCACAGCTGAGATGATGGGACAGGGCAGGAACAGTGGGAACGTCTGGATCCAAGGAACAGGGCTTTGAGGGAAAATGTGAATCATCTTGGTGACAGTGGCCAAAAGACATGCAAGGGGAGCCAGGTAGCCCACAGGAGGTCTGGAAGGGCCTGGCTCTGGGCCTGCTCTGGAAACACCCCTCACCCTGGCCTCTGCAGACAGAGCCTCCCCACCGTGGAGGCTGGCATGGCTGAGCTGGGCTGAGGCCAGGCCCAGGCAACAGGTGGTGTTTACAGCCCCCTGGACCACAGGCCACCTGGCAGGGCTCCACATAGCTATGTGACTCCCTGTGGGTGTTACACCGACTTCCACCTGTGAACATGTCTGACTGTCCTCCTGGGGCAAAGGAAGAGGTGGATTAGCAGAGCTTTGTCCAGAACTAAACAGTAACGTCTTTAGGTGACATCTCTGTCTTCAGAAGGGCAAAAATGTGTGTATGTATATGTGTGTGTGTGTGTGTGTGTGTGTGAGAGAGAGAGAGAGAGAAAGAGAGAATCCATGTGAATGTGTGCGGGTGTGTAAGTGAGAGTGTAAAAGTGTGTTGTGAGTGTAGGCACATTTGAGAGTAAGCGTGTGTGAGTGAGCCCAAGTGTGCAGGTGTGTGGTGAGTGGCAAATAAGAGGGGATGTACATGTGTGTATCTGAGAGTGCACGTACACCTGTGTGCAGAGTATGTGGGTGTCAGAACATGTGTCTGAGTGTACTAGTGAGTGTGCACTTATGTGAGTGGATGTGTGAGTGCCGGCATGTGTGTGTGTGTGTGTGCATGTCTCGTTGGTCATATGTAGCAAAGCAGTTGAGCAGCCAGGGCCCCGGGGCCCTGTCCCTGACTACCTTGGATTTCATCTGGAGGGTGCAGAGGCCTCTCAGAGGAGCACCCTGGAAGGCCCGGGCCAGGCACAGGAGTCACCTACAGACTAGCGGCCCAGAACTTAAAATCAGCTCCTGGAGGCTGGGCAGGAAGTGAGCTGAGCGCCTCCCAGCATGACCACGGAGCGCAGAAGGCTTCCAACATGTCCTGTGGGAGGCTGACAAATGACCTGAGTGGCTACCCACCAAGGGATAATGGGAATCACTGGAGCCCAGAGGCCCTCCTGCAGTCCCTAGCGGGAAGTGGCCCCCACATGTGTGGTGTCCATCAGAGCACTGCTCTGACCAGAGGAGACTTCCTGCCTCCCCCCACTTCATCCACGGGCTGACTTCACGCCCCGCCCTGGCTGCTCTGAGACCGGAACTTCCTGAGCAGCCCCCACACGTCCAGATGGAAGTTTCTGCACCTCTGTGCTCGAGACCCTGGAGTGCGATCCTGGCAGCCCCGCAGGCCTCACGGTCTGGCCTTGGCCTGTGGATAGACACTGGAGAAGTCTGTGGGGACACTGTTTAGTTTGGGGGAAATGTGCTGTTAAAACTCAAAGCACCACATCATTCAAAGTGTTTGTTTGCAGGGTCTAGGGAGAGACAGGATGGCTGTGGGGTACCTAGCCTTGTGTTTCTAGGATCCCGTTCTTAAAAAAAATGGTCTGGACTTGTTCCTTTGTGTGTGTGTGTGGTGTGTGTGTGTGTGTGTGTGTGTGTGTGTGTAAATTCCCCCTTTAACTCTAGTAATATGGCGATCTTAAGGCTGCATACACCTAACAGCCACTCGACACTAGGAACATTGTATTCACATTACAGAAACTCAAAGACACAGAGGAATTCTGGAAAGAAACCAGAGAGAGGAAACACCTGACCTGCCAAGGAACAAACACAAGCGTTACATCAAACATAACAGTTACTCTTCAGAAACTGCGTGCTTGCTGGCTGTGGTGGCACAGGCCTGTAATTCCAGTTGCTTGGGAGGCTGAGGAAGGAGGATGGCAAGTTCAAGGCCAGCCTCAGCAACTTAGTGAGACCCTAAGAAACTTAGTGATACCCTGTCTCAAAATAAGAAATAAGAAGGGCTGAAGATGTGGCTCAGTGGTTAAACACCCCTGGGTTCAATACTTGGTACCAAAAAAAGGACAAAAGAAACCACATGTATGTGCTATGGTCAAATATGTCCCCCGATATTCATATGTTGAAAACTCAATCCTTGAATTCATATGTCCATAGTATTTGGAGGTGGTGAGGCCGTGGGGTGTCTGTCCTCATGAATGGGTGGAGCCACTCATAGGTTAAGGGTTTATGGGTCACTGAGGGAGTGGCTATATAAGAAAGGGGGAGAGTGCTCTCTAGCAAACTTGCTTTGTCTTGCCATATGCCACCCTCTGTCACATGACGATGCAGCAAGAAGGATGTCACCAGAGGCAGAGCAGGTGCCAGCACCAGGTTCTTGGATTCCCAGCCTCCAGAACCCTGAGTGCCACCAATATCTATTGTCCATCAACTGCCCTGTCTGACGCATAGCAATACGAAATAGATGAACTAAGACACCATGTAAGAAGGAAAACGGCAGAGTGGAATATCTCCCAGGTGGAAGGGAAGGGGAGAAAACCCACCAACTCTGAATAAACACTGAACCCACTGAAATGAGTGAAGTGGGGTGGGGTGGGGTGAGATGTAATTCAGTGGCCCTGATTCAATTCCCAACACTGAAAGAAATAAAAAAAAAAAAAATGGGAAGGAGGAAGAAAGCCTTTCTCTGACCGACAAAAAATCAAGAGCCTGGCGTGTGGTGCGCACTTGTAATTCCAGAGTCTTGGGAGGCTGAGGGCTGGAGGATTGCAAGTTTGGGGCCAGCCTCAGCAACTTAGTGAGGAAATTAGGGTATCCCTGTCTCAAAATCTAAAGAATAAAATAAAAAAGGGGCTAGGGGTGTTGCTCAGAGGTAAAGCACCTCTGGATTAACTCCCCAGTATTGAAAGGAAAAATAAAGGGGGGGGGAGGGCACTTGTCTCCAGGAGACCTTCCTTGCAAGAATTGTTAAAAGAAGTTCTTCAGAGAGAAGGAAAATGATACATTAGAAACTCAGGTCTATGCACCTGGAGAACAACTTTAGAAGAAAATAATGGATGGTCTGAGTGAAACCATTCATCTTTAGTTCAGAACTGACTGGTCAAGCAGGAAACTGCGGGACGGAAGCAAAGAAGTCAAGACCGGAAGGAACATGTGGAAATGCTGGAGCCCACGACCCACGGAGGACAGGCCGGGAAAGATCAAGTGATCCAGTTCAGATCTCTGGCTCCAACGGGATGGAAACCAACACCTGCTTGATCTTCCAGAGGTCACGCGGAGGATGGGAACCTGGGAGCAGAGAGAAGATCACCCAGTCAATTGCTCAGAGGTTGATCCGAAGGCTCACACTGATGAAAGGTGAAATAGAACCACACGAAAGTGATGTGAAGAAAAAAAGTCTTCAGTCTGCTCAAGCATCTTTGCAGTGTAAAAATCCCCAGCTGCAGAGTGAGATCCAGAACCTTCTCAGGAGGCATCAGGTACAGATATCAGCTTCAGAGAGAATGCTCAGAGGAGGAAATGTGCCCTCAGAGGTGGAGGGGAGACTTCACGAGGTAGGTGTGTGTGTGTGTGTGTGTGTGTGTGTGTGTGTGAGAGAGAGAGAGAGAGAGAGAGAGAGAGAGAGAGAGAGAGAGAGATTGCATGAACTGCACACACCAGATCTGGCCAGTGAAGTAGAGACAAACCCTTCTCCCTACAGAGAGGAGGCTCTCCCTGGGGGGGGGGGGGGAGAGTTGGGAGGCTCCATGCTCACAGGGAGGAAGTGCGACTGCGTGGAAAGGAGATCAGTGAAACGGGCTCATCCTGCCTTTTCCCAGCCTTTCCCTGGGGACCTTGTCCTGCTGCTCCCTATGTGACCCACAGAGGCCAGAGGGACCAGGTGGTCCCCTGGGTCACAGGTCCCCAGAAGAGGAGGGCGGCACCATGAGGACCCAGGGATCCATCCAGGGTCACCCGCAGGTGTCAATCATAGCAGCAGAGCCCACGACCTCAGCAGGGCGCCTGCCTGGGTGCTCTTTAAGGTGGTGCTGATTTCCCTCTTTCAGGTTAGCTATGGCCGTTTCCTGGATGCCACCCCCGGTCCTTATTCAAGCAGAGATAACATTACAATTTTAAGGGCATTTTTCAAATAAGGGTTTGTTTAATATAGTTCTTATGACTACATTATTTCTCTGTCATTGGACTTTCTAGATACAGATAGTATAAGTATTGTACTTTGATTTAAATAAAAGCTCCACCGTTATTTAAATCATCACTGAGGTTTGACATGGATAAACCTCAATGTTTAAAACAACAGAGACTGTTTCTCTATGCCAGGAGCTATTGTTAGAAACCTGTTTGAGTGATTGAACATAAACTTGAATAATACTGATTATAAAAATTAATTTGAAGGCTGGGGTTGTGGCTCAATGATAGAGCAATTGCCTAGCATGTGTGAGGCATGGGGTTTAATCCTCAGCACCACATAAAAATAAGTTAAATAAAATAAAGGTATTGTGTCCATCTATAACTAAAAAATTTTTTTTAATTAATTAGAAAAAAAAAACCTCTAAATAACCAATGGCCATTCAAACTTCATAATAAATTCATTTATTAATTTATGGGAGTCAAAATTTTGCAACCATTTCTTCTTACTTTATAATTTTTAAACCTTGATTGAAGACATTACTTATTGATTAAATATTTCTAAATTTTATACAGTCAAAATAACGTTTTTTTCCTTGATGGTAGACACACACACACACACACACACACACACACACACTTACACACACACACACACACACACACACACACTTACACACACACACACTTACACACACACACACAAAAAAAAAAAACTACAAGGCACTTTCAGTTGTTATATTCTTACCTGAGTAAAATGTAAAATTAAAGAGAACTGCAAATTTTAAGGCAATGTTGAAAGAAAGGGAGAAAAAGAAATCACGTGCACACAATTTTTATATTCAGAAATGCCACTTAGATCCTATACGTACAGAAGCAGAGCTGCCTGACTTATGAAACAGGATTCTAACAAGAAAAGCTCCATCCCATGAGGCAGATAAAGAGGCTTTGTCAGGGGCTTTGCTCCCCAAGCCGTGGGCAGGAATAAGAGCTCTCAGCTGCTCGCAGTAGGGGACGATTAGTCCACTCCCGGGAACCTGGGAGGACAGAGGAAATGGGACCATCCCAGTCCAGTAAGGAGCTGTCAAGGGACTGAGAAAATCACATCAGTCTTCTCCTGTTCCCCATTTCTGAGGCTCAACTGGTGGCCACCAGCCAGGGCCCTGGGCCATGCAGTCCAGAAGAGTCAGCCTCCTGGTCACAGAGCCAGTCAGATGAGGACGCAGAATTGATTTGGATAATGACCAACACACACTTGATGCTATTTGATCAAAAGTGTGTGTGCTCCATGACCTCCACTCACATGGTTTATTCAATAAGTATCGAATTGGGCATCTTTGATACCTTCCACTTTGTTCTAGGTGCTTAAGATATAATGATGGAGAAATCAGCCCCATGAGGCCCAGGGACCCCCAGAGTTCACATTCTAGACTTTACACTCCAGTGTACAGGAGCAAGGTCAGATAGAACCAGAGCTAGTCATGCTGGTGCAGGCCTGCAATCCCAGGGGCTCTGGAGACTGAGGCAGGAGGATTGCAAGTTTGAGGTTGGTCTGGGCAATTTAGGGAGATGCTGTCTCAATATAAAAAGTCCAAAGGGCCAGGGATGTGACTTACTAGTAAAATATCCCTAGGTTCCATACCAAGCACAGGGGTGGGGGGTAGTAGTAGAGGGTGTTGGAAAAGAAAGGAAAAGGAGGAGAAGGAGTGGAGGAGGTGACAAGATCACGAGGCTAGCTTTGTTGCTGTAGCAGGGCCAGCTCCCTCTTAACTCTGCTGGGACCTTCTGGCTGGGCCCTCAGCAGGGCCTGACCCATGACAGAGCTCACTTGGGAAGCAGCTTCAAAGCCCAGCATGCAGCCTGTGATCCCAAGGCTTTCTTTGTGGCTGCTCCTCTGTTCCCCACCAGGCACTGGAGTGTTCTATTAGTTGTCAGGGGTGGCCAGCTTCACCTTGGGAAGCCTCTTGCTTTTCTTGCTCTGTGGGATCATGTTCCCATCTTGGAGGTGTCACACGGTGGCTGGACTTCTCAGCCTCCTCATTTCCAGACTCCACACAGCACAGTCGTGAACAGGGTGCTTCCTGGTACTGCACATACTAGTTTATGTGCTCTTGGCCAGGTTTCTTAACCTCTCGGTGCCTCGGTTTCACATCTGTAAAATAAGAATGCTAATAAAGAGTACCTGCCATAGGTGATTTTTTTTCCCTCAGTCATGCAATAACACAGGTAAAGAGCTTAGAACAGTGGCTGGCACCTAGCAGAACCTAGGAACAGCAGATGCAATTTTCCTCTTAACCAAATGGAGTTCTGGGGTGGGGACATGAGCCAGGCCAAGAAGTCAAATGATTAGGCAGATGCACGGGGATCCAGCTCAGCTGGTGGGGATGCAGGAGGGGCCGCCAGCCTGGTACAGGTAGCCTGGGCATGCAGTGAGATTGGGCAGGTCCTCAAGAGGCAACAGCGACCACGGGGTAGCTGGTGTGGCTGCATGCTGAGATCTGGGCCCTGGGCCACCATGAGTCACAGAATGGTGGGACTGACTCATTGAGTAATAGCCTTTGCTCAGGTGCTCAAGATGGGGCCGAGCTGAGCCTGCAGATTAAATGGCTCCTCCTCCAGGGCTGAGCTGGTCACCTGGAGAGGCAGGTACCACTCACTCAGGTGGACTCCTTAATAAAGCCGGTTATCTAATGGCCTTTGCACACGAGGCCAGGAAGAGTAGGACCGAAACACCCCTGGGTTGGGCAGACACTTGGTAGCCCCAGGCAGCTGGCAGGTTCTGTTTTCCTGGCTCTGGCTCTCCCTTATCTTTTGTCCCCGTGTACCTGGGGCTTCCATGCTGCCTGATGGCTGGCCAAGGGCCTCTGATGGATGCTTACCTAAGCCCGACTTCTCCCTCCTGGGCCTGTTTAAAAATAATGCTTCCCTGTCCTCCGACACTCAAAAGGCCCCATTCCTGAATAGGCACCAGCTGCGCCTAGAAGACCAGAGATGAATGGACTCATATTTTATTGAGCATCTATAACCTTCAGGGATGTTTGTGTTTTCAAAAATACCGCCTCTCAGCCAAATGAATGTGGAATTTGAGAACTCTGCCAGCCGTGGATTTTTTTCTGATTTCCATTTTTCTCTCCCCATCTTTTCTCTATTCCCCATCCCCTGCTCTCTCCCTTTTGGGGGTGTTTTTACTACCCAAAGGTATGTAATAACAGGAAAAGGTGAAGAAAGAGGGGCGATCAGAATACATGTTTCTTTTTAAAAATCGTACTGCTCTTTAATTTCTACCTTCTGAGGAATTAAACAACATTTTTTAGGGCTTGGAGATTTCCTCTTTCTTTCTCATTTTGAGCTATTCTGGCCTTCCCTGAAACTTAAAAAATAACATTTAATTGATAGTTAATATAAGCGTAGGAAAGTATACCTTACACAGATACATCACGCCTTTATCTGCTGTGGTTACTACAACAAAATATCAGAGGGCAGAGTAACTTAGAAACAACAAAAGTTTATTTCTGTTTGCTGGAGAGTCCAAGATCAAGGCACCAGCAGGTTTGGTGTCCGGGGGGGGGGGGGGGGGGGCTCCTGTTTTGCTTCATAGATGGCATTTTCAAGCTGTTTCCTCACATGATAGAAGGAAGGAACCCTTGTCTCTTCAGCTCCTTATATGGCTTCTAATTCCATTCATGGATGTCCTACCTCTCCCAATCCCTTCCTTCCTAATACCATCACTTTGGAGGTTAGGTCTCAACACAGGAGTTTTGGAGGACACAAGCATTCAGACCACCCTACATCATAAAATTCAATGAAGTGTCACAAAATGAGCCAAGGCCAGGTCAAGAAATGGAATCCAATCGATAGCTTCAGGCTTCTTCTCAATCGCCACCCTCCTCCTTCTCCTTTGACTTCTAACACCACAGACTAGTGGTGGAACTGAATACGGCCGTCTTGTCCGGGGCCCGGCTTCCTTCTCTCTACAATAGATTTGCTTGTGGCCGTGGTTCATTCATTTCTCCATTACTTAGAATTCCATGACAACTGTGTCCCAAGGTTCTCATTCATGCTCTCGTTAATGGATATTGGGGAAGTTTCCCTGCTGAGCTATTACCAAGGATGTAACTCTCAGCATTCTTGCTCATGTCTTTGGTGCATACACATATGGGTACAACTTTAGGAGTTATTGCCAAACAGTCTTGCAAAGTATTGAATATTTAAATATTTAAATATTGTATATTTAAATTATTCCCCATCTGCTCACAGTGTATGGGAGTCCTCGTCACTCTAGACCTTGGCTAATATTTGACATTGTCAGTCTTTAATGTTAGCTTTTCTGACGCGTGTGTATATGTCTTGAGTTTGCATTCCTCTGGTGACTAGTGAGGCTGAGCACCTTTTTATGTTTTTATCTGTCACTTATTGGGAGGGTCTCTTGTATGAGGTGGCTGATCAAGGTTCTTACCATCATTTTAATTTGAGTTGTCTTTTTATTGCTGTTTGACTATGGAAGTTCTTTATATAGTCCTTTGTCAGTTAGGAAGAATAGAGATATCCTACCACTCTTTGGCACGCTTTTTCACTCTGAATAGGGCCTTCTGAGCTTTGAATAGAAGTTCCCAAAGTTGGTGAAATCCAGTAAGTCAACACTTTGCATCTTTTTTTTTTAAAGAGAGAGAGAGAGAGAGAGAGAGAGAGAGAGAGAGAGAGAATTTTTTAATATTTATTTTTTAGTTTTTGGCGGACACAACATCTTTGTACGTGGTGCTGAGGATCGAACCCGGGCTGCATGCATGCCAGGCGAGCGCACTACTCTGTTTGAGCCACATCCCCAGCCCCAACACTTTGTATCTTGTTTAAAACACTTTTGGCCCAGAAGATATTCCCCTATTGAATTTCTAGAAGTATCATCATTTTACTAATCACATTGAGATTTACAATTGATAAGGGGTTCGTTTTAGAGTAATGTTTGTGGTGCTGACAAGAGAAATACTTTTTATGGAAAAACCAGTTGACTCAGAACCTGTCCTGGTCCATTTTCAGTTGCTGTAACAGAACACCTGAGACTGAATAATTTATAAAGTAAAGAGATTTACCTTGGATAGTGGTTCTGGAGGCCAGGAAGCTGACCATCCAATAGCTACATCTTTAGAGGGCCTTGTGCTGCTTGGGTAGAACAGGGAAAAGTAGGCAGGTTTGTGCAAAAGAGACAAAACATGAGGGATACCACTGCTTTGTAGCACCCCACTTTCACAGTAACTAATTCAGTCTCATGATAACTAACCCAGTCCCGCAAAAAAGGCATGGATCCCTTTAATCACCTATTAAAAGCCCCCCCCCAATAGCAATTAAATTCCAGCATGAGTTTTGGAGGAGACAAACCATGTTCAACCCATGCAGAACCACCAATGGAAAAGCCCACATTTCTCCTGTGTTCTGCAATATAAAACTTTTATTATAAATTAAAAATAAGCATTCATATATGTGTGATTCTACTCCCAGATACTCTGTTTTGTGGGTCAATTCTTCTCTGTCCCAATCGCACGCTACCTTAATTACCATGGCTTTATGATAACACTTGATTGTCTGAGATAGGTTCTTTATCTCCATTGCTGTTCCTCAGGACAGTCTCACTATTCTTGAGCTCTTGAACTTCCACACCTTTAAGAATCAACTTGTCAATTTTCGCAGGTCCTTACCTAGATTTTGACTACAGTTGCAGATAGTCTATATCGTGATTGCATTAATCCATCTTATGGACATCTTTATACCATCAAAACTTCCAATCCATACACATAAACATAATATTTTTAAATTTATTTAGACCTTTTAAACATTTCTTAATAATATTTTCAACTATCTTGTATTTTCAAGGTCTTGTATATCTTTTTTTGTATTTATACCTAAATATTTAATATGTTTGATCCTCTCCTAAAGAATATAGTTTAAAACTTCAGCTTTTTGATTGGCAGATATAAGTACTCTTACTGATTTTTAAAATATTGATCTTACCTTTAATAAAATCTAAATTGACGTCCAAAAATATTGGAGGCACCCGTGTTCATTTCTAAGGGCTACCACAGCCACATCCCATAAACTTGGTGGCTTTAAACACACAGTTTTTTTCTGGAGGTCAGAAGCCTCTAGACAAGATGCTGGCTCTGAAGGCTCTAGGGGAGGATCCTTCTCTATTTCTTCCAACTTCTGGTAGCCCCGGGAGTTTCTTGGCGATGGTTGTGTATAGTTGATCTTTGTCTCTGTTTCTGCCTGGGCCTCATTCAGTGCATCTCTGCGTCTCCAATCTCCCTCTCCTTTCTCTTATAAGAACATTTAGCGTCAGATTTAGGGCCCACCTTAATTGTAAGATTTCAAGATTCTCAACTTACTTCCATGAACAAAGACAGTTTCCAAATAAGATCACATTCACAGGTACTGGGGGATATTTTGGGAGGATACAGTTCAACCCTCAACAGCCTCCAAACAAACACATGTGCTTCCCCATTCTCTGCTGCCACAGGTTGGATCTTGAATGTCCCCATGGGCCATGTGTTAAAGCCTTGGTACCCAGGCTGGTGCTGTTGGGAGATGGTGGACCTAGAACAGGGGAGGTCTTAGTGTCAGGGGGTGTGCCCCCAAAGGGGATTGTGGGGCCCCGATCTCCTCTTCTCCTTTTGCTTCCTGGACATTTTTGCTCTCCCATGTGGTCCAGCCATGGTGTGTTACCAAGCAACAGGCCAGGGATGGAGGGCGGGAATCTCCAAACCGTGAGCTGAGACGACCCTTTCCCTGTGTGCTGACGGTCTCGGGTGTTGTGTCGTCATGAAGGAAAGCTGACTGATGCTTTCCCACCAGGCCACTCTTCTGCACCTGGCTCCTCTTCCCTTGGCAGTGAACCCCGGCATCGCTCTGTCTCAGCCTCCAAGAGTCCCCTTGTCCTCTCGGAGGCTGCATATTTAGGGGTCCTGTTCCCTAGTTCTGGACATTTGGGAGAAAGCAAAGCTTCAGAGCCTGTTCAGCCCCATCGGGGCAAGGACCCTCCTGGGCAGCTTGTGCAGAGCCTGGTCTCTGCTCCTCCTCTGTGGAATGGCTGGTGGGGGCGGGGGATGGTCACAGCTTGCCTTCAGTGGCCAGGCACCACCCAGGCATCCCCCACCTGCTGCCTGCCTGGGCCAGCTTAATGGTGGTTTGTGTGTGGGAGGGAAGTGCTGGAAGAGGCCAAGGGTCTGATTTATTTGATAAAAGCCAGAGAAGCGGGCAGAGGAGGCTTCCAGAACCAGGCCCAGGTGATCGGACGCTTGCTCGCCCGGCCTCTTATCAGAGCCAGGGTGCTGGGTGGAGTAAGGCCACCTACCATGGCCTCTCCTTGGAAGTGAGCATCGTCGTCCACGCTTCAGGGGTCCAGCTGAAGGCTTTCTGGCGTCTTGCCTTTGTTTTCATGATCCTCGTGGTGACCTCCATGGCTGAAATAGAAACCAGATGCTGGACGTCCCCATCCTATGAGTGCTTTTCCAAAGCTCCCTCTGAACCCCTGAAACCTCAGGTGGTCTGTGGCTGCTGGTGGCTTGAAGGTGCTCAGAGCCCTGTTGCAAAAACAAAGTGTCATAATATTATTCTCTAGCTTAAGGTAATAATAGCAATTTCCCTCTCCTCGAGGCAGCTAGAAAATCCTTCTGTGGCCCGCGAAGATCCAGCTTGCTGGGCCCTGGGTGCTTCCTGCATTTATTGCTTCCCACCGACCTTGGTTTAGCTGGCCTCTGCTGAGAGCCGTCTGTCTTTATCCTCCAAGGCCACCCTGGCAGAGGTTTGTGCAGAGGCCTGCCACAGTCTATCCCACCTACCACCCAGACCATCCGAGCAAATTCCAGACCATCAGTGCACAACAGCAATTGTCCAAATGCCTCCCTCCAACTTTCTTTCTCCCTGTAAATGGCTCCTTTAAAAAATTTTGTCCTAATTAGTTATACATGATTTGATACATCGTATATAGATAGAGAGTAATTTCTTGTTTTTTTTTTTAAAAATGTTGATGGACCTTTATTTTATTCATTTATTTATATGTGGTGCTGAGAATTGAACCCAATGCCTTATACATGCGAGGCAAGCGCTCTACCACCAGCCCAATTTCTTATTCTTCTGGTTGTACGTGATGTAGAGTCACACTGGTCGTGTAGTCATATATGTACATAGGGTAATAATGCCTGAATCATTCTATTGTCCTTCTTACCCCCATAGCCCCCTCCCCTCCCTTCACTCCCCTCTACCTAAAGTACCTCTATTCTTCCCTAGCCCCCACCTCCCATTGTGAATTAGCATCCACATATCAGAAAACATCTGGCCTTTGATTTTTTGGCCTTGGCTTATTTCACTTAGTGTAATATCCTCCAACTTCAATCATTTTACCAGCAAAAGTCATAATTTCATTCTTCTTTAAAGCTGGGTAATATTCCATTGTGTATATAGACCATATTTTCTTTATCCATTCATCTGTTGAAGGGCACCTAGGTTGGTTCCATAGCTTGGCTATTGTGAATTGAGCTGCTATAAATCTTGATGTGGCCGTGTCACTGTAGTATGCTGATTTTAAGTCCTTTGGGTATAAACTGAGGAGTCGGATAGCTGGGTCAAGTGGCGGTTCCATTTCAAGTTTTCTGAGGAATCTCCATACCGCTTTCCATAATGGTTGCACCAAATTGCAGTTCCACCAGCAATGTATGAGTGTACCTTTTCCCTCACATCCTTGCCAACATTTACTGTTGCTTGTATTCTTGGTGATTGCCATTCTGACTGAGGTGAGATGGAATCTTAGAGTAGTTTTGACTTGCATTTCTCTAATTGTTAAAGATGTCGAACATTTTTTTCATGTATTTGTTGATTGTATTTCTACTGTGAAGTGCCTGTTCAGTTCCTTAGCCCATTTATTCATTGGATTATTTATTTTTTTATTTCAAACATCAGAACAATCAGCCAAGCCCCAGGACAGGCATGGCAGAGGACATAGAAGGCCTGGGCTCAGGAGGCTTACCTGCTGGCCCCAGCTGCACATGAAAGTTCTTGATCTTGGGCTCCACTTTCACAGACACTGACTTTCTGAGCCTTGGTTTGCCCACTGATGGATCCAGCCAGGTGCTGGGCCTACAGAGAGGGCACTGCCTGAGCCCTCAAGGGGCTTACAGTCTAAGGTGAGAGACAAGTAAGAAAACAAGAGCCCAAAGATATTTTAGGTGCTTTGACAGAAATATGTCGAGGTGACGAGGGCACAAAGAGGGGAGAGCTGCATTCTCCCTGCGGGGAGAAAGACACAGAGAGGGACACACAGAGTACCAAGCATTTACCCAGCGCACAGGCAGGGGACAGAGGAGCAAAGACACGGAGTGAAGACACTGGAAGCTGCAGGCAGTGCAGGGTGGCTTGAGCACAAGGGACCCGAGGAAGGACCCGGAGGAGGTGAGGCAGAGCAGAAGTGGGAAGAGCCTCGTGCACTGCGCAGGGCGCTTGGGTTTTAGTCCTGGGGTGGCGATCCTCAACCAGGGGTGATTTTGCAATATTTGAAGATCTTTCTGATTGTCACTGTCCAGGAGACAGGAGATGTTAGTAGCATCTATTGGGTGGAGCCCAGGGGTGCTGCTGAACTCTGCAGAAACCCTTACAACAAAGAATTGTGGAGCCCCAGATATCCTCAGAACCAAGGGTGAGAAACCTTACCCTCAGGGGAACGGGGGCTGTTGGAGGGGCCACAGCTTGCTTCTTAGGGAGGTCACTGTGATGACACCATGGCAGGTGACCTGAGCAGGAAGGAAGATGGTTTCAAACACAGATGTGATGACCTCAGCTAGGAGTCACCCAACTGTGGCCCCTCCTCCAAATCTGGCTCGTCATCTGTTTCTGCATGGCCCTTGGGCTCAGAATGCATTGAACATTTTTTAATGGTTGAAAAAAAAATCAAAAGAATAATATGCTGTGACATGTAAAAATTATATGAAATTCAAATTTTCAGTGTCCACAAATAGTTCTGTTGGAACACAGTCACACTCATTTATTTACAAATTATCTAGGACTGTTTTGAGCTCAAGGTAGAGATAAGTGGCTGTAACAGAGACCATATGGCTGGCAAAGCCCTGGATATTTATTGTTTGGCCTTTTATTGGAATAGTTTGTCAACCCCTGACTTAAACCAAGGCAACAGAGGTAGAAGTGGCAGAAAGATACAGGTCCCGGAATGGTCTAGAAGGTGTAGAATTAACTAATTCTGTTAATTGATGAATCAGCCCTTGATTGGATTTGGGTGAGAAAGGAAAATGTTTACTCTCCTGGGAACTTTGGTGAGAGAGCAAGAGCCAGGTTTTAGTGTTAAACGAATAGGTTTTCCACACCTTGGGTTTGACATACCTGTGAGGTGTCTGGGCCCGATTCATAAAACTGGAGCCTCAGGGGGCCGTGGGGGCTGGAGATGGGCACCCACAACTCCTCGGCCTGTGGAAGCTAGTGCACCAGGAGAAATGGCCTGAGACTGTGGTCATGGCCTTGTATGGGTGACAGTACCCTTGAGGGATCTAGTGAATGCTCTGGTTCTCGATCGTGGGTATCGTGAAGTCCTGGAGCCAAGATTAAGAACCTCTGGCCTGGAATGAACTTGAGAGCAAACTGAGGGCCCTGCACAGGCTCTGGGGCATAGCCACATGCAGAGATGAGGAGCCTGTGCAGGAAGCAGGTTCAAGAGGCTGGAAGAGAACGATGATGCTCCAAGAACCCAGCCGAGGAGGAGAGTGTGCCCAGGAGAACTGATGGAAGGCTCAGCAATGCTGTGGGCTGCAAAGAAGAAGACCCAGAAAAGGGTTTCCTGGGCTCTGGGATGGTTATGAGTTGGCTTTTCCTGATCCTATGAGGTACTATGGTTTGCATGAGTGTCCTCAAAGGTTCGTGTGTTAAAGACTGGAGTCCCAGCCAGAGGCACTACTGGGAGGCAGTGGGACCTGAAGAGGTGGACCTGGTGAGAGATCTTTGGTCACTGGAGGCATGTCCTTGAGGGAGAAGTTAGGACTCCAACTCCTTCCTCTTCCTCTGTCACTCCGTCATGAGGTGAATGGGCCTCCTCTGTCATGCATCCCCTTCAGGATATTCTGTGCCACCACAACCCAAAGCAACAGGACCAATTGGTCATAGACTGAAACCCACAAAATGAACCTTTCCTATTTTAAGTTGATTTACCTCAAGTATTTGTCACAGTAACAGAAAGCTGATTGACACAAGGAGAAGGGGAGCCGGAATCAGGTCGAGGGCTGGGGTGGGAGTGGGAGGTGAGGACGAGCAGAGAGCAAGTGCAGGCTGTTGTTCCAGAGAGTTCTGGTGTGAGGGAAGAGGAAAGCTACCTCGAGAGTTTTGCAGGAGGAAGACACGGAACCGAGGAACAGCCAATGTCTATTTCTCTCATTGTCTTCATCACGGAGAGACTTTGATCATATTTTGGCAATTATCATCAGACTGGAAGAGGTTTAAAATGTAGAAGGGAGCACAGAAAACCAAGGAACAAGACTCTAGTCCTCAGGGGGATGGTGCAGATGAGTGCTGAGAGAAAAGGAGTGCAGGGCAGAGGTCAAGAGATCCCACCCCCCTTCCCCCTCCCCCCTCCCCCCCCCCGGGGTTTCCAAACCCCTTCCCTGACCAGGCTCCACCCCATCTGCCCCCACAACTCCAGTGACCTCAGCTGAGTGTCTGTGGGCTCCTAGGGTCCTTCCTGCTGACCTGGGATGAACGTTCATCTTTCTGGAAAGTGTTCTGAACCGTAGCCAAAATACTCAGCCCAACTTGAGTCTCACCAAAGAAGTCGGAAGCCTGAGCAACATTTGAGTTCAGATTTATTGATGCTATTAGCTGCCTGTTAGGGAACAATGTTAGATGTTGACATTTTAATGACAGTTGCCTCATTGAGTGGGAAATGTGTAAGTTATCACTTTAAGACGTTTGGACAGGCCAGCTATACCCTGTGTCAATGAGAGATGCAAATTATGAATCATTCTTTTATAAGTACTGCTAAATTTAAGAAATCCAATATGGGGAAATATACATTTTTTTTTTTTGCAATTGATATATTGGTCATCCATCCATCCATCCACATTACTAAAGAATTTGCTAAAATTGTTCTGTAAAGTGTATTGCTTTAGTAGAATGCTCTTTAGGTGGCTCCCACATCAACCACACCTCCCAGTATTCAGTCCGTTTGAACCTGGGCAGCCCATGACCTGTTTAAAGTGTGGCCAAAGTGATACTATGCCAGTTCTGAAACTGCATCTTTCAAAGGCTTAACAGCTTGTGTGCTCTGGGGGAAGCCAGCTGCCATGGTAGAGATTCAACTGCCCTGAGGCGATCACACAGGGAACCCAAGCTAGCCAGGTGAAGAGGCCACTAGGAGGTGACCAAGGAACTTCCCCCAACCCTGCAACAGCAAGACCACAGGCCCCAGACACATGACCCAGTTTGAGTCATCCCAGCTGGCTCTAGCTGTTCAAGTCACCCAAGAAGGCAGCAGGTAGAGCAGAAAAAGACTCTCCCCACTGGGCCCTATCTGAATGGCAACACCTTGCAGATATAATAAAATGGTGGCTGTTTGGGGCCACTAAATTTTGGATGTATTATTTTGCAGAAATAAATAAGAGAAACACAGAGCCTTCTGGTGTGTCTAAAATATGCAGAAGAGGAGAAAGTCATGCACATGAATGTTTGGAAAGGATTAGTCAACAGAGCTGGATCAGTTGGTTAGCCTTGAGTGGGGAAGGGAGGGATAAAGTTAGATCCTTGACTTAATCTAGATGAAGATTAATTCCAAAGAATATTTATCCAACACCGCTGTAAGATGTAAGTCCTGTTGAGTGGCAGATATAAAAGTCATCATTTTAAATCAGTAAGACTGCTTTTCTTTTTTATCAGCTTTTGGTCTACGTCTTTGGGTATAGAAATGGAAAAGGAAACGAGGCATAAATAATCTAGGTTCATTGTACAAAATCTTTAAGTCTAGTGAAACATGAAAGAATAAACATTATCCACAACCCTCATTGCATAGAGATAACCATAGACAGCATTTTAAAAAAGTATTCTTGTAGGGGTTTTATTTGTGTGCTGATAATAATTTTTTTAAAAATGGGCTCATATTATATAATTGTTGTGATGATTTTGTTTTACTGAACACCATACCATGAATATCTTTTCATGTCCATCAATAATGCATGTGTTATGCCTACATAAAATTACATCAAATGTGTACTCCACAATTTGTTCCATGAAGTCCTTATTGCTGCACATGGAGGCTGCTTCCAATTTTCATTTTTACAGTGCATGCATCAGTAAACACCTTTGTAGCTAAGTCGTCATGCACATATTTAATTATTTCCTTAGGAAAATATTCTGAAAAGTGGGGTTGCTTGAGAAACAAGTTTGCATATAGTGACGGCTTTTTGATGTGAATTTCAGATAAGTCCCAAGAAAGACACTGAAAACGATCACCTTCCCCAGTGATATGAGAACAGCTTTGCCCACATTCACGTCCTCCTTAACTGTCGGCAATACCAGGCTCGTTTGTTCTCAAAGAAGGTACTGCCTTTGAAGATTGTTTAAAGAAGTTGGCTCAGGTACGCGTATGTTCCAGTTTCAACAGCCAAACCCCAAGCTGGAAAGAAGGGAGTAAATACTTTAGTCTTTATCGTTCAACAGGCAAAACTGGGAGTATTATGTAGATACAGGTGCAACTGTTGAAGTCCATTCTCAGCTTGAAGCTATACAGAAACAGATGGTGGGCGACTGGGCACTCTGGCCAGAATTTGTTGACCAGCCTCCTCTGCTGTTGCTCCTCCAGACGGAGGAGCTCCTTGGACCCCCAGAAGTCAGGAGGATCAGTCCACACCAGGCGACACTCAGGTGGGAACTTTCCAGAAAAATCCCCTGTGGGAGAATTTACTAGAATCCTGCCTTCATTTGGAGGACTTCATTTTGTGTGACCTATTAAAATTAGCCCAACCATGGCTCAGGGGTAGGGTGCGTTGTGTGCAAGAATGAACGTGTGAGCATCCACTCAGTTATACAATGTGCAGCCCACAGGGGGCACTGTTCCAAGTGGGGCACATTCTCACTGTGCTTTACAACATAAGGGATGAATTTTTTTCTTATCGTGAATTATTACAGGCTGGTAAAAAAGTACAAAAAATATTAATGCGCACCCTGAAGAGGTAACTTATTAATATTTTGTCTAATTTTCTTGTAGTAGTAACAGTAGGGGGAATGGGGTGGGATCGGCATAAGACTATGCATACGGTGCATAGTTTTATTCTCTTGTTAATTTGGAACATCCCTGTTTAGTTGAGACCCTACCAAAAAATATGTGCTTTTCAAGTGAATCCCCAGCCGATGGACACTTGGCTTTTCCTAATTTTCCAGTGTTATAAATAATGATACAGCAAATATCCTTACATGTAAGGCTTCATTAATGTTATTCCATCTGTTATTCTTACAGATTCCAAAAGTGGGAGTTGCTATCCAAAGAGTAGGAACCTATATCATCTTTTATACACTTTCCTGTGTTTTTCTAAAAGGCTGCGCGGATTTATGGCAGTGTACTTGTGTGATCGGAATCACATCCTTAGGAAAATTATGTTATCCAAAATGTTTGCTAATCTTGATGGGTAAAATGGTATTTTATTGTTGGTTTAAATAGAATTTATTTCATTCCCAGCTGCTTTTCACTATTTTCATATGTACAGTTTCCATTCATGTTTCTTTTGTAAAATGTATATGCATATTCCTTTCCCATTTTGCTAGCCCCCCCCCACCCCATTTTCTTACTGTTTAGTAAGGATTCTTTAAATACCAACAATATTAAACTTTTGCACAGGCACGTTCTGTGTGTGTTGCGGACATTTGTATTTTGCCTTTGGCCTTTGTTTGGGTGTTTTCCTGGCACGGAGGAGTGCCATGGTTTTACGTATTCAATCCTAGCAAGCTGCTTCTTTGTGACTCCTTTGCTTTCTTTCATGTTGGGGAAGTTCATCTGTGGGATCATCCCCTAACCCGTAGCACCTTTGAAGTTTCTTTTTAAATGGCTTCATGGTTTGCGCTTAATTCTTTAAGCCATCTGGAATTAATTTGGGCTGAGGTTGAAGTGAAGCATCTGACTTTATCCCCCTGTACCACCCCCTCCCCAAGTTAACCATCTGATCCGGCTTTCTTGACTAATCCTCTCCAAACTCTCCATGAGCATGGATTCTACCGTGTGGGGACTGGGGTGGGGAGAGAGGGAGGGGAGGAGGAAGGAGAGGGCTTCTCCAGCCACACACCAACGCTGAAACTGTGGGTGCTGCAGAGACTTTGGTTTCCAGGGGTGTGATTCCCAGCCATGGGTTGAAAATCCCCAAGCACACAGCCAGCCCTCGGACTGTGATCCTCAGCCAAGAGCTGAGCAGTTGGTCAAGGCCACTTCTGGCTTCAACTCTGGGGCTTCTGATACAGCTCAGGCTCAAGCTGAATTATCCACCTGGGTGTGGGCAGCAGGTGTGTATTCCTGAGGTACTGACGGTGGGTTCCAGCAGGCCTGCACCATGTAGCTGAAGATCTCCCCTCCCCTATGTGTGCAAGCAGATTTCCACGACTGAGGAATTTTCAGATGCCCGTTTCTTGTCATCTGTCTCCTGGAGACCACACCCTTGGCCACCACCTTGGCAGGTGCATTTATACTCCACCACATTATTCATTTACGTATTGACAGTGTGGGTGAGGTGGAAACTCACTAGGACATGCACAGTCCCCCCCCTGCCCTGTACAATATCACATCTAAAATGGTATGTGGCCATTAAGAGGTTGCTATGGTTTGGATCTTGAGTGTCCCCCAAAGACCAGTGTGTTCAAGGCTTGGTCCCCAGCATGGTGCTATTAGGAGGTGATTTAGCCTATAAGAGGTGGGACCTAATGGGAGGTCTTTAGGTCATTGGAGGATATGCCCTCAAAAGGGATTGGGGAACCTCAGGCCCTTCCTCTTTGTCTCTGTTTTGCTTCCTGGTCATGAGGTGAGCAGTTTTGCCCTCCTATTTTCCCTACTTTTGAACCAGAACCTGGGCTGGGGATGTGGCTCAAGTGGTAGCGCACTCGTCTGGCGTGGGTGCGGCCCAGTTTTGATCCTCAGCACCACATACAAACAAAGATGTTGTGTCCGCCGATAACTAAAAATAAACATTAAAATTCTCTCTCCCTCTCTCTCTCCCTCTCTCCCTCTCTTTAAAAAAAAAAAAAGAATGAACCAGAGCCTCCACCTGAGACCCAGAGCAATGGAGCCAACAGATCATGAACTGAAGCTACTAGAGCTATCAGCCAGAATAAACCTTTTCTCTGGACAAGCTGATTATCTTGGGTATTGGTTATAGTAACAGAAAGCTAACTAATCTAGATATTTTACTATTACCCTAGGCCAGAGAAGGACCAGCAGGAAGCTTTCCGCTTGGGACTGTGATGCTGAACCCATTAAACCTGCAAACATCTGCAAAGTCGACATTTCCATAGGGCCTAGGACGCATGTACCTGGGCATGAGACATGAGGGGAAGAAGTACAGACACTTTGTAAATATATAGATTTATAATATTATTATAATTAGACTCATTTCTATTTTGTGTACAGATAAACAGAAATTATAAATTCTTTCCTGACTAGGTTTCTAGTTGCATTGCCAGAGTAAGCAGGCACATGCTCCAGATCACCTCCAAGGAGTGGCTGTCTTGGAAGTCGACTGCAAGGCAACCTGCCTTCCCCTGCCTCACCTGTTTGCACTCCACCCATGTTCTTTGTGCTTCATCATGATCCCATCACCTTCCCCCCTTCGGTCTCATCCCCAATGTATCCATTCCCATGCACCACACATTGGCTTTTCCTGTTCTGGCTAATGGCCTTGTCTCAGTACTTTCTCTACCGTTATAATGGAATACTCCAGGCTGCGTAATTTATAGAGAAAAGAAATTTCTCATAGTTCACGTTCAAGGTGCTGGCTACTGGCAAGGATCTTCTGGCCGTATCACATGATGGGGGGTGGGTGTCACATAGCAAGGAAGTGCACACATAAGACGAGAGAAATTGGGCCAAACTCCTTCTTTTACCAGGGGACCCTTCCTTTAATAACTAATCCACTCCCAAAAGGCCAGAGGAGGACCAGCAGGGAGCTGGTCTATTCATGAGTGTGACAACTCTATTCATGAGTGTGACAACTCAGTTTCAACATGAGTTTTGGAGGGGACCTCCAGACCACAGCAGACCCCACCCAAGTCCCTTCTCCCTCCTCTCAGTCCTCTCCATATAGCTTACCTCCAGCAGCACTCAGCCCAGCCCCAAATGCCTCTGACTCCGTGTGCACAATGATGCACAAGGTGCTCAGCTGCACAGTGATGATATTTGCACAAGATGATTTTTGCCCTAAGCCCAGAGGGCAGACTTACATATATGGTGGCACACAGCAGAGAAGAGAGGTCACACCTGCAAAGATTTGCTCATTATAATTATAGTAAGCCTTGAGGGACTTTGCTTTCATTTCTTCCTGTCCCTTCCTCTACACATATATACACATTACAATTATCACTGACATTTCGAATGATTTCTTTCACCGAGCAAAGAGAGAAAGACCAATGTTTTCTGTAGACAGTTTTCCTGCAGGAGTATCTGAGGACAGTTTTTTTTTTTTTTCCCTATTGCCTGGAGGTACAACTATTTCCAAGGATAAGTGGTTTGCGCTGGCTCCTGATGTCTCTAAAGCATGGACAGAGGGAAAAAGATGTCAGACATTTTTTAAAGCATTTTTAAAAACCGTGCTCAGATCCCACTGGTTCAAGGACCGCCTACCTGCCTGACCCTCTGCTACTCTTCCTCCTCTGAAGGGGCCAGGTAAGCTCAGTCCTGAGAACCCACAAAAAAGGAGTCAGGACAACAGGTGAGCTTGTGACGGGAGCTACCTTTCTGTTTCCTAGGAGGCAGGTCCCATGCTTGGTGCTTTCTGGGGACACTTCACTGTCACAACAGCTGGCCGAGGCAGGAACTTTCTATTTTTTTTCTATACTCATTTTGCAGACAGGAGCTTGAGAATCAGAGAAATTTAAAAGCTCACTCAGTCGTCACATGGCTGGTAATTGGTAGAGCTGGGATTTGGACCAGATCTTTCAGCTGCATGGCTCTAACCATTGGACTCTTCTGCCTCTGACAAGGAAGCTCGGCTGAAGGGGTTGTTATGGAGTGCCCAGCAGTGCCCTCCGATTTTATGATGGGAAATGTTATTGCTGGAATTTGTAACTCACTTATGATATGGCTGTCCCTGGGCCGTGTTCCAGCAGAGGCTGTGGCTCCTCCTTAGCAGCTGGAACCACTTGTTGTCGCCCTGGGGGGCAGTCCCCATGTTCACAAGCAATGCTAAGCTAAGGACAGTGGATATGAAGCTCCTCCAGATGGACGGACACCCTGTTTCTTTGTTTAATGGGCCTCTCACAAGAGGCCTCTCACCCTATCCTTCCTCTTCCTGCTTGCCTCCGACTCTCCAGTTGGGATTTGTCTCAGCCCTGCTTCTCAACTTGCCACCGTCCGCAGCCATGAGGCAACACCCTTGATGGCCTGAGGACTGGGGTGCTGCTTCCGTGGACTGGGCTGTCTGCTGTCAGCTCTTCTGCAATCATCTTCTTGATAGGGCCTGACTCTGGCCGACTTGTGGCGTCTGGAAGCGTCACCTGTCTTTGGATTGCCACACACCGGAGCTGACAGGCCATCAAATTTATGAGACAACTTGGAAGCTAAACACCCCGTGGGGAGTCTGTGACTTTGGCAGAGAGACTCAAAAACCAAAGGAAGAGAAAGCGGGTTGGGAGGAGCTGAGAGTGAGAGAAGGCCCCTGGGCAGCTGCTCTTCCCGCAGTGAGAGGGTGGCTGCGGCAGCTGCAGAGGGCTCCCCAGTGGTCCCTGGCAATGCTCTGTGTCCTGGTCAGGATGCTCAGCTGGACCCTGGCTCCTTCCTTGTTGCCAGGAAGCACGTGGATCCCATCCTCCTTCAAAGCAGCCCTGTCTAGAGGGATGGTCTGTGTCAAGGCCTGACTGTCTCCTGCTCTGAGTGGTGATTTACAAACCAGAGCCCCGCTCTGTGAATAGGCAGATTTGATTTAGTCAGATGTTGCAACGGGAAGATTAAATAACACCTGCAAACAGAGTCTCTAAGCGAGGTTGTTAAAATGCAGATTCCTGGGCCTACCCACATGACCCCAGACCTGATCAGAGCTGACACTTACCCTGTGCTAAGGACTATTTTAGGCATTTCACTTAGACCCCACAAACCCCACAAGGAGGAAGCCACTATCATTGTTCTCATCCTACCACTGAGAGGGTGAGGAACTTGCTCTGGTCACACGGCTCCTGAGTTGCAGAACTGGGCTCTGAACCAGGCTGAGCAGCTGCGGGACCCTCTACCTGGCCAGAGTCTCAGACAGAGAGGCCTGTCCTCTCTGAGGAATGGCTTTTCAACCTACAGAACTACTTAGTGCTTATCTGCAAGTCATAAATAAAAAGAAAACACGGGGGCTGGGGGTCTAGCTCAGTTGGTAGAGTGCTTGCCTCACATGCACAAGGCCCTGGGTTCAATCCCCAGCACCATGAAAAGAAAAGAAAACACTGTTTATCTATAAAAGCTATATCACGGTGCTTCTAGGTCAAACAGCTGCCTCTCTGCCCTCTAAATGATAAAATACTATCTTCTTAAGCTCTGTAAAAAGGTGTTTAACCTATTTGGTAGTCAGCTACCCCCTTTGAAAATTTAATGAAAATATGGATCCTGGTCACAGAACAAAGGGCACCCACACACCTTTTCAAGGACCCCAGCCTGAGAACCCCAACCTGCAGGTATACATTCTTCTTCCCTCAGCCAAGGCTTCGCCCACCCCCTGATTTTCTTTTTTTTTAAATTCTCAGGAAGAAAGAAAGCAAACCTAGGAAAATTATTTGATTGGAGTCAACGTAATTAAGGCACAACTTTCTTTCCTTTGCTACGTATAAACATTCATCTTAATTATGAGAGCTCGTTATGTGACCAGAGCGTTGGCTGCTGGGAAGCAGGAGGAGACAGGATAAACCCCAGGGACAAAGAAAAGCCACTGCTGGTTGAACCAGGTATTCTTATTACTGCAGTGACCCTCTGCCTTGGGTGGCTTAAAAAAGATTCTATCTGGCAGCAGACATGGGCTTTGTCTTTTCTTTGAAGCCAGTGTGTGCCATTAACTGTCGAGTTGCCTTACTGTGTGATATTCAAGAAATGTGCTTTCGTTACAGTTCTACCTTGGGTGTGTGGTTGAACCAATTAGGAGACATCTCGTGATGGTTAGTTTCATATGTCAACTCAGCTGGGCTCTAGAACCCTGTTATTTAATCAAATGCTAATCTAGGTACTGCAGGGAAGGTATTTTGTAGATGTGGTTAACATCTGTAATCAGTAGACTTTAAGTAAAGGAGATTATCCTGGGGAATGTGGGTGGCCCCGAGCCAAGCCCTTGAAGGCCTTATGAACAAACACGGAGGTTTCCCTGAGAAGAAGCAATTCTGCCTTAGAATCTGGCCTGAGTTTCCAGTCTGCTGGCTTCATGTGTGGATTTTTGATTTGACCATCCACATGGTTGTATAGGCCTAGTTTTAAAAATAACTCTCTTTAGATGGACGGTAAGTAGATGGATATAAAGAGACACAGATGGATGGATGGACATCTAGAGGTAGAGATAGGTATAGGTCTATCTATCATCTCTCTGTACATACGTCTTATTTGGTTCTGTTTCTCTTGAGAACCTTGACTGAGCCACATCCCAAATAACCCAGCCATCTATGTGGATGATGTTGCTTTGTGATAAATGAAAGGTCTGCATGCTACTAAATGTCACCTGTTTTTCCACACTCGTGCTTGGAGTTCCTGAGGCCTGGGAGAAGAGACCTGGAGTAAGAAGGGTGAGTTGGAGGAAGGAGGTCAACTCAACGCTTCTCAGCTTTACTGTGCACTGTGGGGGTGTGGGGGAGATGTAGGGTATAAAGTTTGTTAAAAATGCAAATTCTTGAGCTGGGGTTGTGGCTCAGTGGCAGAGTATTTGCCTCACATGTGTGACACACTGGGTTCGAGTCTCAGCACTGTATATAAATAAAAAATAAATAAATGTCCATTGACAACTAAAAAATATTTTTTAAAAAAATGCAGACTCTCAGACTCCCTTCTTCTGAAGCTCCACATCTATGGTTTTGGTCCTAAAAGTCTGTATTTTAATAGCTCCCCCATCCAATATACACCCAGAGCCATTCTTCTGCAGGTGGCCTTTTGAGAAATAAAGCTTATGGGGTGGCCTCCAAGCCTCCAGACCAGACTCAAGTCTATTGTGCACCCCAGGTCCCTTGAGTTCTGCAGGTGGGAGCAGGGCATCCAGTTTCTACCCACTGGGTCTCCTGACAAGGTGAGAGCCCTGGCCTGGCTGTTCCTGTTGAGGTCCCAAAGCCTCATGCCAAGAAAGGCACATGCCAAGCCTCACAGCTGCTGCAGGGCAGCCTGTCAGCCCACAGGCAGTTAGACCAGGCCACCCCCCACTCAAATCCCAGCCTGGTGGGTACGAACTACCCTTACACACTTGCCAGTCCCATGCTTTCTTCTCCGCCGTGACTGTAGCACTGACTCCTGATGTGACATACAATGGACTTGCTTAACCAACCAACTCAATAGCTGTTTGGATCCCCCCTCCCTCAAATCAAAATTGAAACAGTAAAATATGAGTGTCTTGGTCCTAATCCCCTGGAGGTTTTGCAGTTGGGTTCTCATCTGCAATCTCCCGTCCTGGTCCAAAACTTACTAGAATAGGAAGGAACCCACGACCCGCCCCAGGCACCAGCCCTACAACAACCCCTGCTTTGGGACTTTCCTTCCTTCCTGAGTGGCTTCCTGGGTTCATACAGAGGAGCTTTGTCCCTCTTCCAGCAAAGGGAGTTGGCCCTGCCCAACCCAGGGCCGCGTGTCCCATTAGAGGGTGTGAGCACTGTCTGCCTGTGTTTGAGAAGGATGGATGGGGCTGGGCCAACCCTTGACGGGAGTCTTAGGAAACTGGGGGCAGAGGAAGGAAGGGAGTGGGGGAGGGGTGGTCATAAAACATAAAGAGAAGGAGGCACAGCCAGCTGCTGCGTTGGGGTGGGAGCCCTCCCACCCACTCCAGGGCAGAGACCTCCCTTGTCCTCTGGCACTGGCCTCCATTTCTTACCTCCCGCCCTCCCTAGACACGGACCTGAAAAACATCTGGAAAAACAGTCCTGGGCTGCCCTGGCCTGTGAAAAGGGGCCTCACAGAGTCTATTTAGTTTTAAGATCTGATCTGATCTTGTTTATAAGATCCATATGGAGAAAGACAGAGCAGGAGAGCACTGGAGCAAATCACTCCAGGCTGCTCTACCGGGAGGTTCATTTCTGGGCCTGGGTTTGGCTCTGACGTTCCCACTGCTCCCAGCACCGCTTTGGCTCGGGCGGTCTGCTTATGGGAGAGCAAGGCGTGGAGGCATTTTAGTAGAAAAGGAAGTTAACAGTCAGGCTTGAACTTCAGTGTGGAGATTGCTGCCAACTTCACCACCAGTGTCACCGTCGGTCTCTTCCCAGGAAGCAAGGAGAAATTGGCTCTATGTAACCCGGACTAAGGCTCAGAAGACTCGCTCCAGGTCTCCACCACTTGCTGTGTTAGTCAGCTTTTGGTAAATGTGATCAAAATACCTGACAGGAGCAACTTAGAGAAGGAAAAGCTTATTTTGGATCATGGTTTTAGAGGTGTTGGTTCATGGTCACCTGACGCTGCTGCTTTGGGCTGGAGGTAGAGGTGGAGGTGAGGCAGAGCATCATGGCGGAAGAGTATGGGGCTGATAGCTGCTCACCTTATGGCAGCTAGAAAGGAGAGAGAGAGGAAGGGTCCAGATGGACAAAATATAGTACAACAGGTGCCCAAGGTGGCCCATCTCCTCCAGCCATGTCCCACCTCCCTACAGTTCCCATCCAGCACAGTGTACTTCTAAATTCTTAATCCATCAAATGGATTAATCCACTGATAAACAGTCTCAGTGCCTCCGTGGTGCTAGGCGAGCACTCTACCACTGAGCCATAACCCCAGCCCCAGAAGGAAGGATTTTGTAGATGTGTTTTAAGACCCATTGGCAGTTGATATCCAGTCTCTCAATATCTCTGAGCACTGTACTAAAATGATCTCTTGTCTTCAGGCTGACATTTATCAGTGATTAGCATGATAAACAGAGGAAAATTGGGCTTTTAGAGAAAGGTTAGTTCACTTAACTCCACACCTACATCTTGGGAGATTCAGCCTGTATTTGTTCACCCTCAGGGGAATCTACCGATGGCAGATTGGATGCTTGTCCCAATTGGAAGTCGATGTCTGTCCCACTTTTCAAACTCTGAGGAAGAATTGTCGTGGCCAGTCCAACCAAATATGTCACAGGCTTAAATATGTCACACCTGGTCAGAAAGGGTTTCTCAGCATCTTTATGACTCTCTCAAGCTGTGGAAGAAAATCGCTCCCTCTTGTGAAGATGGAACGTGGTGTTGAACAAAGATCGCTGGCTTGGAAACCAGGACATGAAGCCCTCGGCCTGGTTCTGCCACTAATTTGCTCTGGGATTTGGGGCCAGCTGTCTCACCTTGCTAGATCTCAGTCTCTTTGTGAGAAAAATGGGGACTGTACACCGTTCAGGGCCACTGTCACTCTGCAAGGTGTGATTTTGCATTCTGCAGGGCCACAGGCTCCTGCCCTTGACTGCAGAGGCTCCCCCCTCCAGACTCCCCCAGGCTTCCCGATCCCTCACTTTCTGCCCAGGAGCCCCACAGAGAGAAGCGTCCAGTGCAGGTGGGAGTGGTCATCAGCAGAGAGCTCAGCTCCCTCACCTGCCAGCCCCCCGGCCTTGGGCACGTTCCTCAGCTCCTCTGTGCCTCACTTTCCCGTGTAAGGATGACACAGGAGGCCGCCTGCTGGGGCAGCTAGAGGCACAGAAGGGCTGGTCACAGTGGTGGGTGCAGATAAGAGTCATTCTTTACTTATTATCGTGGCATTTCTGAGATTCTGAGGTTGGAGACCATGTTGGGTTTTTGGCCTCGTCCTTTGAGTTCTGTCTGACAGTGGCCTCAACACCGGGACCCTTAAATCCAGCAATTCTGTTTTTTAAAGGCACATTCAGCACTTCAGTATTCTTGGGGGTGTACCCAGGAGAAGAACCAGGAGCCCTGGTGTCCTGAAGACATCACTGTTTGGATAGTGTGTGGGGAGGGGAGGGGGCTGTTCTAAAAGCCAGTCACTAGTGATGCAGTGGATCAGGAACCCTCACAGCCTTCTGCTCGGCTCATGACCTCTTTCTCTATTTTTCTACTTTGTCCTTGCTCTGGGATTCGGGGCCAGCTGCTAAAGAGGATCTCTGGACAGAAGATCTCTGACCACCGATTAAAAAATAGATGCATTCCTGCCCAACAGTAATTCCAAATGTGACAAAGGCTAACCCTCCTGGTCCCCAGGGAAACTGCTTTCGCATAAGGGATAACTCCAAGTAGGTGGCTGCTCCATCTCTGAACATTTAGAAATGGCTTTGTCCCCAACAAGCAACCCTCTGGCTGCCAGGCTTCTGTGTTCATGGAGCAACAGGACGGCAAAGTGGGCCGTCCACCCAGAGAGGAAGAGCACTCAGCTCTCCCAGTGCTGCTGGGCAGGAGCTTGGAGATGGCTTTGCAGTCCTGACCAGTACCACACACTGTGAGGCCTAGACAATGGAGGGTCCTTGTCTCCATTCAGGAGGGGGAAGTCTAAGAGCAAGGAGTGGGCAGGGCAGGGATCTGCCCCAGGCTTCTCTCCTCTGACTTCTGGTGGGTGTTGGGTGCAGAACAGGCTGAACTGTGTTGTCTGCAGGGCAGGCTGAACAGATGTTGGCTGCAAGATAGCCCACACACTCAAACCCCCCTCTATCTGGTCCTTTATCACCTGTTTGTGTCAAGTCCCGCTCAAGGCTGAGCACTCAACCCCCCTTGGGCCAACAAGGCAGCTTGCAGACCCAGAGGCCCCATTAGATTTGGGCTATAAAAACTCCCTCCTGCCAGGCCCTTCTCTCTCTTGCTCTCTCTCTCTTGCTCTCTCTCTCTCTCTCTCTCTCTCTCTCTCTCTCTCTCTCTCTTTCCTTCCTTCTTTTCTCTTTGTTGCACTGCTGCAATAAAGATCTTTTGGTCGCTCCGAGTGTTGTGGTCCTTTCCTTTCAGCTGGTGATCCTTGGTGTTTCTTGCTGTAGATGAGTCGCCATGATCTCTGCCTTCATTTTTACATGGTGTTCTCTTTGCATGTACATCTGTGTCCCAATTTCCCCCTTTAAGAATATTCCAGTCATATTGGATTAGGGCTCTCTATGTGACTTCGTCTTAACTACTTATATCTACAACAATTCTGTTTCCAAATAAAGCCATATTCTGAGGTTCCAGAAGTTAAGACTTTAACATATGGGATTTTTTTAAAAGTGGGGAAGCACACAATTTAATCTGTAACGGTTGATTTTTCCATAAGGGAGGGGGGCAGAAATGAGTTGACTGGCACCTGTCTCAAAGCCCATGAGGGACCATCACCAAGTGCTTCCTAAGCCTCTGGGTAGAAAGGACGCTTGGATGTCAAGGTGACCCAGACTTTGTTGATGGCTGCCTCTTTGGACCCACGCTTTGACTGTCCAACCTGAGCTTGGATACCACTAGCTAGAGGAAACTCCTACTCCCTTTCCTCAGTTGGGAAAGTTCTTCCATGAGCTGAAATCTTTCAGAGGGTAATAACTCCATTCAGTTTTTCCTGCTTCTTCCCTTTGGGTCACAAAAAGCAAATTGAGAATCTTCAATAATAGCCAAAGTTTACTGAGTATTTACTATTTACTAGTAATAAGGATTTCACATGTACCATCATCTCACTGGATCCTTACAACAATCTTATGAAACCGATGCTATTATCATTCCCGTGGCAAAAAGAAGGAAGCTGAGGCACAGAGAGGTTCAGTATCATGATCACACTAACACAGCTGGACAGGGGCAGAGTACATAAGCCCAGAGCTCAGGCTCTGCCCTTGACACCAGGCTGCTGTCCAAGCACCCAGGCCAGGAGCAGACCCACGGGCCTCCCAGCAGGCCAAGGCCTTGGAGGACACCATTTGGGGGTTGTTGTACCTAGAGGTCATTCTCCACTGGCCATTAGAGCTGGCAATCCACAGGGTCACCCAAGAGTGCTGCAGGTTCCATGGACAGGACGTCCAATGTCACATAACCATTCAGAAGGCAGAGGCATTTCTCTTCCACAGGGCTGCAGCTGGGGACTCCTTTGCCAGGAGAAGGTAGAAGGGAAGAGTTGATAGGATTGAAAAAAGCCACTTGAGAGAGAAGCCGGGAGGAGAGGAAGAAGAGATAAAGGAACCAGGTGACAAACTCCTACCTCTTCCTAAAGCATCCGCATGCCTCTCCCGGTGGCAAGAAAGGACAGGCATGCAGGCAAGGCCACCAACCAGCAGCAGGAGGAAGGTGTGGGAGCCGAGCTGCAGGCAGAGGGCCATAACAGAGATCTTACGAAGCAATGTGGAAAGGGCCCAGGCAGGAAATACACAAAAGATGGTCGGAAATCATTCACTGAAGACAAGTGCAAATTTATTACAACAGGTAAAACATTCCCAAACCTGTTGGGAAGGTTTCCTGTGTCATTCAAAATGAAAATGAGTTAATTCCAACCTGTCAGTTGGGCAAAGATTTTAAAAATTGCTAAAATGTGATATAAGGTAGGGAAACATGGGGGCACTTTTTCTAGAAGGTAGTTTGGAAAGGCCTTCACCTTATAATAAATATATAAAATGTAAGATACACTATATAGACATGTATGTTCTCACTTCTGGCCCAAGTTTTCTTTTGGAGAATTGATATCATCCCGTGGTCCTAGGCATATAAAAGTACATGTGTGAAGATGGGCATTCTCCTGTTGCTTATAGTGCCGAAACGTGGAAAGAAATCAATTAGAGTGTCATGGTTTGGATCCAGAATGTACCTCCAGAAGCTCAAGTGATGAAAACATGATCCGCTATGCAGCAAGTTTCAGTGATAAGGTTTTAGCAGTGATTAGGATTCTGGATTAATCCACTTGGTGGATTAATCCATTGATAGCTGAATGTGCTTCTGGGAGCTGGGACCTAATTGGATAAAGTAGGCCAGTGGGAGTGTTCCCTGGAAGGATTTATCTTTTCCCTGGCTCCCCAGCTGCCCTACCTGGGCAGCCTTCCTCTGTCATACTCTTCCTCCTTGATGCTCCTGCCTCAGAGCTGGCTGACCATAGTTTGAATCCTCTGAAACTGTGAACCAAAATAAACTTCTCCTCTAAGTTGTTCTTGTCAGGTCTTTTGATCACAGTGATGAAAAACTGACTAACACAGGAGCTTGGTTGGTAAACTGTATTTAGAAAGAATGTTATCCAGCCTTCAGGCAGAAACTAATGATGTTACGCACAGATGTACAGACACGGAAAGTTCTCCAAATATGTTATCAAGTGAATAAAAGTAGGATACCAATTGATGTGTACATATGATCTCATTTTGGTAAAACAATATATGCACACATATATTATAGACATAGAAAAAGTCTGTAAGGATATATATCAAAATGTTAACAGTGCTTCTCTCTAGGGGTGGAATTGAGGATGTGTTTTTTTCCCCCTTAGTTGTTTTCATAAATGTTTTGCAAAGTTTATGTAATATTATTGAATTAAGAGAGAGTGTTATTTTGCTTCCTTTATTCTTTTAAGTAATTTTTTTGAAAAGGCGGTGAACCAGCATTGCAGTGGAAATCAGGAGAGCTGGTAGAACTCCTGACTCAGTCCGACACGGGCTGGCTGTCTTAGTCCATTTTCTGTTGCTAATAACACAGTACCACTGACTGGGTAAGTTATAAGAAAAGAGTTTTTACTTTGGCTCATGGTTCTAGTTCAAGATCAAGGAGCCATATCTTTCTGTCAGAGTCCCGAGACAGCTCAGGGTGGGGAGTTCAAGGGATGTAGTTAGTTTTTATAGTAGCCCACTCTAGAGATAACCCATCAGCCCATTATCATTAATTGCATGAATGAATTTATCCATTCATGAGGGCAGAGACCTAGTCACCTCTCAATGGTCCCACTTGGTGTCACTTCTTAAAATCTCATAATGGAGTTTAAGTTTTGACATGAGTTTTGGAGGGGTCAAACCATAGCACCAATTCTTCACTTTTGTGGGGCTAGGGCAAGAGTGCAAGTGGGGGTCCAGGGACTATTAATCTTTCTTCTCACCCTGGTGTCCACCTCATGCTATCATACAGGTCTCACCTGGAACATCTGTGCCACCTCCCATAGGCCACTCTGGAGGCCTAGAAGGCAAGATCAGGATCCATGTCCACCGAGAAAGAAACTCAGGCAGGCCCTGAAAATGGGCTTGGGCCCTCAGGGCATAAACTAGCTTCTTTTAAAAGTTCACCCTGCCTTTTTACTGAGACGGATGAGCCACCCTGTCTTGAGGGTCTCTCAGTCACTTCACAGTGGGTGCTCAGACGCCCTGCCCCTTAGTTGCTGCTGAATTCTTATCGGTGGCTCATCTATGAGAGAAGATCATCAACCCCTGCTATACTTTGGGTCTTGAATGTCCCCAAGGGCCCACAAGTTGAAGACTTGGTCCCCCACCCATGGTGCTTTTGGGAGATGGTAGACCCTTTAGGAGATGGTGAATGAGGAGTGGGCAGGAAGAGGTCAGAGTCACAGAGAGAAGAGGAAGGACTTCTCTTCAGATGAATCTCCTCTTTCCAGTCCCAGGTTTCTGCCATGATCTGTCCTTCTCTATCCCCACACACTCCAAGCTCAGAGACCCTCAAAATAACCCCCACCCTGTCACACAGGCCCTTCCATCCATTCCCCGTCCTTTCTCCACCACCAACTGCCTCGACACAGCTGCTCTCAGCCTGGCCAGCCTCGAATGGACTTCAGTGTCACACTTTGGTTTCATGCTTGAGGTCTCTGCTGAAGGGAAAAAAAAGGGACAGGAGGGGGAGGAGGGGGAGGAAAGGGAGAAGGAGGGGGAGGGGGAGGGGAGAGGGAGGGGAGAGGGGCGAGGAAGAGGAAAAGGAGGGGTGGAGGAGAGGAGGAAGAGGAGAAGGGGAAGAGGAGGAGGGGGAGGGGGAGGAGGAAGAGGAGGAGGAGGAAGAGGAGAAGGAGGAGGAGGAGGGGAAGAAAGAGGAGGAGGAGGAGGAGGGGGGGGCAATACTAAGAAATAAATAGTTTACACACACCCCCCCCCCCGCAAAGATACACTATTTATTCTTCTATGGGAGGCAAGCATAGAAAGATTTTTTTTAATCAAGGATAAAAGAACAATATAATGTGCCAGAATACAAGGCTACATTTTTTTTCTAGAAAAACAAAAGATACAAATCTATTTATAGTGTATAGTTAATGGATATTAAAAAAAATCATTTCAGGAAATTTAATAACAATGTGAAAAACCATCCTTTTACTGGAGAACTGGGTTAGCTGTGTGAGTCGGGGAGGGTAGCTCTCACACTTTCGGCTCACGCTGTACCATGTTTTCCTTGTACATTCATATCTATGATTATGTTTAACTTGCAAATTAATAACAATAACTAACAATAGAAGAGAGAACAATTATAAGAATATACTGTAATATAAGTTATCTAAAACTAATAAATTCTTCCTGGAACTTTCCATTTAGTATTTTCAGATCTTAGTTGGCCACAGGTAACTGAAATCTCAAAAAGTGACATTAGGGATGAGGTGGGGGAGCCGGGAAGAGAGAGGCCTGAAATCTGACCTCAGAAACCAGCACCTAGACAAAGCACGTGGCTCAGGTTGGCAAAATAACTTTTGTATTTTAGCTGTGAGATGTGCAGTGTGCAGACAGAAGCAGCCCAAGGGTCCAGGTCCCACCCCACATGGACACCAGTGTTTGTGACATTGGACAGTTCACTTGGCCTCTCTGATGGTGGGCATCCCCAGACACTGTCATGGTAGCCAAGAAAGCTATAGAACAGATGCCCCCAATTCAAACAAGTCCTAGAATTTGTGTCATTCTGGGAAATATAAGGCAGGTCAACAGTAGATAATTATATGGAGACAGGATCAGAGGCTTGGAAACTACTGTTCTGTTGTCTTTAATTAAATAATTAACTCATTTGCCTTATTCTACAAACTATTACATCTAGGTGGCTTAAAATTTCCATTAGCATCTTTTCTTTATTACACAAGTAATTTATATACATTGTTAAAATTCAAGAAATAGGGATAAGTAAAACAAAAACAAAAACAAAACAAAACAAAAAACACCAGCCTACCCATCATCTTCCCCTATTTCCCCACACAGCTAAACATAGTTTACATTCTGGCATTTACTTTTCTGGCTTATTTTCTACGCATCAGTATACTTTTAAATATTTTAATTAAAAAAATGAGCTCTTACCTGATTATTTTTTAATTCTATTCTTTACCAAATAAATTGTATCTTGTAATATCAATCAATAAAAAACTTGCATTTATAATTTAAGTGACTCCTGGTATTCTAAGACTGAACATACATTCTAAATAAATTCTTTATTATTTCATGTATTGTTTTTTCCTAAGTTTTTATGACAGTAACTATTAATAGTAGGCTGAACATCCTTCTCCAGAATGTGAATTGAGGCCTGAGGACAGCAGTGAACCCATTCCCTTGCCTAAGTAAAATGAACGAATAAGGGCCATAAAGAAAGTTTCACAAAGTTCTTGTTTGTCAGAGATGACTCCTCCCAAGTCTTGATATCAAAAAATATAATTCTTTAAAAATATTGGTTCTCTTCTATCACGGATGCCTGAACATGGGTTTCACACCACCTCTGTGCTTTTGTGCCGCTATTTCTTAGGAGAATCCTCCCTAAAACAGATTGCTGGGTCCAAGGACGTGCCTCCTGGTAAGGCTTTGAAGCTCTATTGCAGAAATGACAAATTAGTTTGCATTTCATGGAGGTGAACTGATTTCTCCACACCCACTTTGCCACGTGGCAAGCAAACAGTGGCTTCTCGTTGTTTCACATGGTGTCTGCTGACTGACGAGGTTGGCCACTTTCCTTATGTTAACTAGCTCCCTGTGCATACCGGACGCACACTTGGTTCCCATCTATCCTTTTGCTGGACGCTGGGCTACTTGTCTCTCGTTGTCTGTCAAGTCGCCTTGTGTTTTTAGGGATAATCCCTGTGTTTGTAATAGGTGTCAACTCTTTCCCAGATGCAATTTACCTTTCATGTTTTTTAAATTTATAATGGTATTTTTTTTAATGATCCTGTCTCCCAATATGTCTCTTTATGGATTTTTCCTTTGGGTTTATACTTAGCAAATTTTTCTTACTATGAGTTTATATAAAATTTTACCTCTTTTTTCCTTCCGGTACTTTTATGTTTTTAAAAATACACAAACCATATGCAAGTTATTACCATGGATGTTATGACAAGGAATCTAGCTTTATTTTTTCCAAATGTTTAGACAGCTAGTCCAAAACCTTGTATTGAGAAGTTTCTTTTCCCCCCATTTGTTTGGAACACCATATTTCGTATATCCTGGTTTCTTACATTTAATTAGAGCTGCATCTATGCTTTTTATTCTGTTCCTGAGATAGTATCATTCTGCTTATGTTTTAGGCTCTGATAAAACAAATGTCCCTCTTTCTTCTTTTTCTTTTTTTTTTTAAATGACTGGTTTCACACATTCTGCTGAATCAACTTCAAAATCATTGTCAAGTTCCACAAATAAGTTCAACTGGAATAGTGTCTGAAATTCTAATAAACATGGTTCATTTGGGATGAATAAACATATTTACAGGGTTAAATTTTCTATTCTTTCTGTTTCATAAAGTGGGTTTTAAGACACTGCCATTCAGTAGAGTCCATGAATTTCTGGGACTAGATCCTGCACACGCCTTTTTTCAGCATTTTCTATTTTTGTTGTTACCATGAGCAAGGTCCATCCCCTCACCCTGTGTTTTACGAATGACACCGATGTTGCTAGTACACCTGTACACCTGTATTCCTCTCCATGAGGGCAGGGGCTCTGGGCCTTGAGGCCATTTAAAATCTTTTCCTGTGTTAATGTCAAAGGAAGGTTCTTTATAGATTTGAATTTTTGGGAAGCTTCTGGGAATTCAGACAACACTCCCTCAGAACCTCTCAACGCCCCTAGAAGTAACAAAGCAAACCCCAGCTCTCCTGGACCCCCTGTACTGGTGACCCTGTGTGGACTGTTGGTGTTCATTGCTCCCACAGGCTACTCCTTAAGGAAGACCCAGACACCCGACCCCCTCTAGCATGTTCACCCAAAAGGTCCTCCACCATCTGGACTGCACTTCTGAGCACCCATCACCGGAGTAAAGGGGTGGTCTCAGAGAAAATGGAGTAACTGAGGCTGAGACTTTCTAACATGAGTCAGGAGGTTGGAGAGAAATGCACTCCTTCCTGCTAAAGGGTTAGCCACAGAACGTCCCAACAGTCTTGGATAAACATCTGAGGTCAGCATTCTAGGCCTTCAGCATCTCTCAGTTGGATGTGCCCCAAATAACAAACCAATCAGAATGGGTTTGTGATTTAGAGTTTCTTCCCAGCCAATGAACTGCCTCCAAAACCAACTACTGTGGAAATCTCCTAACAAACAAACAAACAAAATAACAAAACAACAAACTCTCCTGCATTGCCTTATGGGACGCTATTCAGTGTTGTCCACATTCAGGGGACCCATCTTGAAATTCTTGGTTCCCAAAATAAGTGCTATTTCCTTAAACCTCTGTGTCAATCTGTTTTGTTTTTTAAGTAAATGGAGGTCAATACAATCAGTACTTGTAGTTACCTGACGTGGACCCTGTGTTACTTGCTTTCCCTTACTGTGACAAAGATATCTGAGATAATAAATTTAAAAAGAGGGAAGGTCTGCTTTGATTCACAATTTCAGTGGCCCTGTTGCTTTGGGCCTGTGGTAAGATAACAACACATTATGGTAGGAGCATGTGGCAAAGGAAGCTGCCCACCTCATGGCGGATGGGAAGAGAGAGGAAGAGACTGGAGTCCCAGTATTCCTTCACACACTGGTTACCCAACTCCCTCCCACTAGGCTCCACCTATTCAAGGCCCTATCACCTCCCAGTGGTGCTACATGGCTGGAGAGCAAGCTTTCAACACACAGGCTTTTAGGGGCCATTCAAACTGTAGACAACCACCTGAAGGTCAGGTTCTTCAGTGGTCCTCAACCTTGGTGGAATACAGACTCATCTGGGGAGTTTTTAATACTGGTGATGCGTAGGCCCTACTCTTGGAGGTACTGATTCAGCCTGTCTGGGACTGGCCTCAGGGTATTTTAACCCTCTACCCCTTCTGCTCCCTTAGAAGGTAATTTTAATGTGTAGCTAGGGCTGAGAACCACAGCTTTAAATGATGCCAGACTTACACATCTGATTCTTATTGACACGCAACAGACACAAACCAGGGGTGATTTAAGAAGAGAAGGAATTCGTGTATGAGATAGTTAAAGAAATGTCGTTGGCCTTTGGGAAGACCAAGCTTGGAGTCCACATGGCTGAGCCAGGGTCCACATCACACTGTAAGAGTGACCCCGTGGTGATACCATTGCCCTCTGCTGGGCATGGACATCTGGAGACAGGCCCAGGTTTCAGGGGACCATTCTAAATAAAAGTTTAAACAGAAAATTAGGCACTAAAGGCAATATTTAGTATAAGGGGAACATTGTCAAACTTTAAGCGCAAGCTGACAAATGCCATAGACATCACACAATTTAGAATTATTACATGCCATTTTAGTTATTTGCCTGACACACTTCTAAAAGCCCAATGTGTTTTTCCATTTCACTTTTGGCTATGTCTTAGCTCAGGATGCAAAAACAAAATAGTGTAGACTGGTGGATTAAATCACAGACACTTATTTCTCACAGTTCAGAAGCTGGATGTTGAGATCTGAGTACTGGCTTGGCAGGGCTCTGTGAGGGCTCTGTCTAGCTTGCAAATGGCTGCCTTATGATATGTCCTCACACGGTAGAGATAGAGCTCTGGTCTCTTCCTCTTCTTCAAAGGACACTAATCCCATTATTGCAGCAATATCCATAAGATCCAACTAAATCAAATTGCCTCCCAAATGTATTACTTGAAGATATAGTCACATTGTGGCTAGGGCTTCAATATATGAACATGGTGGGACAAACAAACATTTAATCCATAACAGGCTGTGTAAACATATGGCCATAAAATATAATTTTATATTGTCTTAAAGATATTAGATAATTCTGTCTTGATTTTAGAATGGTTTACCCAATTTTTAAAAATTATTTACTCCTTTGTTCATTAGTATATATTAACAAATAATAGTTCTATACATTTATGGGGGTACAAATGGTATCATGATTTTTAAAATACAAAGTAGAATGGATAAATCAAACAAGTCAACACATCCATCACCTCAAATATGAAACATGTATGTGAACATTAAACATTTACTCTCTTGGTGATTTTGAAATGTACAGGATTCATCATGTTTGTTTGAATAATCTTTTAAATACAGGATAGTTTTACATTTGCAGAAAAGTGGTGATGGTAATACAAAGAGTTCCTATGTATTCTTCACTTGGTTTTCCCTATTGTATATTTGTTACAACTACAACTAATAAATTATTATTAACCAGACTCTATGTTTTACTTGAATTTCTTTTTTCTTGAATGTGCCTTAATCTCCTTCTTTGGCTTGAGAGCTCATTCTGATGACATATTGCCTTCAGCCATTACTCCCCTCTGCCTCCTTGGCCCTGTGGCAATGTGTGACTTCCCTTGTCTCTGATGACCTTGGCAGCCTGTGTTGTGCTGGTCGGGTATATTGTAGGAGCTCTCTCAAGCTGAAGTTGCCAGATGCTTTCCTTGTGCTCGACTAGAGTTAGGGGTCTGGGGAGGAAGACCACAGAGATGAAATGCCATCTTCACCCCGTCATATCAAGGGCATGTCATGATCTCTCATTGATGATCTTGACCTTGATCACATGCTTGAGATCCAGTTTTGTTTCATATTGTTTGTGATTTAGAAAAGTCTCTTTGAGCTTCTTACCGATTATTGGCCATGCTAGGCAAAGTTGTAGGATTGTCCTTGAATTTGGGACAATCTCTATCAAGTTTTATCTGTGATCTGAAAATCTAGAAGGATTTTTCACAGACCAGCTTCTGGCTTTATGCGTTTTAGATCTTGCTTCTTGTCTACTTCCCACGTAACTCCAGAGCTGAGCACTTAGGACACATTGCAGCGTCTGTCCCAGGACTTCCATGCCACTAGGAGTGCTGACTCAGCACAGAGGGTGGTAGAAATACTGTGGGCAGCCTTCTGACCCCAGGATGGCTAGCAAAAACCGTGGAAGTAGTCAGGAACCACATAAATATGTCACATCGAACCCAAATCAAATGTATGCTGATTCAACTTCCTCTTAACTTATTTCCCCCAATGCTACAGCAAATCCAATACCATATGGCTCAAAAGGAAGTGTGACAAATGGTAAGTTGGAGTGGAAGGAGACAGCGGTCTTAACCAACTGCAGTTTGAATATCTTGCTTTTATCAGATTTTATAAAAACATGTGAACACATTGTGGAAACCCTTTCCCAGTCCCTGGAAGAAGCCTGCTATAGTGAGGCACCCTGAGGTTTAAGTGTTACTAGCTTCACCATCAATCTGGATCTGCAAGACCTCCAGGTACCCGGCTGCCTCCTTGATGCTGGACTCTGCTACAATTGAACCCCTGTTCTGGAAATGAAATGCAGCTACTGCTGTCCTAGAGTCTTCCCTGTGCTTCAACATGTCACCCACCTTTCAGACCAAAGCCTGGGGAGGGTGTTTTTAATTGGCTGAAATTTCATCATGTGTTGGGGGGGCTGGAATTGTACCGGTTAACTTGAACTTGTAGACTGGGGACAAATTCTGCCCTCTAATGAGGAATCCTTCAAAGCAAAGAAGAAGGTTTACTGTTTATACCTGAGGGAAGAAGGAAGGAAGGAAGGAAGAAAAGAAGGAAAAGAGGAAGGGAGGGAGGGAGGGAGGAAGAGTGGGCAGACCAGTAAAAGTAGTTACCTGTGGGTGCAGGTAATAGGAAGAGATCAGGAGCAGGACTTCCTAATGCAAACATTTCCTATCATTTTGAGTTTTAAAAAACATGTGCATGTTTTATTAAGTAGAAATTTAAAAAATTAAGGATAATAGAATCATAGAAGTGAAAGTTCCAAATCTAGGTAACTTCTTTTTCTTTAATCAACATTCTCAGCAAGAATTAAAAATGCGACACTACAAAGTGAACCACATTTAAATCTATGTTATTTGATGCCACCAAATACATCTTGGCCAATTTGCTTTCTTGTGTCTTTGCCTGTGCTGGCGTCCTCCCAAAAGACTCATTTTCACAGTAGCGCCCTGAATTGGCAGCGACCCCCCTCACTAGGGAGGGAGAGATGGTGTGGATTTCCCACACAATGCAATATAATAGGACTTCGTTCCTTGTTGGGAGATTTCAGAACAGTTTCCCCCACACAAAGGAGTCCTTTTAGCACTAACAATTACATCGGGTCCCAAGGCAGAATGAAGCCAGAGAAGGGGTTTGAAGATTTGCTCATTGCCCAGAGATGAATCTTTAGGGCTTGTGGAGTTCTATGGCGAGAAAAATCCATCCAAGGAGAGAGGTCATCATTTCCACAAAGCGCCTTCTGAAATGATCCTTGTCCATTTGGAAAACCAAGGAATCCTCGGTGGGAAGAAAGAGCCCTTGGTGGGAAGACAAGGTAAGAAGGCTTCCTAGGGTTGATATTCAAAGTATTGACAATCCGAATGGGATGCACCTGACCACTCAGACCGGAGCTTCAGTCATTACCTTAGTGTCAAGTGCGCTGCCATGTTCTCAGCCCCGCCTTGACCTCAGGGTCATCAGGACTTCTAGAGCTTCTCCAATGTCCTGACATCCACGGAGTCCAAGAGGTGGAGGTGAAGAGACCACTGAGCCCGGAGGACTATTTTTCATGGCACCACTAGATGCCACCATGACAGAGTCTGTACAGACTGGGATACATAAGAGGATGTGTGCCGGGCACAGAGTGGGTGCTGTATATATTCTATGGCCTGGGTGCTTGGGTCCTGCCACTCACGGTCATGGCATTAGGAAGTGAGACCTGTGGGAAGTGAGTTTTTAAGGATTAATGTCGTTATAAAAGAGACCACGGAGAGACCCTCACCCCTTCTGCAAAGCAGAAGAGGTTGTAGTGAAAGATGGCTGTCTAGGAAGCAGTCCTCACAGCACGCTGGATCTCCAGAACCTTGATCTTGGACTTACTAGCCTCAACAACTGTGAGAAATAAATTTCCTAGTTTCTGCATTCCTGTTTTGGCGGTCTGAATGGACAATGGCTGTTTTATTTAGGACAGCACAAAATCTTCTTAAGAGTAAGTGTTTCGAAGCTATCCCGGGCCCTCAATCCATTGCTAGCTACATCAGAAGGTGTTCAGTAAAGATTAAATACGGCTTGGTCAAGTGAATGTGTTGGCTGCAGGCATTTTCAAAGTCTCCATGTATGGATCTTCACCTATTTTTGACTTAGAGACATTCAATACCAAACAATCTCAACCAACCCCAAATGACCTCGCCTAAGGAAGGGAGGAGATCAGTGGCCCAGGACTGGACTCTTCTTCTGGCAGGTCAGAAGGGGAGCAGACCCTACCACTCATGAAGAATCTTCTTGAGGAACTTGGATTCACCTTTGGTCAAACTTGCTTTTTACTCCAAGGGGAGGGAGGCTTTTGCTCTTGGGATGACATTTGGAGCCCATAGCCTGCTCCCACACCAGGTTCCTGTGACGGCCCAGCAGCACATAAGGAGTGTCATCTACTCTGGATATAATTACCTCCTCTACAACCATATCAAGTTACATATAGTGTGGCCACTTTCAGGTGCCTGTATTAGTCATCAGAACCCATATGATTCAAATACAATTTGGTTGGATTTTTTTTAAGAAGCGTTTTCAGTTGGACCACTCCAGTCCTGGAATTTTTAACCAGAAAGACCTACCGGATATATATGTTATATATAATATTGGGTGCTATTATAGGATCAGCACCCAATAAGAGTAAGCTCCTGGAATCTCCGCCCTAGGTATGACCCGCTTCTTCATTTCTGCCCATTTTCCCCGTCCAGACTTTGGGGCTTTATCTTCTGACATGGCTTTGAGATTGCCACTGGGATGCAAGACAGGTTCCTTTCTGTCTGATCCTCTGTTATAGATTCACCACTTAGTTCTGTCCTAGGGAGAGAGTTCCCTGGTTAAGAAGGATCCCTGTGCAGTAAGGGAATAGCCTCGTTTGAGAGAGATTTGGCCTTTGCCCTTACTTTAGATTATCTCTAAGCCCTTGGAATGTTCTACCTGACAAGAATGTCTTTGGGGGCCTTGGACTATGCCAGAGTCTACACTAGTAACACGATTTATAGCCTGAGTCTTAGTCCACACAGTATGAAGCTAACCCTAACCCCTGGAGGGGCTAGAGACAAAGGTCAGTCATGCGGATGGTCAACATGTCTACATGATGGAATCCAAAGAAAACTCCAGACTCCAAGAATTGGGTGAATTTCCTGGTTAATAGTTACTCTGCACCACACCTTGTATCTGGGAGAAATACGTGTTCTCTGTACAGCTCATATTGATTGACTTCTGAAACCTGCCCTGCACATCTCTTCCCTTGATCAATTTTAGCCTGTGTCCTTTTGCTGTGATAAAAACATAACTGTGACTAGAATGACTTTTCTGAGTTCTTCGAGCCGTTCCAGCAAATTGTTGAATCTGTGCACAGCTTCAGAGTCCCCACTTTATTGCTGGTACTGGAAATGGGGATGGTATCTTCCAAGTGCAGCTCCAGCATTGATTCACCTAATAGTCCTCCCATGAGAAGTGAAGATCAATCTCTATCCAAGACCCTGAGAACATTCTGCTCTTACTGTTTTTCTGGTGGACAGGTCTCTTCTTGGCCACCCCATGCTCAGAACAGTCTTGAATTTTCCACCACGGACTTCCTAGTTTTGCAAACTTGCCTGCCTCATCTGGAAGCCAGGTGAAAGCATGCCACTTTCTGCTTACCCTCTGTTGAAATGTCTCCTTCTTCCATATCATGACTTTCTCTTACCAGGCATATACCCCAGGCTCGGGCCTATGCAAATGAGCTCTTCCTGCTGACAGTCAGAATTCCCATCTTCTGGGCTGGCATTTCCATATACAGGCACAAGGAAATCCAGTTAAAACACTTCAGGAAATTCACTCTTTACCACCAAACTACAAGCGGCAGTCTCGATAGAAATTCAGAAAAGCAGGAGGGGCCCTTAGATTTCACAGAAAGAAATTATGTGAGAACGGGAAAGGACAGCTCTGCAGTTTTCAGGAGACAAATCCATCAAACACAAGAGAGAAAATTAGATCTCCTATTCTATTTTCTCAATAGCGATCTAATTAATACTTCAACTAAATATCACGGACATCAGTATCATGTTTCTTTAAATCCCAGATTAAGTGTTGAGAAAGTGCAGGAAAAACACAGTAATTTGGATCAACTGGCAAAGTTCAATACGAGTTAATGAAAGAATTGCAGAATATAGTGGAAGAAACACAATCATATTACTTCCAAATAATTATATGGACTTGGAAAAAAACAAAACCAAATAGAAATCTGAAGGGGCAATTGTAATAAGTAGGCAACTTTCATGTGCCATTTCATATTATTTTACTTCAAATTGGTGCTACTCAATTGCTCTAATAATGAAGAAAATAGTTTCATTCTTAATCAGGTTAAATCGTTTCCTTCCAAGGTATCAAAGATTGTTTAGTAAACTTTGTTAAATGGTAATTCTTATTCCTCACGAAAAGGGAATTTGAGGGAGAAGGAAGGATGGGAAGGAGAACTCAGCTGTTTCATTCGAATCGCCCTCTTACTTTAGTTGGCATGTTGTAGGTCTACAAGACGAGAACGTGCTTATTTACAAAGGTGAAAAGAAATGGAAGGTGTGATTCAGAAATGGATGGACCCAGAGGGCACTGCCGATTCTTCACTGCATTCCCAGGGGTAGCTTTCATGCATTCATTCATTCAATTCACTTTTCTTTAACACTGAGTTCCTTTCCAGTCCCATGTTTGGTTTCAGGGATCCAAAGATGTGCAAAGGCCCCTCTGCCCTTGAAGGGTTTGCCGTTCACTGGAAGGTTCCAGATTCCCCGTGATAAATGACCTCCTGGTGTGTTCTCTGGAGTGGAGAGCACGCCTCCTCTTCCTGAGGGTAGAGCTAGATATTTCCAAGCCTTTGAGGTCTCATGAGGCCCAGTGGCTCAGTTCTCCTGATAGACTATAGAAAAGCCATGCCCAGCCCAGTGGGGCCTGGACCTTCGGAGGGGGGCCTCCTGCCTCTTTCTTTCCTTTGGAACTGGGACAGCGTGGTCCAACTTTGGCCATAGATGAGGACAAAGCCCTCGGGTTTAGAGAATGAGGGAGCAAAGCTGTGATAGCCTCAAAGAAACAGAGTTCTTGCCTACAGGCCTGGCACCCCTGAGTGAGCAGCAGGAAGGAATCTGCTGCAAACCTGGCACACTCCCTCCAGACGGTCCTATCATTTTATGATGGGGTCTCTTCATTCAGCTTTACTACGAAAATTTCCAAACACAGCAAAGCTGAAAAAATTACACTGCGGCCATCCATATGCCCACAGCCTGAATCCTATCACACTTCGACCATACTTCCCTTTTAACAACTACGATTATATCTGTATTTTTCTACCCATCTCTCCACCCATCAGTCCTTTTTCTGTTTGGCACACAATTCAAAGTATATTGCAGCATCCTTACATTGCGTCCTAAACACTGGGGCATGCAGGTCGTTAGCTAGACCTCCATAACTGCTGCTCTTTTGATGAAACATCCACATATGATGAAATAGACCTCAAAGGCTTGGAAATATCTAGCTCTACCCTCAGGAAGAGGAAGCGTGTTCTCCACTCCAGAGAACACACCAGGAGTTTGTTGTTGTTGAGTTTTTGACAAAGGTTATACTCATCCAATATGAGGCTCCATCCATCCAGTTAAAGATCATTCCATTGTCCCCAGAAGTTCTTTTAGGGTATCCCTGTTATAGCAATTTAGCACAAAGGGGAATCATTTTAATAAGACCTCCATATATGAGAGAAAACATTCAGCATTTGTTTTTTGGGGATTGGCTAGCTTCACTTAACATTATTTTCTCCAATGCCGTCCATTTACCTGCAAATGCCATGATTTTATTCTCTTTTATTGCTGAGTAATATTCCATTTTTTTGTGTGTGTGTATATATATATGTCACGTTTTTTATTCATTCATCCACTGAAGGGCATCTAGGTTGGCTCCACAGTTTAGCTATTGTAAATTGTGCTGCTATAAACATTGATGTGGCTGTGTCCCTGTAGTATGCTGCTTTTAAGTCCTTTGGGTGTAGACCGAGGAGAGGAATAGCTGAGTCAAATGGTGGTTCCATTCCCAATTTTCCAAGGAATCTCCATACTGCTTTCCATATGGGCTGCACCAATTTGTGCTGACTCATAGTGGGGTAGGGAGGGGGAGCATGGGAGGAATAGATGGATTCTAGATAGGGAAGAAGGGTGGGAGAACAAGGGAGGGGGCAGGGGATTGGCAAGGATGGTGGAATGTGATAGACATCATTATCCAAAGTACAGGTATGAAGACACGAATTGGGTATCAACATACTTTATATACAACCAGAGATGTGAAAAATTGTGCTGTGTACGTGTAATAAGAATTGTAATGCATTCCACTGTCATTTATTTTTTTAAAAAATCAATAAAAAAAGAACTCCAGGAGCTGAACATGTTTTATATATCCAGTTATAAATGCACACACTATGGTTTGGTTACAGTTTGCCCCCCAAAAGTTCATGTGCTTGAAGCTTGGTTCCCAGGGTGGCAGTGTTGGGGCGGTGGAATCTCTAAGAGGTGGGGCCTGGGGGAAGGTTATTACCTCCTAGGGACTCCACCCTCATTAAGGAATCATTGCTTTTTCTGGGGGTTGGTCACATCTTGTGGGACCAGATTTGTTCCTGTGAGAATGGGGTGTTATTAGCAAGCCTGGAGCCTCCCTTGAATCCTTCTGCATACACTGCTCACCATTTTCACATGAGCTCCCACCATTGTGATGCCGTCCGTCATGAGGGGCTAATCACAAACACATTGCAGTACTATGCTTTTGAATTTCCAAAACTGAACTGAATAAATCTCATTTCTTGTAAAGTTTCTAGCCTCAGGTAATTTGTTATAGCTATACAAAGAAGAGTAAATCAGCGTATCTTATTTCATTTTCACAGTCAGGTTATAACATAGGTTTGATTAGCTCTGTCCTACAGATAAGGAAAATGAAGTTTAAGGAACTGCACGGGTTCATTCCAGCTATGAAGTGACATGGGTAGACTCTACTCCGAGGTTCATCTGATTCCCAGGGCAACTCTCCATTGCCCTCCCTATCTGGGGGATTCAAAGGAGCTTAGCTATACAAGGGAAGGACATTTGAGCTGCGTCTTGAGCCTCAGCCCTTGGAAATGGAACTCAATCTACTCACTAGAAGACAGGCAAAAAAGGCAAAGGAGTGTGAGATTGTGGCATTTAGAGAACTGCTGACATCTCCATCTGCCTAGAGTTTGGGGTGGAGATGTAGGGAGTGGAAGAGAGTTAAAAGTTGACCAAGATTCCAAGGCTTTACTATACAGATTGGATTTGGTCCTGTAGGGGGTGAAGAACCATCAAGGGAATTTAAGCAGGGAGTTGGCGTCATTAGAGTTGTATTTTAGAATGTAATTCAGACTGCTATAGTTGATATAGAAACATGATACAGGAGGCAGGAATAGCAGAGCGACTTGAGAGAACAAGCAGTCACCGTGGAAATCCAAAGCCAGATCAGAGACTCCTCATTCTGCTTATTCCCACTTTCCAGGGGCGCTTCCAATCTTCCTCTGTGTGCTCTCACTATTTCTCAGGGAGGACTGCTATTGTCTCTCATGATATCCTTTGCTCTTTTACATAGTAATGGAGGCTTCTACTTCATCAGCCAGCTCAAGACTTTACCCAGCCTCCCTTGCAGCTATGTGCTCTTCAGGTTCAGGCTATACTGTTGCGTGAGCCTTAACAGCATGGCATCTCCAAGGGTGTTCCTTTCTCTTCCCCTTCCCCCAGGCTAGATTGTGGAGATGGCAAGGAGATATCTTTGACCCTTCAAAGAGAAGACTCTATAGACAGATGGTAAGTTGAGATTGAAAGAGCTTGGCTCCACAGACCTGGGTCACTGGCCTGGACTATTTCATGACAAAGCAAGAAACATGTGTCTCAGTTAAGCCTTGTATTTTAGGGAGTCTTGATACGAGAGTCCAGTGTGCAGCAATGAAATGGTCCAGAGTAGCTGAGGAGAGGGATTCTCCCATACAGACTCTAATCTTGATGGTCCTTAAGGCAGAATGGGGTTCATGAATGTTATCCTTGGAGTTGGAAACGTTGGGCTGTGAGCACAGCATGCCACTGGTTGGGTGGCCTCAAGTGAAGTATTCCATCTGTGGACTCACCACCATTACTGTTTGGTTCTTCCTGCAGAATAGGGGGAAATGGCGGTGTCCCTGTGGAGAGTAGAGATGGTGTTTGCAGAAGTCTGCACTCAGTTTCTGGCCCTTGGTGGCCTCTGTTATATTAGCTGTTGTCAGCCATGATGAATGACTGGATGAAGAATGCAGGAACAGGAAAGACATCCCGGAAACCAGCTACTTTCTCCAATCTGGATCATACTTGTGTTTGATGGTTCAAACCTTCTGTTTGCTCCTCTTGCCATCTGTATACCAAGCCTAAGTCCCACACCTCAATTGTTGCTAGCCAGACATGCACTCTTGGCCAAGGTCAGTGATGTGTGTGGTCATCTGAGTATCCAGCGTTCTGCAAGACCAACAGTCCTGGCTAGGAGTTGGATTTGCAGGAACTTCAGTTCCCAAACCAAGGAGCAGCTGCTTCCTCAGTCAGTCCCTTGTGCTGCAGATAGAGAGTCAATTTCCTCCACGGCAGCTTCATGGATGGCTTCTCCCTACCCTAATAAGGACTGTACATCAAACCCCTGGTTGTCCTCACCTGCCAACCCTGCAACTCTGTCTAATCAGAACGAACTTCTTGACTCACAAGTTACCAGAAAAGAAAAGGGAAATGAAATATGTTTCAGGGAGCCAAGGATGAATGTCTCTTCCTGTGGGAAGCATTTGAATATTCTAAAAAGAATCATCTTGTCCAGTAAGAGACTGATTCCTTTTTTTAAGTCCTGTCTACAGACCTTAGACCAGTGGTTTCACCCTCACAGTAGATCAGCGCCACCTGGTGAGCTTTAGAAGTTATAGATCCCTGTATCCTGCTGTCCCGGGCTTTTTGAATCAACTGAGTTTGAATTGGTATTTGAGAAAACAAGCCCAGTTGATTTCTACAGGGACTATTCTAGGTAGAGTCCATGATTAACGTGATTTTGGTGAACACTTTTGTGGTGGTTAACGCTCAAACAATAACTGGTTGGCAGGAAAATGGCGGTCCTGCCCTGGCACCTGCCATAACCCGCTGCTCTGCCTTGGCATCTAGAAATCTTGGAGACGCTGGTCTTCCCCAATGCCCACCACTGCACACCCGCTGCCCTTGTGCTGAGAGATGTCCACCACCCATTTTAGAAGCAGAGGCTTATGTATGTGAAGGACAGTGAATAATCCTGAAGCCAGAATTTCCGTCCAGAGGAACATCCAGGAATTTTCAACCTGGCTTCGTTTTCCTGAGCACAAGGAGAGGGGAGGAATAAGTTTCATGGTTGACTTGGGGGAAGCAGACTGCCTGCCCTCTCCTGCTCTCCTCCTTCCAAACTAACGTTTCTGTTTGGAAGTATCATGTGGCTCTTGCTAGGAGAGGGAAATCTGTCCCAGGCTGGAAGGCAGGCATCCTACCTCGGGAAAGAGCAGGCGTTTCTGCAGCAGGGCTCTCCCTGCCCTCCTGGGAAGGATGGGGGAATGAAAATCCCAGTTCTTTTTTTTCCTGTGACCTTAGATTTAGCCTCTGACTTTAGTAGACAACCCAGGACCTTCTGGATCTGGAAGCAACGGCAGGAGAAGGGATATGGGAGATTTTGTGAAGAAGGGAGAACTCGAGCAGAAGTGGCTGTGGGAAGAAATCATGGAGAACGCCTGGCCAGCTGCAGAGCTACAAGGGCGCTGTCCTAAGGTCCACTAGCCACACCAAGGAGCGGTCACGGTCAGCTGACTTCTCTGGCCTCACGAGATGTGATCAAGCCATCTCGTACCTGTGCCCTCACCCTGGGTCGTCACGTCTTCTGCCACCTCCCTGAGAGCGGGCTCTTCTCCAAATACCTTCACTGTGGCCACCTGCTCCCATAAGGTGCTCCCATAATCTGCCAGCTCTCCCGTGGATCACCTCCATCAAGGGCCCCCATCTCTCATCCCAGGAAACTGGAGGATCCAGGGCAGCCAGGATCTCTGACATCCTAGGTTCCTAGAGTTGACAAAGCCCCACCGACTAGCCGGCCTTGACTGGAAATCCATAGCCTCACAGTTGAGGAGGCCAGAGTGCAAAACTGAGTTGTCATCATGGACCTTCCAAAACCTGCAGGACAAGGACGACCCCCTACCTCCTCCCGCTCTTGGCAGCTCAGCCCGTTGCTTGGCTTACCAAACACAGCTCCAGTCTCTGCCTTGGTCTCATGGGGATGCTTCCCTGCGTCTCTGGGTATTTAAAAAAGAAAATCAGTCCTATTGGATTGGAAGCCCACCCTACCCTGCTGGTGTATCATCCCCTAGAGCAAAGAGGCACAGCAAAACACCACGTCCCTGAATGCCCCCTTTCTGTTCCCAAGCCCTAGCCAAGTTAAGGGAACAATGAGAAGGAGCCGGGCTGGAAAGTCTAGATATTTATTATCTTGAAGGACACGGGCTTTCTCTTCTGCAAACTCAGAACAAAAGCAGGCAGTGTTATCCGTCAAAAGCTACTTTTTTGCATGTATGCCAGGACCCTTGCTCCTTGGGAGGTTGGTCAGACCAGCAAAAAAAGCAAGCTGATGCTGGTGATGTCACTGCTTCTGCAGCCTGCTTATAAAACCCCTCTCTCAGTAGGGACGGGTGCAGAACTGAGAGAACTGTAGACAGAATACAGGTCACTTGTCCAGCTGGCCCCTACGGGTCAAAACGCCCTGGGGGAGAAGAGGCCCTGCGGGGCAGTGGGGCACGAGGAGGCTGTCAGCCTGCCGCCACTGACCTCTTGCACCGATGTCTTGAAGCATTCCCCAATAAACCGTATGTCCCCCACGCCGAGTCTCTGGCACTTTCTTTGGCCTGTCTGCAACCTAGCTCACTGTCCTGGCACAAGTGGGCTGTGGACTAGACACCGTCATGACTGATTGATTACATCTGCAATTATCCTGTTTCTAAATAAGGTCACATTCTGAGGCACTGGGGGAACCTCGGAAAAAATGGGGGGAAGGCAATTGAACCCAGAACACTTGGGAAGTGGGGGGGTTTGAACTGGAAGTGTCTGGGCCCCCTAAGCTGGGCTAACAGCACGGTTCCTTCCTGCCTCCCTCTCTCCTCCCCTTGCTCTCTGCAGTCCCTTCTTTGCACCGCCCCTACCCCCACATCCTCCTGTCTTCCTTCTGTCCATCTGTCTGTCTCCCTGGGAGCCCCCTCTGAGATGCACAGACAGGAACATCAGGCAGCCCAGGGTGGTGCCAGGCTGGAGGCTGCTCTGCAGGCCCTGGGGAGGGGGAGGAGGCTGGCCTCCTTCCTCCAAATGTCCTTCTGCTTTGCCGTTTTTAGCAGCAGCTGAACTTGCGAGGACACGGCCCCAGCCCTCGCGCTGTCATCCAGACCTGCGGGTGACGTCTTGGCTCTCCCTCCCGGCTGTCACGGGACACTCACCGCCCTGCTTTTCTGACATTGGGAGGCGTCTGCCTGGACAGCTGAGGACAGTGCAGCAGCTTCTGTGGGAACCCCAGGGCCTGTGGGGACCATGATGGCAATGCCCAGCGCCACCGGACAGACCCTGGACGGGAGGTCCAGAGGTTAAGGAGAGTGGTCAGCCCCCTGTGCTAGGTCTCATCTGTGACCTGAGGGTGTCGCTCACTGAACCCGTCACGGCCTCAACTTGCTGCCCCAGTGAGGACGTCCCAGGCCTGGCTACCTGCCAAAGTGGGGATCAGTGGACATACAACAGCCACCAGCCCGCAACTGGATGACCTTGCCAATCGCATGGGGCTGTTGCTGCCTGTGGGTAGCTAGAAAAAGAGAGTGATGGATGGCGGGGGGCGGTGCTCGACTCCCCTGCAGAGAGAGAGGGGTACCGGGAAGGAACAGAGGCTCTGCTTCCATGACCAGAAACTGACCTGGACTCTCCCAGTGGCACTCTGATGCCACCCAGGGGCCCCATGATGCTGCTGGGGGGTGGGAGGGGCTTTCTCGAATTCCCACTTCCTCTCAGTTCTTCCCTGGGTCGTGATGTACATAGCTCAGGACCTCTGGAGGTCTGGCTGTCCTCAGCCGAGGACGTTGACCAGGGAGCCTGTGACCAACGTTCACATTCGCAAAGGGCATCGTGCCTCTTGCTGTGCTGGAGAAGTGGTTATGAAGCCCTTACGAGTGTCCCAGAGAGGTCCCACAGCCTGAGTCACAATTACAGTTATTAGTTATGCCGTCCTATTTAGAGATTTTTTTTTTTTACAACTCTAATTTTTGTTCATTGATTCAGAGGAACGAATACCATCTACTGTTTGCCGAGTGGGGCTCCCCAGTGTCTGTGTTCCCTTCCTCCTGTTAAAGAGTTGCCCAAGTCAACACTACACACTTCCCAGCCTCCCCTGTGCCCAGCAATAGCCACGGGACCAAACTCCAGGAAAAGGGGTGTCAGCATCCTGCCTCTCAGGAACACTATTTGCCCTCTACACACTTTACCAAGGTCAGAAGGTGGGTTTGGAGGTAGTGAACCAGTTCCAACGGGATGGAATTACAGAGAATGGGGGAAGAGAGGGAAGGCCCCTGGATCCCTGCGTGACCTGGTAGGTTGGAACTGCTGCGTTCCATGCCCTCCTCAAAACCACCTGGGACAGCTCCAACTTTAAAGGACAGGGAGAGGAAAAAAAGAAGAACTTTCTATCTTGTTTAATTCACTCTCATTTTTATCTCTGTTAAAGCAACTAAACTAATGGACCCTAACTGGGTCAACAAGTAATTTGCACTCTGAGTTTGCTTTTTATCACGCACAGGTATTCATCTCCAAAAAAACTTGAGTGAAACTTGAGTCAACTCCCGTGGAAAGTTGGCTGGCAGATCACCTGCTGTTTCTTGCTAACCACACCACCCACCACTTTCCCCGGAAGTCTTCTAACATCCAGGAAGATGGCTCAGGATCCTTTAAAGGTATTCTGGTTCTCTCACAGCTAATAGGAAGGTCAATTCAAGGTGGGTCACTTCCCAAGAGGGACCCTCAAAAAGAACTTTGGTTTTGGGAGTAGCAAGAAGCCCCTTGGGCTCTGTGACCTTATATCTCAGATTTTTAGGACAATTCTGTTTAAAATATCCTGGCTCAGTGCCCATAGACATATTTGTAAATGGGTGCCATGATTTTTGTTGAGAAACGTGGTCCCAGCCCCGCCAGGCTCTCGGCTGATCCTCAGGCGGTTTTCCCACCCACCGGCTCTCTGGCTGCTAGCGGGGGAGGGTCTAAACTCTGAGGACTCAGGACCCCTTCCTCTGAGCGGCTCCCTGTGGTCTGCTCTCTCACCGGCTCTTTCTATTCTAAGGCTTGAACTGAACTGCGCTCATTCCTCCAGAAGCAATTTTTTTTTTTTTTTTTTTTTTTTTTAGAAATTAAGCTCCTTTAGAGATTAAAGTTTGGCTCCCTCTGCTTCCTTACACACTCACAGGATTAAAACTGGGTCAATGATTGCTCCATTTTCTGACCAGACCATGGCTTCAGGCAGTGCCAGGATTCTCCTCCTTTCAAGGACCCCCGCCGGGAATGGACAGGCTCCTCTGCACCCTGTCCTTGTCACCAGCTGGCCCCTGGCCCGACCCGTTTCCCTTTCACACTAATGTATGCTGTTGGCCTCCAGGGGGGTGCCTCTCTCTCTCCCACTCCCTCCCCCTAGGATTCTTCATGATGGAGGGCAAGGATGTCTTATTGGGTCATGGTTCTAGAGGTGGAACCTTGTGTGTAAATCCTCCAGGCTTAATATTCTGTTACTTAAAAGTCTTCATCAGATATGTTTGTTTCCCTAGGCCATCACCCCCCCCACCCCCACCCCCGACTCTGGTTGCCCTTGGAGGAGACTTTCCTTCAACCTTCCCCTGGTGGAGTCCGGCCTCCTGGGCTTCCATCTCCTCCCTTGTAGCCTTCACTCTCACTTATGCAAGAGGAATCCTGGCCTTCCCCTGGGTACCCCCGATTGTCCCACCTTGGAGGCTGCCCGCACAGAACAGCATCAGGGGCTCCTCAGAGGGAAAGGGGCCGGGTATCTGCTTCTCCGCCTCTGCAGGCTTAAGTCAGGGCACCAGCCAGGCCTGGAGTGTTTGCATCTCAAGACTTGTTTCCACTTGAACAAATCTCCGGTTAAAGGCTTTCCGGGACCATGAAAAAATTCTAACCAACTAAGGCCAATCAAACATGGCTTTATTCAAACATTCGGACACAAGGCTGGGGGCGGGCTGAAGAAAATGAGAACAACCTTTTGTGGACTGTAGCTCTGACTGAAATGATGATATTACTATTTGGGTAGATGGGTCACAGTTTTGGAGTTTTGGCTCATTTTAATCTTGTGTTCAACTAAGACCCTCAGATCTTCCTCATGGGTCCCAGACATTCTGATGGAATTGTCTTTACTGGCTGAGGGGGCCACATAGTTCAGAGTGTGGGCATGGAGACAGCAGATGTTCGTACCCCTCCAAGGCTTAGCCCAACAAGCAGTGTGAGTGGAATGAGTTGTTCAGAAGCTATTCCTTCAGCTATAGAATGGCCATCACATCATCATCCTGCCTCAGTGACTGGTCAGAACTCAACAGGGTTAGGTTTGTAAAGTGTCTACTGTTATCACTATTATCACTACTCAGGTCACCTACCCTCCAGGATCCCTTTTTAGGTCATAGAAAATGACCTATGGCTCCCTGAACTTGTTTGTATTGAAAACTTTTGGGGAAAATGGTGTTTGTAAAGTCAGGTGTTCAGTCTTGCTGGCCCTCGGGGTGTCTAGTTACTGGCAAGGGTTGCTTTCAGGGGGCCTGTGGTCCCATCTACTGGACTTAGTTCACTGCCCTATGAGGTCATCATTATTATTCCCATTTAACAATGGTCCTCGTGGTGATCAGTGGAGGTGGTCTTCTCACCAGTCGGGAAACAGACCCTCCTCTGCACCAGGACCCACGCCATCCGTAGTCTGCACTCTGGACACAGGCTGGGAAAGGATGGAGCTCCGGCCAGTCCCACCTCTCCCACCTAAACCAATGTGTGGGCGCTCCTAAAAACACCACCCAGAATCCCACAGATGCTACCAAAGGGAGGTGGGGGACGAGCTCCATTTTTTAACCACTTGGCTTAAAGGAAGTATCCTTTCGTTCTGAATCAAACCTACTCTATTAAAATTTCATGCCATTCTAAACCTAGCCCAGGAGGTCAAAGACCTCTACAATAAAAATTAGAGAACACTAAAAAATAAGTTGAAGACCTCAGAAGATGGAAAGACCTCCCGTGTTCATGGATAGGCAGAATTAATATTGTTAAAATGCTCATGTTACTTAAAGCAATATACACATTCAATGCTATTCCCATGAAAATACCAATGATGCTTTTTACAGAACTAGAAAAAACAATCTTAAAACTCACTTGAAATCATAAAATATCCTGAAAAGACAAAAACACACAAACAAACAAATCCTGAGCAAAAAGAGCAATGCTGGAGACATCACAATACCCAATTTCAGAATATCCTACAGAGCAATAGTGAGAAAAACAGCATGGTGCATGCACAAAAACAGACAGGCAGGCCAATGAGGTAGGACAGAGGGCACAGACACAAACCCACAAAGATACAGCCATGTGATTCCTGACAAAGATGCCAAGAACATTCGGTGGAGAAAAGACAGCCTCTTCAACAAATGGTGCTGGGAAAACTGGACGTCCATAAGCAAAGAATGAAAGTAGGGTGCTGTCTCTGTACCAAAACCAACCCCAAATGGATCAAAGATCTTAATGTAAGACCCCAAATTTTGAAACTCCTTGAGGAAAACTTAGGGGTAACACTTCAAGATATGGACGCAGGCAATGACTCCTGAATAGGATTCCAATAGCTCAGGAAGTAATGGCAAGAACTGGCAAATGGGATGGTATTGAATTAAAAAGTCTCTGCCCAGCAAATGAAGCGGCAGAGTACAGAGAAATCTTACAGAACGGGAGAAAAATCTTTGCCAGGTATTCATCTAACAGAGGACTAACATTCAGGATAACTAAAGAACGTAACAATTTAACACTAAAGAAACAAACAATCGAATCAATAAATGGACAGATGGACTGGACAGACACTTCTCCAAAGAAGAAGTAGGAATGGCCAATGATGATAGGAGAAAATGTCCAACTTTTTTAGCCATCAGGGAAATGCAAATCAAAACTACATTGAGATTTTATCTTACCCAGTTCAAAAATATTTATCATTAGGAATATAAAAAACCACACACACGATGAATTCTGGCAAGGATGTGGTGCCGTGGGGAGGCGGGGGAAGGAACACTTGTTCATTATTGGTAGGAATGTAAATTAGTACAGCCACTATGCAAATCTGTGTGAATGCTCCTCAAAAATCTAGAAATGGGACTACCCTATAATCCAGCTATACCATTCCTTGGTATAGACCCAAAGGACTTCAAGTCAGCATCCTGGAGAGATACCTGTGTACCAAGTTCATTGCAGCACAACTCACAGTAGCCAAGTTATGGAACTAGCTTCGCTGTCAGTCAACGGGTAAATGGATGAAGAAAATGCGGCACAAAACCACAATGGAGTATTGTTCCACCACAGAGAAGAAGAGAATCAAATCATTTGCAGGAAAATGGATGGAACTGGAGATCATAATATTAAGCAAAATAAGCCAGTCTGAGGAAGATGAGTTCTGCATGTTTTCTTCCATGTGTGGAATCTGGGGTGGGGGTGACATGAAAGGAGTAGGGAATTTTGACTTGGGGACAAGGCCCAGAGAAGAGGGAAGGGAGGGGGAGTGAGGTGAGAGAGGCGGTCAGAGTGTGTTGTATGCGGGCACAAATATGCCACAACGAAGCACATTGTTCTGTATAATTAAAATGCACTAATAAAGACTCTTTTAAAATTTCCCCCTATTCTCCTTGTACATTTTCTGCTGTAATAAGATCGAGACTGATTCTTCCTCTACATGACAGCCCTTTAATATTTAAAAGCAGCTGTTCTCTTTTTTAGTCTCCAGTTCCCTGGACTAAATATATCCAATTTTCCTACCCATTATTCCTACAGGGTGGTTCAGAATTCCTCACCATTCAGGAACCCTGATTGAAGAACTCTGAGAACTACCAATTCCCCCTTTAACATGAAGCCCCAGGAGCTGAACCCTTGGCTCCAGGCTTCCCCTGGACATGGCTTCCCCTGGACATGGCTTCCCCTGGACATGGTCTAGGTTGGCTTTGCTCAGGAGCTAGATGTCCTATTGGTTCATCGCAGTCTTTTCTTACATAGACTGCTGCTACTTATACGTTCCCCACATCCTGAACTCAGACAAGAAATTTATTTCTTAACCTAAAGACAAGCTTTGTGATTGATTACTAATGAAACTCATTGTAATTCCTTCAAGAGAAAATTAGAGTGAGATTCAACATTCTTCCTTATCAACAGCCTTATATTTTCTAGTGCATATTATTTTCAAATCTGAAAAAAACAAAACAAAATAAAACCTTTACTTATCTGCCCAAGAAAAATGCTAAAGATAAGTCCCATCAGAAGCAGGGAGAAGAAAGTACTGGGTTACCCATTAAAGATAATTCTCCAGAAAAATGTCACTCGAAGAGACGTCTTACTAAGACGATCACCAACAAATTCTAAGCAGATGGCTTGAAAATTAGTTAGAAATAAGAGGACATGAACGTCATCAATCAGCCAGCTGGTTAACTTAACTAGCTACAAACATACTCAGTAGGATTCCATCTTACCCACAAAGAAACTCTGGTAAATTTCGTGAAATGTTCTGTGGAGATTAAATCAAGTCGAGGACCAGTCTCCTGTCTTTTGAACAAAACCCTTGAAAAACAGTGATAACAATAAATGAGGCTGGTTTGTTTTTAAGAATGCATTCTGGTTCCTAATGATCTCTAAATATCTTGTTCCCTGATCCACTGATTGATCTGGAGGTGGGCGTGAGATCCAAGCCAGAAAAATGAGAGTCAACCCAGAAACCTTCGCTGGAATAATTGAGACAGAATGCTCTTTGCTAACTTAGGGAATCTAAGTACGGGAGTGTCAAGATCCACTAGAGGAGACAACCTGCCTGAGAATGAAGTCAATAGAGAAACTAATAGAAAGACAGAATGGGTAACTACTACATTGTGACTTCTGATCTAAATGTGCCTGTAAATGGAATTTCAATCACATTTTTCAGGTACAAAAACCAATAATTTCCCCCATTTTTGTGGAGCCCCTAACATTTTGAAATTTATGTTTATATTTGTCAATTATTTAGCTTTCCATTGCTATAGTGAAATACCTGAGGCAATTAACTTATAAAGGGAAAATTGATTTAATTCATGCTTCTGGAGGTTCCAGTCCAAGATCGAGCTGCTCCTTTGCTTTGGTCCTCTGGAAAGGGCAGCTTGTCTTGCTCCATGTGGTACAGCAAGCCACTCAACTCAAGAACAAGAAGGCAGGAAAAGAGGAAGAGCCTGGGGTCCCACAATCCCCTTCAAGGACAAACCCCCAATGATATAAAGGCCTCTCACAAGGCTCCACCTCCTAAAGATTCCACCACCTCCCAATAATGTCACCCTGGGGACAAAGCCTTTAATACAGGGACCTTTAAGGGACATTCAGTACACAAAGGATAGCAGCCTCTATGGTATTTTTAAATATATGCAGTTAAGGCTACAGTTGTGCCTCTAAGCACTGCTTTAGCTGCAGTTTCATAAGTTTCAATATGTCACATCTTGATTTTCCTTCAATTAAAAATATTTTCTAAAATCCATTATGATTTCTTATTGAATCCATTGATTATTTAGAAGGGTGCTGCTTAATTTTCACGAATTTAGGACATTTAGTTATTATTTTTAGGTTTCATTGTCTGTAAATTTATGCACAGGACCTCATTTCCCTTAAGGTATTTTTCAACAAGTGTATTTGGGATTCCTCATTGATGTCTTCCTTTCAGATAAGTTTTTCCTCACCCGTGACCCCCCTAGTGAAACCAAGGCCTGCTGCCAATGTTCAGTGTAGTGTGCTATCTGCCGATTATCTCCTGGACAAGCAATGGCTCTGGAAACCTCCAGACATATAGCTGTGCCTCATTTAGTAATAGAGGGGATAAGAAAGTCCTGGTAAGGTATATTGTTCATCCAGCATCCCTATCCTGGAGGGATCAAGCTTCCTGTGTTCCATTACAGTTCTAGTGTGGCTACCAATCTTGTCCCTGCACCCAAACACTTCCTGTGTTGAAGTGGACGCGTGACTCAGGATGGCCAATCAGAGTCTTCCATGGGAGCTTTCCACAGAGACCTGGGAGCAGACTTTCCAACTTTCTGGTTAGTGAGATGTCTAGGCACTACCTTCATGGCCCCCTAGACGAGGCCCACAGAAAAATAAAGTCAAGTTGAGACTTGCAGAGATGAGAAACAGAAAGAAAGGTAGAAAAGAGCCCTGCTAGCATCCTCTGAGCCCTTAGATCCACTGGAAATGTGAACTTGCTCTGTACTTTCCATTTTCATGAGCCCCTGCATTTCCCTTTGGCTTATTTCAACTTAGATAATGGCCTGAGTTGCATAGCTATTTGCCAGGGGTTGGATTGTGGTCCCAAAATGTATGTCCGTCTCCTCATCCCTGGAACCTCTGAATGTGATCTTATTTGAAAAAAAAAAAAGGTATTTGCAGACGCAAGTAAGTTAAGGCTCTCAAGATGAGACCATCCTGAATTCCTTGGGTTGGCACTAACTCTAATGGCAAGTGTCCTTGTAAGAGACCAGGTGGGGGGTGGAGAGCAGAAGGGGTCACACAGCCACAAGCCCAGGAATGCTGACAGCTGTCACAGGCTGGAGGAGGCAAAGAGCAGGGTCTCCCCTAGACCCTCCAGAGGGAGCACTGCCCTCCAACACTGACTTCCTGCCTCGAGAACTGAGAGAACACATCTCCATCGTGGGAAGCCACCGAGACTTGCGGTAATTCATAGGTCGCAATGCTCTACTCTTGTATCAATGGAGAGGTAACCAAGGGGTGATATTTGGGCTCTGATGTCTTATGAGGCTTCAGACAATAGGGACTGTGCCAAGAGATATGGTGGGTTAGTCCAGAGGGCCCACCTCCTCTGACAGCCAAATTTTCTGACTGGCCTGGGCATGCCTGCCTAATTCTTCACTAACAGAAAGTGATCTCACGGAAGACGTCCAAATTCTGCCTTCTAGTGAGTCCATCGTCTCTCTCTCTCTCTCTCTCACAGACACACCATGTTTTGTTAGAAATAACATTAATTGCTCAAGCATCACAATCAGCTAGACCAGGATTTGAATCCCACAGCAGCTGATTCTGTGAGATGTGGACAGATGACATTTCTGAACCCCAACTTTTTAAACTGCAAATTGGGGATTCCCAACTCACAATGTGTTGTAGATGGCAGATAATGAATGCAAAGCAGAGCTGTGACCTAGTCCATGGTCTACTTACTCGGCAACTATAAACTGTAGTATATGGATAGAGACGTCTAAAACACAGCTTTGGACTTTGTTCAGATAGTGAGCAGCAATATGTTCAGAGAAGGTGTTCTCGGCCTCCTGGACAAGAGACATAATTTGCAAAAGATGGTCTAATTGTGGGCATAAAATCCATTTGGGGCCAATAAGATGACAAGAAAATTTTCTGTAGTTTTCTGAGACAGAAAACTGATAAAAGTGGGCACACATTTACCTTTGGACCATATGAGTGCTGGCAGCCATCTTGTGACTATGAGGCAAAAAAGCCAGGGAATCTCAGTGAGCAGGCACAACCCCTGATGTCAACAAGTTGCTGAATAGGCCAACTTAGAAACGCCAACCTCCAAACCTTTTGACATATGAGGAAATAAACTGATTTTCTATTTTTTTTTGTTTAATAAATACATAATATTTTATTTTTGTATGTGCTATGTATTATTTTAGTAATTTTCTATTGCTAGGTATTTAGGATGAATCCAATTTGTTACGATTTTCTACAATATTTAGAATGAATAAACTGATTTTCTATGCTACTTTTTAAGTTGAAAGCCTCCCTGAACATTACTTTGTATTGTCTAATCATTCCTGACGGTGACACACTGTTTCTAGGGTCAATGATCAACACCTAAGGTGGTTCCAGGTTAGCTATTACAATTTGTGACTCTTTTCTCAATACAGGAGAAAAAAAAATTCTGGGCTCAGGGCTCTATCTTATTGTGACATTTTCATATCACTGGGAAAAACACATTTATCTACCAAAATCATTTTCCCCATAAATCTTAACCCACAAGGGATCAGTTTCTATAGTGGAAATATTTTTCTCGCTAAAATCCAAGCGCAGCCTATGCTCCATCTGGGGCCCTAGGAGCAAGAGGGCGGCTTTCTCGATGCAGAGTCAGCACGTTGGGGACCCCACCCCACCCCCACCGTCATCTGACTCCTGTGCAGCTCCCACAGTGAGACTGGTCTCTTCTCACTCTTCCTGGACAGAGGCCAGGTTCTTTCTTCTCTGCTCAGCAGCAGGCAGCCCTCCCTGGAAGGAGGTGCAGGCTTCAGGGTGATGAATGGTCGCCCCTTTACAGGGGGCCAAGGGGAACTCTTGCTCTTTGGTGCATCAGTCCTCTGCCCTGCCCAGTGCACGTCCCCGGGTCACTCCACCTGCCCCCCATGTCCTAGGAAAGCCCGAGAGACAGTGTGCTCCAACAGAGCGGGTGCTAACCCTCCCGGCCAGCTCAGGCGTGGAGGGGGTTTAGATTGTACCATGTCCTTTCTCTCGCCCTTGCTCCTCTGTCCCTCCTCTGCCTCAGCTCCTCCTCCCCTTGCCACCCGCGTCCTCTCTCCTGACACTCCAGCGTGGCCTCCCAGGGGTGTCTAATCTTGGCCCCTCCAGGCCACTGTCCACACAAGGCAGAGGGAATCTTGAAGACCAGAAATCATCCCCACTCAGCCTGCCACTCCCTGGCTTGCTCAACCGCGCCAGGCCTCTCCTCTTGCCTGGAATGAAGTTCAGAGTTGGACGGCACAGCCCTGTCGCCTGGAGGTTTCTGAGTCTCCATCTCCACCCCGCGGCCGGGTACCTGAGCCTCCCAGGTAGACTCACTGCGGACACCTTCACCCCAGCTTGGGCCTTGTACCAAAGACCTGCCCTTGACCACCTCGTTGAAAACGGATGCCTGGTCACTTTCTGGCTCCTCACCTTGCGTCTTTTGTGAAGTCACACTTATGGAAGTTTCCAGCCATTGCCACCCTTTCAAGGGTACAGTTCTCTGAGCGTGGCCAAGGTGTGCGCAGGACCCAGCACCCCAACCATCCGAGGATGTTTCCAGGACGCCAGGAAGTTCCCTTGTGTCCCTTGATAGTGAATCCTGTCCTCCGCTCTCTCCTGTAGAAACTGCTCATCTGCTCTCTGTCCCTCTCACTGTGCCTTTAGAGAATGTCATCTAGATGAAGCCATGGCGCGGGAAGCCTCTTCTGAATCACCCTCACTAGGCTTAATGCAGTTGAGGCTCCTCTGTGCCGCGTATCCACTTCCTGCTGGAACAGTGGCCTGTGACCTGGAGGTGCCACCAATGTGCCCAGCTGTTGTTCATCCATGGAAAAACACTGAGATGCTGGAAATTTTGGTTTTCTTTCCAAATACAACGCTACCATCAACATGTCGGCTCTATGCGGTGTGCTCTCGCATATTCTTTTCTTTGAAAGAAATGCCCAACAGTGCAGTTGCCGGATCATAGGGGGTTTGTTTACTTTTGTAAAACTTGGCCAAACTGTATTCCAGGGAGTTTGTACCATTTCATACTAATTTTGGCGGAGGCCAAGTTAGTAATATCTTATTTTATGGATCATGCTTTTGACATTCTGTCCAAGAGCTCTATCTAATCTCAGGTTACAAAGATTTTCTTCTTAAAGTTTTATCATTTTACATGTTCTACTTAGATCTCCGATGCATTTGGGGTTGATTTTGAGTTAAGATGTAACGTTTAGGCTGAGTGCCTTTTTTGATTATTTATGAATGTCCCATGTTGCAACACCATTGGTCTTTTTTTCTCCATTTAATTGCATGAAAATCTTTGTCAAGCATCAATGGGTCCTCCCAGCCAGTTAGTTCATGGATATTAACAAACTGATTTTAAAGTTCACGCGGAAAAACAGAAGATACAGAATACCCAACCCAGTACTGACGGACACAAAGTTAGAAGACTGATACTACCTAACGTCAGGACTTTCTATAAAGCTGGTCACCCAGATTGTGTGGCATTGGTGACAGAACAGACAGATCAATCAAGCAGAGTAAAACCTCAGGAAAAACATCCATGTAAATTTAGCTCCAGATCCTTGACAAAGAAGTAAAGTAATACAACGGAGGAAGAAAAGACGCTTCAATCAAGGAGCAAATGAGCATCCTTATGTGGAGACAGGACACTAGACACTAGTAGTAATAGTAGGCTCTGGGTTGAATGGCTGCTGGTGATCTTTTCTACAACCCCAAAGGGATCCGAGCTGAACAGGAACCAGATCACACTAGAGGGACTACGTCTAGCTTCTCAGAACGGCTTGCTATCGACGGCTTCTTCAGCTGACCCCAGGTAAGAGAGCAGAAATAACTAGAAAAGCCCGGAGCTGACTTGGTCATTGGCCGTGGTCTCTTCTCCCAGGACCATCTCTGCCTGTTGACCCGTGTTATAGCATCTTGGGCCTTACCTGGACCCAGCTCTGAAGTAGAGTGACAGGCAGGTGACCCTGCGCACTGCCACCTTCCTGCAGGAGGGAGCTGCAGACAGAGGAGTGCAAATTCCCAGGCGGATGCTGAAGAAGGGTTGGGAAAACTAGGAGACCTGAGCCAAGTACTTGCTCCTGATCATCCCTTGGCTGCTGATGGAGGTAAAGTGCCTAAGACAGAAGACCCAAGACAAGGCCAAGACGAGGCCATTCTTCTAGCCTGGAATCTGAAGGGAATGAGACACAGGAGAATGTGGGAGGCAGGGAATCCCTAATCCCCCTGCATGGTCTTGGGAAAGGTGACCCACGGGTCACCTCCACGTTGGTGCTCCTGGAAACCCTGCAGGCCGGACTGAACTCTGTGACCCTTCTGCACTGCCACCCACCCCTCATTTGCCATCATCCCAATCAGCATAAGCAAAGCCAACCGTCAGACTGTCCGCAGGTCACCGCACCTTTTGGTCGGGCAGAAACACCCAAATGACTTCTCTGAACACACTGGCCCCTCATGTGACCGGCTAGTACTTCCCATGAGCAAACAGATGACCGAAAGTCCACATGACACCGACCTTTCCAACATACGAGTGTGTTTATTTTCCCCCTGAGGCCAAGCAATACCTTTTTAATGTGTTTTAATTATGTACCCATGAAGAAAAATAAGAAACTAGAGGTAGCTCGGGGTTTCTGTGAGGAAACAGGACTTTCTCCTGTCTCAACTGTGGGTTGGGTTCTGGGCTTGGCATTTACGCTCTCTGAGTGTGAAACCAGCACCCTGGGAAATCATGGTCCGTCTGATGAAAAGCCAGGCTTCCAAGCTGTGGAAGAATTTGCTGGAATGAGCAGATTAACTGTTCTCGGTCTGGAAACAGGAGTGGGACTGCAGCTGGCTGCCTCGGCTGTTTTTTGGACAAAAATTGCCACATGCTCTGGGTGAATCCCTCTTCTGACGCATGTTAGGCTGGGGTCCATCCCAGCTTCTCCCAAATATGATGCGTTTTGCTTTGTGTCATGTGCACCTTTCCTTTGGTCAATAGTTACGTTTGACCGTGGCTCTCACTGAGGAGATGATGGCGGAGGAGAGCACATGAGGAGGGTTATAGGCATGAAAGCAGTCAGCATCAAAATGGAGTCGCTGGTGTCAAGTCCTTACAAAAAAAATAAATAAATAAACAAAACAAAGCCAGGAGGTCGTAAAGGAGGGAATCTCATGTCTGTATGCCAGATAAGAAGAACTGTCCTAAGAGACTCTGCCATGGCCACACTTTTGCACAAGGGCCAACGCAACCTTTCACAAAGAGTGTGTCTGCAAGGACGTCTGTCCAGTAGCTGTCTGTTCTACCTTGGACTGGAACCACCTTCAATACTGATCCTTAAACACCCTTGTTAATCCTGTTGGCCAAGGATCATTGTTGGAAAATAACACGTGTAACCCCATTCCGCCTTTAAAATTTCCCTTAACCACCACATCCCCTTTGGATTTGCTCACGGCTTCCATGAAATGCATATTCATCATCTTAATGCTCCCTGCTGATTTGCTCCCTCCCCAGCAAATATCATTATTCCTTAGAGAGTCTCTCTCTTGCTATTCAAAGGTCAACATATATGTGTTGGTGATTTTTTTCCCCTTAGGTTTTAACCTTACATTACATTCCGGAACATCTAAGTCTATGATCTTAAATGGTTTCCTATTACCCTCAGCAATACTTCTCTCTGATTTTTTTTTTTTTTAAACAACGGAACGTGTTTTTCCTCAAGTGAAATTTCAAACAGACCCCCGTAGAGGATACAGGTAGAAGCAGAGCTCAAACTAAGCTCTTCCCAAGCCACAGAGGCAAAACCGGGGCCTGGACTTGTTCAAACTGTGCTTATTAAGCTCTGCTACGGCCAGAAGGAAACCACGTCAAGATGGAAATCTTTAGTTGAGCCCAGTTGCCACCAGGTTTAAATGATTAGCAACCAGAGAACCAGGAGCCAGGCGGGCTGGGATGAGGCAGATGGAGGACATTCCTGCCACAAAGCCACACCTCTGCCCTCCACTGGAGAAAAACACGGCCCCCCAATCCTTCATGAATCCACACCCCTACTCCGGGTTTGGGTCGCCCCGTGGCGAGGTGGAGGGCCCAGACCCGTCTGCACAACTGTTTTCAATGAGTGAAGGTCCATCCAAGCCAGGAGAGGGCTGAGTTCTTCAGAACAGCTGCTGCCTCCCTTCCTTCTGGGGAGACCTGCCTGGGTTTCCCGTGAGGAAGAGACGCAGGCTGCTCTTTGCAGGAAACATGCTCTCCACCAAGTTCGACTGTCAAAGAAAACATAACTAGCCCCTCACACCAGCGAATGAGAACCAGTCCCAGTGACCTTGAGATTCTGTTAAAACGAAGTCCTTTCCTCCCCACTTGACAGGTTGGGACCTGTTACACTCTCGGAGAGAGATAAGATGTCTTGCTCAGAGCAAGGGCACCGCCACCGGCTCGTGTGGGGCCTCACAATCACTTAACCTCTCTGTAACCTGAGTCCTCTCACCTGTAAAACTGGGGTTAGTGTGGGGCTCAGGCATCTCAGAATATCCAGCATCTGAACACAGGACTCGGGATGCAAGCCTCATTCCCCATAAAGCATTTAGCTTTAAGACTACGAAGCAGTGAGCTCACATTCAAGGAACCGGCGCTCCTGGTCCAAATCCTGCTGGTCCGGGTGTGGAGGTTGGTCAGACTTGGCTGGGCTGGAGCATGCGATGACTGAGTCCAATCCTGACCCAGGGCTTGCTGCGAAGGCATTTGGTACATGTGGGTCACGTCTGAGATCAGGGGGCTTTAAGTCGAGGAGACCACGCTTGTTCATGGTGCTGCCCCAGTCGATTGAAGGCCTTAAGGAAAGAACCAAGGTTTCCCAGAGAACGTCTGCCTCAAGTCTGTAAGATCAAACTCATTCCTGGGTTTCTCGCCTGCCGTCCTGCCCTAAAACTTCAAATGTATCAACCCCTACACCCAACCCCGCACAACTGCATGAGCCATTTCCTTAAAATCAATCAATCAATCTATCAATCTACCTACCTACCTACCTACATACCTATTTATCTGTGCATGCTTGTATATCTGTGTGTGTTTACACATTAAATACTTACAGTCACCCCTCAGTGTCCTTGGGGTCAGTTCCAGGATCCCTCTTAGATACCAACCTGTAGATGTTCAAGTTCCTTATGTAAAACGGCCCAGTGTTACACACGACTTATGCTCACCATCTCGATCCTTAAAGTCATCTTTTGTGGCTTGGAGCTGGAATTTCCCCCAAAGGCTCGTGGGTTGAAGCTTTGGTTCCCCATGCAGCAATGTTCAATGTTCATCTGCCACGAGGCTAGGCCTCACCTCCAGCCCTCAAAGCTGGCTGACCTCAGATGGAAACCTCGGAAAACATGGGCCCAAATAAGTATGTCTTCCTTTAAGTTGCTTACGTCAGGTCAGGTATTTGGTCACAGAGACAACAAAGCTGACCAACATATCATCTCTAAATTACTTATCATACCTTGTGCAACCTAAATGCTATGTCAATAGTCATATGCTGCATTATTTAGTGAATGATGACAAAAAAAATCTGTTCATGTGATAGATAGCTATACATTTTTTAAAGATATTTTTGACACGCAATTAGTTGAATCTGTAGATGTGGAACTCATGGCTATAGAGTGTAAGCTGTACACACATCTATCAATCTATCTATCTATCTATCTATCTATCTATCTATCTATCTATCATCTATCTAATCTGTTATTATTCCTTTGTCTACCATCTATCCATCCATCCTACTGGCTCTATTGCTACAGAACCTGAATGACCCTGCAAATCTTCAAGTTCCATGATTCCAGATGATACCATTTCTAACAAGACAAGCCCAGAGTCCAAATCTCCTTCAACTCATACTTCTTTTCATGACTTTCCCCCAGGACACAGCTCTTGGTTTTTTGTGTTTTTTTTTTTGTTTTTTTGAGAGAGAGAGAGAGAGAGAGAGAGAGAATTTTTTTAATATTTATTTTTTAGTTCTCGGCGGATACAACATCTTTGTTGGTATGTGGTGCTGAGGATGGAACCCAGGCCGCACGCATGCCAGGTGAGCGCGCTACGCTTGGGCCACGTCCCCAGCCCCACAGCTCTTGGATTTACTCTGTGACAACCTGCAAACTTATCTAAATACAAGCTCCACTTTCTGAAAGCCCTGAGGTGACATCATTTCTCTCTCTGGCTCACAGGAGGGAATATATACTTACACATACACAGAGTCACATTTAGCATGTAACAAAACATAAACTCCTTGAAACTGTGCTTTTCAGATGTAATCTATAAGTCCTCATTTGTTCTATTTTACTTTATTTTAAAAAATGCTAACTATAGTCACCAAATTGCTTGCAGGAACCCAAAGTTTCCATGGTAGCAGATGCTTCTGGTATCTATAATACATAATACCCTTGAGACACCTCTGATTCAAGTTACAGCTGTGATGGAACATTCTATGTGAGCCCAGACTCACTTGATTCATGGTATCCCCCCTTCAAGCACATTACACAGCTTTGTTCTTTAAACCCTGAGGCCTTGTGGTAGCCCCCCTTTTATTCCCATTCAAGTTCAGCCTAAAAATGTGGAAGAGTTAATACCCTCAGAAATAGTCCCCAACCAGTGAGGAGGGCAGTTGGTGGATAAATGACTGTCTTAGGATATTTTGTGTTACTATAACAGAATACCTGAGGCTGGGTGCCTTATAAGGAAAAAAAAGTTTATTTGGCTCATAGTCCCAGAGATCCAAGAGCATGGTGTTGGCATCTTCTCAGCTCTCTTGATTTCTTCATGAAAGTAGCATCCCACAGTGGGAGCACCTATGAGAGATGCAAACAGGTGCTTGTGGAGGAGAGCATAGGGCAAGAGGGTAAGCAAGAGACTCACTGTTTTATAATAACCTGTTTTCTTGGGAACTAATCTGACCTTGGGAGAGCTAACCCACTCTGCAACACCAGCACTGATCCCTTCACAAGGGACGTCATGGCCCGTCACCTTCCACTAGACTTCACCACTTAATACAGTTACTTTGGGGATCAAGCTTCAACATGGGTCAAACACTGCACCAGGCCACACTTTCACTCTCATTCCCAAGAAGGAACCCCCTTTTTACAAAGTTAAAAACAGGCACATTATTTTTATAACACTTTTTGAGATGTTTACAAACCACATACTTCACTCATGTAAAGTGTTCAATCAATGGGTTTCCATGTACTCAGGGAGGCAAACTTCACTTCAATCAATATAAAAATACTTTCACCGCCCTAAAGAGAAACCCTAGCTCCAAAAAAAGAAATCTGTCCTCATTTCTCTCCACAACCCAAGCCCTAGGCGACCACTCATCTAATTTCGGTCTCTATGGATTTTCCTATTCTGGACATTTCAAATAAATGAAACCACACAACATAGATTCTGTTTTGATTGGCTTCTTTCACTTAACACAATATGTTTCATCTATATTGCAGCATGGATAAACACTTCATTCCTTTTTTATTGACAAGTAATAGTCCCCTGTATGGACATACCATGATTTGTTTATCTGTTTATAACATGATGAAGGCTTGGTTGTTTCAAAAAGTAGTGTCTTAGGTTGAACTAAAATCTGCCTTAGAAATTCTATCTCCGTTTTGACCTTCAAGGTTTATCCATGACAAACCTTCTCCCTCTTTGTGTGACAGCCAGCCTCGCACGTGGAAGTTCTGCTCCTTGCTAACCATGGATATTTGGAGACGTACTGGCATGGAGCACATCCATGCCCTGCCAACCATACTGACCACATTCGTCTCACAAACTTGTTTACCACCAACCTATTAAAAGTGAGATGATCAGAGTCAAACATCCCAGTGAATACTATCCTCCTAGTTACACAGTTACATAACAATTAATGATACAATGTCAGTGAACCAGATGGAAATCATACTGGGAGACTGTGTCCCAAGGAAGGAACATCCAGCTTTAATTGATTGGTATTAGCATGTTCTCAAACATGAGCAGGGACCCCGTTTGCCTCCGGGATGTTCCTCTGGGTGGTGAGAAGGTTCAGGTTGGGCTGCAGTGATGTCCTCCAGCTCAGGAGGAGGAGCCCCAGGGAGTGAAGGTGGTGGAGAGGGACAGGTGAAAAGGACACCCAGCTCTCTTGTGCTCCTCTGCTCCGATCATTCCTACTGTGACCATTTTTTTTTGTCTGTGAGTCTGTCTTCTCTCCAGGACAGAAGCCTGTTCTCTGGAAACCACACAGACCCTGCCACTATTCCTGTTCTGTTCATAAAGTATGTGTTCAATAAATACCTTTTGAGAAAAGATGGATGGAGATGGATGGAAGGATGGGTGTATATATCGACAGATGGATGGGTGGATAATGGGTGGGAGGTGGATGGGTGCGTGGGTAGAGGGATGACTGGATGAATTAATGGAAAGGTGGTGGGAGGATGGGTAAATGGAGGAGGGTGGATGCAGAGCTGGGTGGGTAGAGAGGTGGGTGAATGGACCGGTGAGTAGAAAGATAGATGGCTAGATGGGTGGATGGGTAGGTGGATAGATGGATAAAGGGACAGAAGGAGAGAAGGAGGTTAGAAACTCGCAGCTAAGGAACCCATCAATAGCCTATACCTGCAAGCACCAGGTCCAGACCTGAGAGTGGCCAGCTTCTGGGGGGTCACCCTGCTTCCTCCAGCTGGTCAAAGAATGCACCCCTTTCATGTACCTGTATCTGTGTCAGGCCCTGACAGCCTCCTGGGGAACTGGGTTGCTTATCTTAATAATTAAGAGACCATGTCTTCGTCCATGAGGATGGCTCCAGCACAGTACCATAGACTGGGAAGCTCATAAACAGCAGGATTTTCTCAGTTCTGGCAGCTGGAAAGTGAAGATAAGATGTTGCCAGATTTGATCTCTGGTGAGGGACGCTTCCTGGTCTGTGGACAGCTTTCAATTTGCCATGTCCTCACTGGGTGGAGGGTCAAGCTGGCTCTCTTGGTCTCTTTTTAAGGATACTAATCCCATCTATGAGGGCTAGATCTTTGTGTCCTAATCACTTCCCAAAGGCCTCCACATCTTAACACCACCCCTTGGAGGTTGAGATTTCAACATATGAATGAGGGGTGCATAAAATTCAGGCTATCACCCACTGTGGGGAAGACTAACTGTGAATCCCCAGTTAGAGGTAAATTGCACGGGGTAGGGACTCCATTATTTCTTCAGCCTGTTTGGGTGCAGGGAGTCAACAGTGTCCTCTGATCATTAACAACAGGATTAAAAACACCACATGATTATAGGATGCTTAAAAAAATGGGGTCACCTTTTCCAACTATCTTTTTGCATAAATGCAGAAACTGAGAAGGAGAGAGGGAAGATGATTTACTCAGTCACAGGAGTGGCTAGTCACTCTTTGAGATCTAGGCCGGGTCCTAGATTCCTACTTTCTTCTTCTCTAACGCCCTCACTAGATCATTCCTGAAAGATCAGTCATCATCTGACACCACTATTAACCTTTCATGACAATTTTCCAGTGGAGCTGAGCAGGACAAAATCGCTTCCCTTTTTTTTTTTTTTTTTTTTGAGACTTTGGCTTAATGATAGAAATTCTTGGCCCTTTTTGAATTTATTTGATTCATCCAGAGGGTCCTTTGGCTTGTGGTTTGGCCCAGCTGGTGCAAACGGGAGCCTCGGAGAGCTCCTGAGAAGTAAGGGACATCTCAGAGGACGCACAGCCTCAGTGCTAGGCTTGGAGGGCTTAAAAAAGCTCTTTCAAATCACTCAGATTATTTCCCCTGGTATAGATCTGGCCCAAAATATCCAACAGACCGTTCCCGGTGCACTTTCCAAAGCTGGAATGCAGCAAGGATAGTGACCTTCTTGGGAAATGCAGGGGCTGTTACATAATAAGGGTTTGTTACCTGCCTGCCTTAAGAGATTAAACAGCCCCTGCTTACTGGGGTAGGGAAGAAAAATTCATTAAAAAAAAATCATCCATTTAGTCATCTGTGACACTAATGGTTTCTCTCCAAGGATTCATAAAACTAGGGGGTGCCTCTCCTTTATCCCTCTGCAGCAAAGCCAGGCATGGGTGTGATTGCCAGAAGACTGCATGGTAGGGACACTTCCAATTCCCAACAAGATGATGTTGGGTGACTCATTTAACCTGACTGACTTCCGTTCTTCACCGGGCAACAGCGATAACAACAGTCCACAGCCATGTTGCAGGCTGATATTATAAGTAGCAAACGAATCATTTCAATCCCAAACAGCAATACTGATATTTTCCAACATGGTTATTGGGAAAGGTTCATAGGAAACGGAGAGCCAATGGGGAAGCCAAGGCTCAGGGCCTTAGGAGTAGGTACACCTGGAGACTTTGCAGCCCGTTCCCTGTCTCTGTTGTCCGCATACACCGCTAAACATTTCTTCCTTAAAGCCCAGGGGCCACAAAAGCCACTTCAGGGTGTATTTTATGCTTTAAGATTTGGCACATGAGAAAGTGGAGCAGAGACTAATGGTCAAAATTGCACAGCAAATCAGTCTGGAAACATCTGCTGGCCTCCCAGGTGCCGCCCCAACTGACCACCGTGGGCCTCAGGACACCATGTGATTTTCCCCCTGGAGGCCCCAGCTGGGTTCTTGTTTCTTCTCTGGGGTCGGAATCTTGTATCACTTTTGACAGTCACCATGAGGTCCCTTTGAATGCAGGTTTGCTTAAAAACACACTTCTTAAAAAAAAAAAAAAAAAACTAAACTCAAGCTCGTGAACCCCATCATTTATCATGGATGGCCAAAACAGTGACCGGGTTAACGTTTCAAAAGCAACAGGGCTCCCTTTTCGCCTCTTAGGCCACTGGAAATACTTCAGACCACAGGGTTTTGCAGGGATGTCGGGGAAGAATGCCATTTCCTTTCAGAGCCTCTCTCTTCACATGTGTGCTCCTGGAGTCCCTTTTATTGGAACAGACATATGGGACTTAAGATTTCCCCCCAAAGAGCAAAAAAAAAAAGAGGTCAAAAGGACTAGTGAGAAATAGATTTTCAGAGAAGAAATGATCAGACCAGAAACGGCTGTGCACACCCCGAGCCAGCTCTGAGCTCCAACAGGTCTGATCGGCACCAGCGCACGCAGCCTCACATGTCAAACCCGAGTCGCTGACACCTCCGTGGACAGTGGACCATATCCTGCAGGCCAAGTGGAAATTCAGTGAGGACGTGTGGAGTAGCCTCCACGGGGCCCTCTCTGGGCTGCAATTGAACCTTCCAACCTGCAAGACAAACATGTCCTGGCGCTATGGGTCGGAGCGTGTCCCCCACAAAGTTCACTTGGTAGAAAGTTAATCCCCATGTTCCTTGGTTAGCGGTGTTTGAAGGCGTGGCCTTTGGGAGGTAGTCGGGGTCAGGTGAGGTCATCAGAGTGGGGATCCCTGGATGGAATTAGCAGCTTTTGAAGGAGAGGAAACGATGCTGAGCTGACAGCTCACTCTGCTCATCCTCGGCCATGTTTTGATGCTGATCTGACGTCCCAAACTGCAGAATCATGAGCTCAGTCAACTTCCATTTCTCATAAACCACCCAGTCTGTGGCATTCAGTGGTAACAATGGAAAACAGACTATGACAATTGGGGACCCAAGGGGACTGAGTCAGAGTCTTCAGGGACACACTGGTCAGGGGCCTGGGGGGGAACGCAGACCAAAGGGCGGTCAGAGACCCTCAAAGGTGTTGGGGTACAGGAGAGAGAGAAGTGGGAGGAGGGCTTCGTGGAGAATGAATAAAGGGAGATGTAAGAGAAAGTCAGGGACAGAAAGAGAAGGGGAGAAGAGGGCTGTGGGGACAGCAAGTCACTTGAGAAGCAGTAAGTTAAAGGTGGTTTCTTTTGAGAGCCATGATACCAAAGCTTCACCCACTTGGCCTCTGAGTCTTATTTTCTAAAATTATCAGTGGAGTTTCAGAAATTGTAGCCTAGATTCTGTGTGCACCTTTACAGAAATATGCTTTTTTTTTTAAAACACCTGAAGGGGATAACTGCTAACTTCCGGTCTCTCCTTCCCCAGGTCTCCATCAAACCCACAGACCTTTCTATAGTTGGTTCACATGCCAGTGAGGCTGCCTTTTGTGTTTTTGTTTTTCAAATATTTTTTTAGTTGTAGATGGGCATAATATCATTTTTATGTGGTGCTGAGATTCAAACCCAGTGCCTCATGCATGCAAGACAAGTGATCTACCACTGAGCTACGACCCCAGTCCCTGCCTTTTGTGTTTTTAGAGAACATTAATGGTTGTTTTGCTTTATTGATTTGTTTGGGCTTTTCAAAAGCACCGATGAGCTGCATAAGTTCTTCAAATAGTGTGGTTTCCAGTGCAATCTGGAGTATTTGTGTGAGGCCGGGGAGAGCCAGGAACTGATCCTAGGACCCAAGGATTTCTGGGCAGAGAAGCAGAAGGGTGAACTCTTAGCCATCCTTTTTTTGAAAATTTAAAGTATATCATTTCAACCAACAGTCAAAATTCTAGTCACCTGTTCTATTCAATAGTTCCATGCCCTGGAGATTATCTTGAGTTTCAAGTATTCACTTACTTTTAATGAGCTTTATACATTTGGCTAAAAATGTTGCTCCAAAGGTGTGGGTAGGATCGAATGGCCCAATGAGGTTTCAAAGGGACTCCCAGTAATTCTCCACTCCCACAGGTGCTGACACCTGATCTTGGAATGGCTTCTGTCCCAGCACCGGGTTGGAAGACTGGAAAGGGCTCTCCTTCAACCCACCATCTTAGATCAGGGATGCAGGGAGACTCCATAACATATTTGCCACAGTTTGGCTGGGCACAATTCAGGAGCCACTTGTCAAAAGAAACGAACTTTATTTTTAGAACCACACACGCCAAACAAAACAGCTCCTCAGGAAAAACCCTCAGAGCCCAACTGCCACCACTGGCTTCCCACAAGCCTCTCACACAAACACAAGCCTCACCACCTCCCACAATCCTCCTGCTCTTGAGGCCGATTGGCTGGGTTGCATGGGCGGAGCCAAAAAAGTCCCCCAATGAGCAGCTCCATGGTCTGAAAGGACAGGGAAACAGCCCAATGAGCATCACCGCAGAGGAGCCAATCAGCTAGATGTTGCTGGGGCCGCTGTGAGCCAATCATCAGCTGGCAGTCTGAAAGTTTGCTGGGGCCCCTTCGGCTGTGGCTCTCAACAATATTCACACCCGAAGAGCCAGAGAGCATCACGGTGAAGACTCAGGCTATGGCTCTTCCTGGCTTCAGTCCTAAGCCCAGTGTTTATGCATCTCACTCCACTCCCCTCATTCAGGAGCCAGGGCTTCTGTAGCAACCTCCCAGTGGAACATCTTAAACCAAAAAGATGGCATCTTGGTGCTTGAAAAAAAAGTAACACAATCTGGCCAGCAGAGTACAAAAACCTAAGCATCTGAGGAACAAGAATGGGTATCAAGAAGGAAATCAAGCTGGGCATGGTGGCGCATACCTGTAATCCCAGTGACCTGGGAGACTGAGGAAGGAGGATTGCAAGTTCAAAGCCAGCCTCAGCAACTTAGCTGGGCACTTAGCAACTCAGCAAGACCCTGTCTCTAAAAAAAATATAAAAAAAGGGTATGGATGTGGCTTAGTGGTTGAGTATCTCTGGGTTCAATCCCCAGTACCAAAAATAAAAGGAAGTCAAACAAGATCAGCCCAAAGAAGAGCTCCATCTCCCCAAATGGTGCAGAAAGTGTTCACTATTTTCATTTCTCTAACCTGGACTTCCCAAATCTGTGCAGCCGAGAGACTGTTCTTCCCAAACCTGGTAGATAACTACAGCATAGTGCACTCGCTAGAGAGGCTGAATCCAAGTGGCTTTGATCTCAGAGAGATCAGGGGTGCCCAGGTGCGGGGTGAGATAGCATACCAAGGCCAAGCTACCAAGCTCTTTACCCATCTTGAGCTCCTCAAACTGGGGCCCAGATGTGTACCCCAAGTCAATCAGGAGATTAGAACAGCCTCCTCACCAGAGAACTGAACTGCCTGATGGGCAAGGCCTACAGATACTGACATGGGGTATTCCTCATGAAATGGCAAGGTTCTGAGCACGCCCCTGCAGTCTAGGTCTACCAGTCAATGGCACCATCCATGCACAACAAGGATTCTAATCTCAAGGCAGCTTTGTGCCTGAGATTAAATTAAGATAAAACTCAAGCAACATTAAGCTAGCCATTTTAAAGTGAATGTAGTGGTTTATGTGGTACATTCACAATGCTGTGCCACCACCCCCTCTATCTAGTTGCAAACATTCTGTCACCCTCTAAGCAGCCCCCAGTACTTCCCTTTGGATGGAAATGGACAATGCGAGTCAGCAGACGTGGAAGAAAAAGCTTCTAGCATGAAGGACACACAGAGATGGCTACAGAAAACAGAACCCAAAGGAGAGAACCAAAAGAACAGGAAAAAAAAACATTAAAAACGAAAAATTTTTGAGACTTCTCTTCAGTAAGGTGAGACGTTCTTGTGTATTTGAAACAACAACAAAACCTGATGCTTAAAAGAGGGGTGGGATATTCAAAAAACATAAGGAAGAGCTTTTAGACATTCAAAGGATAAGAATGGAAATATTTAAGATTTTAATAGAAAAGAAAAAAAATTAAAAGAAGGACCAAAAGTTGAAAAGATCACCAGAGAGTAGACACAGAATGTAAAAATATAAAAAAAGCAAAGAAAAGATGAGACAACTAAAATCTACGGGTAGGAGTCAGTCTGGGAGTGTCAAATCTCAATGACAGGAGCTCTAGAAAGCGAGGACAGAGGACACAGCAGGCAGGGGTTGTACAGGAACAAACACAGGGGGCCCAGGAAAGTATCTTCACGTTTCTGGGGAGGGGTGAAGCCATGCATAGAGGATTTGGGATCCAAAAAGCATGGAACTTTCCAAGAGCAATAATGGAATCTGGAAAACAATGGCAGATGCTTGTGAAACGATGACAGGAATGATCTGCACATGAAAACCTGATACCCAGCGAATCGAAGAACCAAGTGTAGAAGTAAAATCGTTATTTTCAGATATTTATTAATATGCTTCACCAAAACAAGGAAATAAAAAAATTTAAAGTAGATAATACAAGGTCCAAGAAATAAAGGACTCAACATAGGGGCGTTGGAGGAAATCCCCAGGCTCCAAAGGATATCCTGAGAAGTCCATCATGGCCACGGAGGCTTTCTGGAGGCAAGTACGGAAACAGTCCAGGAGAGATGCATCTAAGATAGAGAACCTCACATGTTGGAATTCAAGGAATTTTAAGCTCCAGCGAGGATATAAATTGATAAGTATACATAATACTAAACAAATAGAAAAATGAGACAGTAGTTAATTCCAGGAAAATAAAAGGTATGAGAAGGAAAAGATAATGATGGTCAGCTATATGGACTGAATATAATTGACATTTACATGGTCAAAATAACCCAACTCCTGAATAGCAATTCACCAGACATTGTTGGATAACTATATATACTGGAAAGTTAAGAAGGCAGTGTAGAGGAAGAATAGGTGAGTCTTGGGGAAGGGAGTGTAACATAAAAACATCCAAAGCCAAGAAATTGAGAAATAGCCATATACACATTATAGAAACATAGAGGTAAATGCCATGGCACACACTTAAAAACATTCAGAAATTGTATTAGTCTGTTTTCTGCTACTGTAACAGAATATCACAGGCTGAGTAACTTACAAAGAAAACAGATTAATTTCTCACAGTTCTGAAAGGTGGGAAGTCCAACATCAGGGTGTCAGCCTCTGGTGAGGGTTTTCTGGGAGCATCATAACATGGCGGAGTACGTCCCAGGGCGAGAGGGTGGGAATGCAGGAGAAAGCTGAGGCAGCTGCTTTTATAACAACCCACTCTCATGATAACTAACCTACTCCTATGACAATAGCCATAATCCATCATGAAGGCAGAGCCTCATGACCTGGTGACCTCTTGAAAGTTCCACCTCCAATACTGTTAAAGTGGAGTAGGTTTCAACATGAGCTTTGGAGGCAGCAGGGGTCGGTGGGCATTCAGAGCATACCAGTATATTTGCCTCAGTGGAGGATAAATTCAGTGGGGGAAGGAGGAGATCAGAGGACTGCTGTTTTGGTAGAAGCATTTTGATCCAGCTGGGCTTTTCCAACGCCGTCCACATATTTCTTTAGTAGACTAAAAAGTTTTGAACCGCATTATGGTGGTGGCGACATGGCCTGCTGAACAAGCTCTAAGAAACCCCGTTCCACCCGGTGGCACGCTACCGTCTTCCTTCCCATAAGACAGGCTCCTTGCTGCCAAGTCCCATTTCTCAAAGATGTGAACTCTTTTTCAACCCTGAGGAAATGGAGCCACTAAATACACGTCAAATCCAGTTACAGTCAGAATCCAAGTGATGTGTAACCAAAATATTTGTGAGCCCCAGGTAATGGCCTAGTTATCCAGCATCATTTGTGGTAGCAGCATCTGCGAACACTGAGAAATTTATAGTCCTCGCTTCCGCTCCTGCTGTCCTCACCAAAGGACAGTTTGTCACCCTTTATTGTACTTTCTTGTTGGGGTTTTTAAAGCATTTGTTTAATGGTCTGTTTTGGTGGAGACAAAAAAAAAAACATAGCTTATTGATTTTCTCCTTCTTGTAGCTACAGGGACTAACAGAAGGCACACAGGGGATGTCTGAATGAATAAAAATAGAAGGAAGGATTGAATGAATGGTCCACGGTAATAATAATAATCAAGGCACCCACCAGGGTAAGTGAAAGGTTAACGTCTTAGAGTGAAGAGGACCAGAGGGGGAGGTTGTCACATCCACAGTGGGGAATGTTCCAGAGCTGGAGGAACAAGAATGACCGGCTCTGTCCTGCGGTTTGCCCCAATGCCCAGCTCCGCTCTGGGGGCAGCACATGGACTTGGTCCAATTACTCCTCACAATCCCCCGGAGGCAGGTTATCATTTCCCCCACTTTATAAAGAAGTAAGGAACTGGCCCCACATCACCCAGTCTGCGAGTGAGAGAGGAGCCATGTTCAGGGACCAGGTCACCAAGTTCCAGAGTCTGTGCCCACACACATTTAGTGGCCGTGAAGGAAGTCCTCAGAGACATATGACAAGAGGTATGTATGTCCCCTGGTGGGAACACTCAGCCAGCTTGGACTTGTTAACAAAGCTCAAGGGCAGAAGGGGTCTTCCGCAAAGAATAGAGTTGGTAAGATGACAAGTACCCGGAGCCTCGGGTGGCCTCAGGGCTCTCGGGTGGCCGCAGGGGCCCCAGCTGTCCCGGAGGAAGGCTACCTGTGTCCTAGATGACGAGGGGGTGGGCAGGGAACGGGCCTGTGGAGGAGAGAATTCCCAGGCACGGGTGGGTGTGGGCCAGGGGGCAGAGCTGTGTTGGGTGCCCTCGGGGGAGCACCCAGACTGCCAAGGTCCCTCTGCTCTCTGGACCTCTAGGGAGAAGGCAGGAGACTGAGCAAAGGAACCCCAGAGTCAAGGCATGAGGACTTCTGCAGGAAATGAGAAGTTGGGGAAGCTGGAGGAGGCTCTGGCTGGAGGAAATGCAGCCCCAGTGCTGTGGACCGAACGTTGGGGTCCTCCCTGATGCATGAGCTGAAACCAGCGCCCAGGGTGACGGCCTTGGAGGTAGGCCTTTGGGGGCTAATTAGGCTGGGAGGGCAGGGCCCTCTGACAAGGACTAGTGTCCCTTGAAGAGACCCTGCAGAGACTCCTTGCCTCTTCCTCCTGGTGAGAGGACAGCGTCGGTGAACCCGGAAGTGGGTCCTCACCAGACACAGTGCTGCCGGCCCCTGGGTGGTGGACTTCCCATCCTGTAGAGGTGAAAGCTACTAATTCCTGTTGTTCATCAACCGTCTGTTTTGTGTTCGTTTGTTATAGCAGCCCAAAGGGACAAGAGGACCCAGGAGGTGCAATTTACAAGGACACCTTTCCTACAGGGTCGTGAGGTCCCCGAATCTCCTGGGTACCTCCATGACATCAGGGACAGAAGCTGGGCCAGATGGATTTTTAAAATGTCTACGATTCTCCCCTCTTCCTGTATCTGGTTCTTTCAATATCTCTTGACAGCTCTGATCTCCAGATACATGGGAGATCCCAGCAAAGGTCAGCGCAGCTACGTCCCTGTCCCTCAACTGACCTCAGATGGGTAGGTGAGCCCAGGGAAGACTGTAGGTAGTATCCAGCTTCCCTGTGGACTAAGGGGCACCACGTACTTGTTCTTCCATCCCACTGAGCTCCCAGGTGATGATTGATGGAGCTATCACCTGCTGAAGCCTGTGCCTGCTCTAGGACACCAGGAAGACAAGAGCGTGGGGCAGCTCAGAGCTCCTCTTCTCTCTCTTTGGAGAAGAAATATGGTAGACAACAGAAGGGCCTTCTAACTAGTGAGGCTAACAAGTAAATAAGATACAGCCAAAGAGTTACTATTTGATGAGCATCTACTATGTGCAGGACAACTTTGTGATTTGGGGGTGGGGATGGTCGTCCGGCTAGGTGCCTACCCACTAAATATTTTCCTTTTCTTTCTTCCCTTTTTCTTTTTCTACCAATAGAGACTTATTTGCCGGGTGGAGAGAAAAAGACCCATCTGAAAAATAACATTTCCTAACCTTTCAGTGAGAAGTGGCCTTGTGACACAGTTGGGGGCCAAAGGATGTGAGTGGACAGGGCTCCTGGGAAAGCTCTTCCAGAGAAAGACTGACCCCGTTAGTGCCTGTCTCTCTCTCTTTGTTCCTTCCTGACTTGAAAGGCACTGAAAGGCACTGGAGCTACTGCAGCCACCTTTCACCCTAGAGAAAGCCAAGGCTGGTGTGAAGCCTTGGACCCTGACTTTATTAGGCCTCTGAACTAGTACCACCAAATGCCAACCCCAGACATCACACTGTATGGGGACAAAAATAATGATAACCCCATGTTTATTTACATCCTACTTTATTTGGAGTTTTTATTTCATATGTCCAATCTATCCCCATTAACATGTTGAAGATTACTCTCCTCATCCTGATGAGAAAACCAAGGCTTAACGAGATTAAGAACTTGGCCTTTGTCACAAGCATAGCAAATTGTTATATTAATGGTCCCCAAGGAGTTCCGTCTCCCAGTATCCACACTCTTCTATAATCCACTTCATCTCATAGCAACTCTGGTCTTGACCATGTTACTTTCTTTGGCCCATGGGACAAACAAGGCTGTATAAATGCTTGTGATCTGGGACTTCGCTTTCTGGAATAGTCTCTCCTCTTTATATGCCTCTCACATGAATAAAGAGGCCTAACTGTCCCGATCATTGAAGACCTTCCTGCTGAGATATAGATGTGTGGGTGAGGACATCTGGGGTCAGTCATCTCTTGCTGCAGCCATAGAAATGATCTTTTGCAAAAACAAGCAGAAGAGCTTCCCAACGAGGTACCATGAAAACTTGAGAATCTTAATGAGCACATAGCTAATATTGTAAGCTACTAAGTATTGGGGCAGTTTGTTATGCAGCAGTATGTGACTGCTACACCTAACTAGCCAATGGAAAAAGCAGAATATTAGTTTAGATCTGTTTGATGTCAAAGTTCAAGTTTCCAACACTATATCCCACCAACAGCTCTGGTTTAGTCACAGACAAAACTGTAGGGAAAGATGTGCCCTGTTCAGGTGGTGAAAAGTAATTTTCTCACATAGTTACTTTTTCTTTATTCTTTGAGCTTGGGACTCCAAGTTCACAGGGCTTGTGTCAAAACTGAAGATCATCTGAATCTTGAAACTTCAGAGCCCTCTTACTCTGGTCCCCATTCTCCCAAGGTCCACAGTCTCCAACGCAGGTGCAGAATTAAGTCAACCTGGAACTCCAGAGATGGAGCTATGCACACAGAGCATTTCCTCCACCCTAATCACAAACTGTGGCTCTCCCTACACCCCCAGACCCAGCTGCCATTAAGTAGGAGCATTTTCCACTTGAGGTGTTCCCTTCATAACTGAGCCTCAAAATGCTTTGCAACCCTGATTCTATGGTTTGAATGTATACTCCAAAGTTTGTGTGTTAGAAACTTAATCTCCAGTACAAGTGTTGAGAGGTAGGACTTTAAGGATGATTAATGGATTAATGTCAGTATCATAAAAGGTTTTTATAAAAGCAGATTTGTCCCTCTATTGCATGTGCACACACACACATACTCTCTCTTTCTAACATATGTGCTTTCTTGCTCTTCTGCTTTCCACCATGGGATGACACAGCAACAAAGACCTCACCATACACAGCCCCTTGATCTCGGATTTCCCATCCTCCAGAACAATAAGAAACAAATGTCTTTTTAGAATAAATCACCAAGCCTCAGGTATTCTGTTATAGCAACACAAAATGTACTATATACCTGGATAGATTTTCCCAGTACCAACAAGTGAACCTTATTCTAATCCCTGGCACCCAGCACTCTTCAAGATGACCTCAAGGTGTGTACGTTGGATTGACTATCTTTTCCAAAAAGGGATCCCTCTCTAGTTATCTATGTAACTTGTACCTTCTACAATGCTAGTCAGACACAGAGACCGCCGTGAGTCCGGCAGTTGGTCCTAGCTTCACATAGGGCACCACAGTTCATCCTGTCGGGACCCTCATCTTCCAGAGGGTGAGACCAGCTTCCTTACGTGGCCTCAAGACAATGTCCTGGCTCGGGAAGTCTGACAGTATCACTGTCACCACACCCAGCTATTTAAAGAAAGTCCAGCGCAGCTTCAACGGGTGCAGAAATAGACTCGCGTCTCTTGAGCTTCAAAGAGCTTATGGCCCTATTTAATCTACCCCACCCCTATCTGGAGTTGATCTTTGCTACACTGAAGAGTAGGTCTGGTTGCTTCAAGAGGAACGCTGAGTCAGCCCCTTAGTGAGACCTGACAAAAGACACTGAGGTCTGTGCACACACAGATTTGGGGTGAGAATCACAGCGGGCTGATGGGAGGGGCAGGTATCCACCCACTGATTGACATGTGTCATGCCATTCACCCTAACCCATTTCCATCCTGAGAGCAAACTGCCACACCGGGCACTGGGCCATGAACTGTGCCCATCGCTTCATCCAGAAGACTCAGGATTAGCAACAACCCTGAGATGGGTATCATGGCTTATGCCATTTCACAGAGAAAATACAACTAAACTAAGGGCCAGAGAGATAAGGTAACTTGCCCAAGATAGGCGAGGTGCCAAAGGCCTGTCATCCCAGTGACTCAGGAGGCTGAGGAATGAGGATCACAAGTTTGAGGCCAGCCTCAGCAACTTAGTGAGGCCCTATCTCAAAATTTAAAAATTAAATAAAGGGCTGGGGATGTGGCTCAGTGGGAAAATGCTCCTGGTTTCAATCCTATATATATATATATATATATATATATATATATATATATATATATATATAAACTTGCCCAAGGTCACACAGCTAGTAGCCTGTGAAATTAGGTTCAAACATTATACAGATAAGAGAACAGAGGCTATCAAGAGAAGGATTATTCAAGACTCTTCCAGGAAGAGGAGACTGGTTGCCAAGGGAGAGACGGAGCAAGGCCCTCAGACCTTCTTAGTGAAGCAATTAATATGAAGTGAACAGTGGGCATTTGTTTAAAAAGCTAAGAATAGGCTGCGTGAACCACACGGCTAATAATACAAGCGAAGACGAGACGTCATGCGCCTGGTCCTTATATCTGTATTCTTTCCTTTCCATTTGTATGTTTAGTTTCTTGTCAGGAAAGGCAGTGAACCTCTTCCTGTCTTAAACAAACGTGGACATCTTTGTGGGGACCTGTGTAAACACAGGTGGGTCTCACTGGCAGCAGGGTGGGGGCTTTGCAACCAATTCTCCTGCTGCCCCTCAATTCCCCGCTGGGCAGTCTGGCTTGAGAACAGCACGGGCTCCCTGCTGGTCTGTAGCAGAGGAGAGGCCAAGTCCGGCAAGGCCCACTTAGGGGGCCCCAGCCCGCAGGCAGTGAGGGGCTGGACCCCGCATGCCTTCTACCAGGTCTGTGGTTCCAGAAATCAGAGGGAGGGAGGAGTCTCACCAGAGTCACCCACTCCAGAAGGTGCCATTTGGAAGGTGGCCAGAACCCTCTCAGCCCTGGCCTCTGTCTGAGTAGAAAAGGAAGACCAACTGGCCCCTGATCTTCTGGTCTGTGCTGAGCGGAACACCTAGGCTTTGTCCGACTGCCTGATAGGTTCTGGAAATGCTCCGTGAGCCTGAGGAGGAAACCGTTCTGGGGCAGAGCTGAAAATCACACATTGACCCTGGAGATACGGGGCCCTGGGAGCTTATGGGTGCAGAGGGGGGCAGAGCCAGGTTCCCTGGAAAGCTGGCTTGTATGTCCCATCTCAGAGTGGTCCTCTGACATACCCCTGCCAAAGACGGAAAGCTCCAGCTTCTAACCCGATGTCATGAAACTTTATCTTATTTATTTATTGTTTTGGTGAGCTTGGGTGCTAGTGGAGATGGGCCATTGGGCCAGGGTGGATGGGAACAGGTACCCGTGAGCCTGCCTTAGGGCTGGGTTAAAGCCCCCTGTGCGCCAGAAGGTTCCTTTGGAACAATAGCAGATGGAGACTTAGTGGGATGGTGCTGCCCTTGGTGACTCTCTGGACCCCCCTTCCTACCTGCCTCGTGCCCCCCCCATATACACCCCAGTGGGCACACCCTCCGGGGCTCTTCCTCCCGGAGCCCCAGCCTCTCCCAGGTCTTCCTCCTCCCACCCCACCCCTCTCTTGAGCAGGTGCTTCTTTACAGTGCCCACTTCCTGTCTGCACATGCCCTTGCTCTTCCTGTTACCTGAATGTGGGAGTAGAATTATCACATAAAGCAGAAAGTCTCTCTTGGTCTCTGCCTCCTCTCCCTAGCCTCCCCTTCCTCTCTGCCTCTTCCTGTTACCTGTCCTCCCCTGTGGAACCAGGTAGGCTGCTGGCTGAATCTTACCCTGCCCTCCCCCAAACACAACCCTGCAAACATTCTAGCCCAGAGGACGGGAGCAGGCCAGGACACGTCATCAGAAGCCTCCTCCTGTCCCCTCCCTCCCCACGCAGTTCAGACCAGCTCACTTATTTCTTTTTCCCAGTGCCCGGAGGTCCCCACCCTCAAAGACACTTTCGACTGTTCCAGCAGATTGGAGCTTTGGCACCTTGCATTTCTACTGGGACCTCAAGGACACCAAACGCTCCCAGAGTCACCCTCAGGGCATTGGGTGGCTTTGAGTGTGCACTTGAAGATCCCTGGAGGAAAGAGGATCCAACCAACTCAGATCAGTCTAATTTCTCCAGAATCACTCCTCCCCCCGCCCCCAGACAACTCTTTTTTGCTCCCAAAGGGCCACCCAGAGGGAGAGAGGACCCCTGGTGCACCTGATGGCCAACATCACTGTTCTATTTGAACCTGGTGATCAGAAAGCAGTTTTCTGCTGGAATTGTGATTCTCAAAGAGCTCCCATGGAGTGACCCCATCATTGGAAGCAAGCTCCTACCATCTGCACCCAACTCATTTGAGTTTCTGCAGGGTTTTTCTGGTGTCCACCAGAGCTCCAGGCACATCAGGGACTTGCAAGAACTCTGTTGGTTGAAGGAAGAACCTCACCCTTTCAGGAGGCCACCACCATCCCGCAGCCCCAGGAAAGAGATCCGGAAGCTTCCCATGGAGGAAAAGCCGTCCTTGGTCATCTTTTGGTTTGTTTTCCCTAAGTCCTCACACTGGATACCGACTGTGTTCACTGTTCATATTTTACTGAGAAAAATGTCCATCACCTCCCTCCCAGAAAATCAAACACTCTTTTCCATGCTGGAAGAACAACACAATCCCCAGATCCCCACGGAGCAGAGCCAGGCCGGTGTTCACACTCTGGATTCACAGGCAGGACAGACATATGCTGCGCACATGTGCCCAGGGTCGGCCGCGCGGCCAAGCTGGATCGTGAGAGGGACCCACTCAAAAGAAAAGTTCTTATTTTTCCTCTTTGCCAAAAACAGAAACTCACACCAATTGTCCCTCATAAATAGCACAGCCGGCAGGCCTTGCCATTTCGGAAGGCTGCTCGGAGACGCAAGATGCTCAGTTGAAGTCAGACCACAGAAGGACAACTGGGATTTATAGAAATGGAATTAGACTCATTACCTAAGACTAAAAGAAGCCAGCTTCTAAAAATACAGTAGCATCTTTTTCTGGTCAGGCCTCTGTGTTTGTATACTTCTTTTTTTTAAAAAAAAAAATTCTTTTCCTTTCTTTTTCTTTTTTAGAAAGCCGATCCTTTTAAAAGATGTTCTACAGCCCTTGGCACAAAGGACTGATTTCCAAGTGTCACTTAAGGTAGCTGATGGCCTCTGGAAAAGTCAAAGATAAAGCTGGAGGAGGATACCTCTTGAGAGTCACAGACACAGGCGCAAGGGGATGGGCGTGGGGGTGGGTATGGTGGAAGGCAGCCGAGCACTGGCAGCTGGAAGGGGTCTGGAGATAAGACAGCCTCGCCCGGAGCTTACTTACCAAATACAATGATGCTTTAAAGCAGCACTGTTGCCCCAAGACTCATGAAAAATGACGAGAAAGGCATTGCCATCACTTCCGCGGAAAGAGACAACCAGGGTGCGTCTTTTTCTCTAGCTTTTTATTTGGGGAAACTGAGGCTCACTTGATGATGCCTTTGCCCAACACTGTGGCAAATGTGAGTTGTACTTCTGGCTCTTTCCCCCTGACTTGTCAGGCACAGGTTGCAAAGAGTTGGGTAGGAACTGGCCGTCACCCACACCCTGCCAGGGAGTGATCTCCGTGTGTGAGCAGAGGACCAGCGTGGGGCGGGGCGGTAAGGGCATCTGCTCTGAACCCGGCAGAAGGTTCCAGGGGTGTGTCTCCCTCACGATCGCTCACAACCGAACTGGAATCTGTTCTGTCTCCTGGTTTGCCAAAGTCCTCATCTAGAATTTCTCCAAATAGACCTTTCTCCAGTGGGGCCAAGTCTCCTCTTGTGTCGGCACCGGGGGCTCCAATGACCACTCCCCACCCCAGAGATGTGTCCTCAGCCCAATCCCTGGATGCTGCGAATGAGATCTTCTTTGGAAGCAGGCTCTCTGCAGATGTTTAGGCTAAGGATTTGGAGATGACATGATTCCACATTATCTGGTGGGCCCTAAATCCCATCACCAGTGTCCTCCCATGCCACTCCACAGGAAGGGAGATTTGACACCAGAGGAGGAGGAGGTGATATGAGGCTGGAGATAGAGATGGGGTGGCACAGCCAGGGCTGACGTCAGCCAGCAGCCACCAGAAACCAAAATAGTCAGGAACCTGGGTCCTGCCTAGAGCTGGGGAGGCCAACACAGACTTCAGACATCTGGCCTCCAGCACTGTGAGATCATCATTTTCTGTTGCTTAAGCTACAAGGGAAATCTGTCATAGCAGCTATAGGAAACTACTGCAGTCCCTGTCCTGTCTGAAATTCTGTAACATTTGCCTAAGGGCGACAATGTCACTCCTTAAAATCTCTTTTGGGGGACATACCTAAACCACATCCAAACCTCAGCAAAAATGCCCTGGTTTGGACCAATAAATTAAATGGTCAATCTAATGTAAGACCTATGGGACTCAAAAGGCCTTTGAGACTCCTGAGAGAAGATTTTGAAGATATTGGATGAGAGGGGGAAAGGCCTAGATGTGATACTGGATGAACTTGAATGTTGGACAACTGACAAAGGAACCTAGCAGGACTGGCCAGAGGTAGGAGAATCCCAAGGTGTGTTGCAGAGTAGCCAGAAATGTTAGGGGAGGCATACACCCTTCTCCTCTGGTTTCCAGAAAGGGTCTTTCTGAGAAGAGGTCAACACACATTTTCTGCAAAGGAACAGATCAATAAGTTTTGGCTTTTTAGGTCATGTGGTCTCTGTCACAGCACCTCAACTGCCACAACCTTATCCAGTGCATCAATGAACATGTGTGGCTTTGCCCCAATAAAACTCAATTGACAACAGCAAGCAACAAGCCAGAGTTTGCCCTGGGAGTGGTGTGCCAACCCCTAGTTCAGCTAACGCTCCTGGCCTGTCCCCTGGGTGCTCCCCCCTGGTGGAGGTGTTAGTATGTTCTACAGGGAACTCAGCCCATCCCCTCTTTGGAGGGCTCTACCTGAGTGCAGGGAGCTCCACGATGCCGGAAGTCACAGGGGCAGCACTTCCGGGGAGGCCTGGCGCTGCTCAGTGCTGTCAGTAGGAGCTCCACTCTCCGGCCTGACTGGGTGAGGTGGGAGCAGGCCCACTTGGCTAAAAGAGGTGAGTTTCATCAGAAATTAAAATGACATTGCAACTCCCTCTTCATGCCACTTCACTTCTGTCTCAAAAGCTCCGAACTTTGGCAAGGAGGACAGGTCCACTACAGGAAAGGGAGGGTCAGAGTCTCAGTTCAACTGTGTTTCTGGTTGGATGGTTTGCTGCTCTCCTAGACAACCTTAGACACAGCACTGCCACCTTGGCTGTGGCTAGCAGCTATCCTGCCTCCTGCTTAACAAAAACACCCCAGGCCCTGATGGCTGGTGAGGCTTGGAATGCTTATGGGGGAGGCTGGGGATCCTTGAAGTCTTTGGAGATTCTGCAGGAAGCTTTAGAAGCCACCCTTCACCCGTCCACCAGCAGAAGGTTTGTACCAATTACCCAAGTGCTACACAGTTGTTGTTATTAGTAGTAGTAGAAAATAAAAACTTTCAAAAAGAAGAAGAAGAAAAAAAAAACCACATTTATTCCTACCCAGAGACAATTATTATTAAGAGTGTGGCATGGGGCTGAGGATGTGGCTCAAGCGGTAACACGCTCACCTGGCATACACGGGGTGCTGGGTTCGATCCTCAGCACCACATAAAAATAAAATAAATATGTGTGTCCACCGAAAACTGAGAAATAAATATTAAAAAGTTCTCTCTCTCTCCTCTCTCTCTCTCTCTAAAAAAAAAAAAAAAAAAAAAAAAAAAAAAGAGTTTGGCATGTATCTTTCCAGCACAAAAGTGAGGTCATAACGTCCATGCTGTTTTGGAACCTGCTTTTGGCATTTAAAATATAACAAACAGCCTTCCTTTTTCCAGAGCATAACATACATCGTGACTTTTATTAGTGACATGGTTCATTTACCCCGTCCTCAGTTATTGGCCATTAGAGCTCATTTCTAAGTTTCCCCAGTTAAAAAAAAAAAAAAGTTACCATGAACATCCTTCTAGCTAGTTCTGGGAGCATATCCTTAATTATTTACTTAAGCTGAATTCCCACAAGACAAGCCTGACTATGGAAGACTTCTTTCAGGAAAAAAAATCACACATTCCACGTCCTTTGAAGGGGCCCTTGACTAGCGTAAGGAAGGGCAGGTGTGGGTCTGAGCTCAGATGTTTAGTCCCAGCAATCTCAGCTGCTGCGGGCTGTCCTAAGAGGTCACAAGAGCACCCAGTCCCTTCCTAGGCCCTGCCGTCCACCTCCCCTGGGACAACGGGTCCCGTCAGTACTCAGTGGAGACACTGACAAAACAGAAAGGCAGAGACACCAGCTGGGTCCTGGCTATTCAGAAGAGATGAGCAGAGATCACCCCAAATATTGACTTCCCCTGTCTTGGGAGAAGTGGGGCTTCTCCAGGTTCCCCCACCCCTCAACCTTTTCCTGTATATTTTAAACTCACCCTTAGATCTTGATGGGGTTCCCATAGGGGCCGGGAATGACTGCTTTGGATGTCTTCTCAGCTATTCAGAATTAATAGGAGCCAGGGACAGAGGACAGGGATGGAAACCTGGCTCTCAGCCTTAGACAGGAGGAGTGGCACCCCAGGATGTCCTTCTAGCCTCCCAGCCCAACTTGGCAGGTCAGGAAAGGGCTAGGCTCGGGCAGAAGCCATGATGGGAAGGAGGCACGGGCCTTTCCTTCAGTCTTCCTTATTCTTTCAGAACCAGGGCAGGCAGAGGGTGAGCCTCTGCCCTCACAGCAGAGCAGAGGGCTCTGGGAAAGGACCAACTCTGCACCCTCACCCCAAGACCCCGCATCGTCCAAGTGGTGCCTGCAGAGGTTCTCAGCCCCACTGTACATCTGGCTCACAGAGAGCAGATCGAAGGCAGATGATTGATTAAACCCCAGAGGTTCTGACTTCATAGGTAAGATTTTAACAGGGTCCAGAAACAACTGAGTAATCTCTTTAGATGATGAGGCATGGTGTGAAGGGAAGACCGGGGGCTTTGGAATTGACTGATCAATCCAAAGGGCCGCACAATGAGAGCAAAAATGGATAACATCATTGACCTCTCTAGGCAGCTCCCAAACAGTAGGTACCCAACGGCACTCAGCATGTTGCAGGTGAGTTATCCATTGCACCTAATGTGATGGGAATCCTATGCAAATAGTTGTAACACTGTATTGTTTAGGATAATGGCAGGAAGAAGACTGAACATGTTCCGTGCAGAAGCGATTTTTAGAAACATTTTCCACCCAAAATTGGTGGAACTCACAGAGATGGTAGGAGGTGGGGTGGGTTGAAATGTGTGCTTTGCAGTGGACAAAAGGTAAGGGGCTAGTCTTAAATTTCCGCTCTGGGATCCAAAATCCCACCAGTGTGCTGTGTGAACACTGAGGACTGAGGGGCCGTTCAGCTTTATCTCTCCTTCCTGGCGGCTGTTCGACTGGGGGCCGGGATCTGCTTTGAGTTAAAGATTATCTCCCCGGAGGGAATGTAATCTGCTGTTATTATGTCTTGTTGGTGGAGGCCAACTGCTTTCCCACAGTCTGAATCCGAGTTCTGCCTTCCCCACCATTCCATTGTGATTGACCAAGGGAAAGAATGAAGGGCTCCAAGAAAGGGTTAGAGCTGCCAGTCTAAACAGAATCGACGCCTCCTCCTTCAGGTCCAGGATGACCTGTTTAACTTACAAGGAGGCTGATCTGATTCCAAGCCCGGCTACCCATCACAGCTTTCAGGGTCTCCTGAAAAGTTGAGTTTGTACCACGAGATCCACCGTGATTCAAGCATTCTTTTTCCCTAAGATACTTGAATTTCAAGATTCTGGTCTCTTGACTTTTTAATTGATCTTCACTTGGCACTTCACTCTTGGAACGCTTCTCTGTCCCCTTCCTCAGAAATTAATGATGTGTGGGGAAACTTTTAGATGCACCCAGGGAACTCCAATTAAAAGGCCTGCTCTGAGACCTTCTGCAAAACAAACATCCCCTGACTATGTGGCTACTCACCCCGCCCAAATCTGTCTGCTTTGTAAGTTTGAGTTTCGTGTATTAGAGTTGCTTAAAATAGGACTGACCGCTGAAGCTCATTCGGGCTCTGAGATAAAGCCTTTAGTCAGGTCTGCAGGGAGCAGTGTGATCCAGCCAGCTGCCGCGGTGACGGCCACAGCCTCACGCTGGGCTCTAAATCACGGCTAAAACCCCAGAGCTAAAAGCATCACCCCACTCTAGCACTTTCAATTTAAAAGCCACACTATATTTTTGTTTCCAATTATAGAAGGAGAAAAATAAAAGCATCTGGAACTCATTACTGTCCCTTTCTTCCACACCGTAACTTTCAGAAAGCAAAATAAGCTGTCTCTAAATGCATAGGAAAAGAGAGGAAGCAGGGACCCTGGAGCTAAGCCCTCACGCCCCAGCCCCGTTCCCACGTGCATCTCGGTGGCCATATTGCAAACACATGGAGCATGGGGTTTATGATGGAAAACTTGACAGCTCATCACTCCTGCAGGGAGGGAGCCCGAGGGAGCCTCCAAGTCACCCGCAGCTCGGGCCAGTGGCTTCCTCCATCTGGCCATTCCTAATGTGCAGCATCTGACCCTAGTCCAAGAACCCAAGTCCAACAAGGTCAGATCTGTTTCCCAAATATCTGCATGAATGGCAAGGACCCTGCCTCCAGAAACCTGAGATGTCAGGGCGTGTGATGGGGAAGCCAGCCTGCCGGGAAGGCACGATGGTATCGCCTTTCACGCCACACAGAAGGAGGCTGATGTGTGACTCCCTGTGGCCTCAGGACCCAAACCCCAACTCCTTGGCAGGCCACACAAGGCCCTTCCTGGTCTGCTCTCTGTCACTGCCTTGGATTCATTATTGCAATCCTCCCGAGCACACAGCCTTCTGCCAGATGATAATGTGTTTCTCAAAACACACCATGGACATTTGCATCTCTGCTCTGGCTGCTCCCCCATCTTCCAGGCCCCCTCGCCACCCATTTCTATGCAGAGCTTCAATGACACTTGACAACGCAGTGCAAATAGTGCCTTCATTCAAAAGACGCAGTGCCAAGTGGGACAGCAACGTTGGGCTGCAGAACTCACTACCCCAAAATAGGGCACGTTGGAAATTGAGAAGACAGCAGAGAATGTCATTCTCTCATGTTTCAGTGTGAGATCTGGCCGTAAAGATATCTCTGGCCACCTCCCCTGTAAGCAGGTCCTCAGACCCTCCTGTGATAGATGTCTTGCTCTGTCCCCAGAGGGAAGGAATCCTACACACACACAGAGGCTGAGCAGATGCTCAGTGGTCAGGCCTTGCTGTGTCCCCCCAGCTCGTGATCCTTATTAGCTCAGTCTCACCCTTTTGTACTTCTACACAGTGGCTCATTCTTCACAGATCCTAAGCATAAAAACACACTTTTCTCTGAGTCTTTTTTTTAGGAACTTCCATGTCACGTAAAAGTTCAGTTAAGTCGTTATGCTTTTCCCTTGTTCATCTGAAATTAACCTGTGGGGAACAGATCACTTTTTTATTCTACAGTAAACACTAGGTCTACCACAGAGGAAATGTTGAGGTCTTTGTTCACATTCAGTTTCATTCATTTTCAGCCAGTACCTATGATGTACTTGGCACTGTAAGGGCTGATTAGTGTTTTAGTCAGCTTTTTCACTGCTGGGACCAAAAGGTCTGACCAGAACAACTGTAGAGGAAGAAGTTTATTTTGGAGGCTTATGGTTCCAGAGATTTCAGTTCATACACAGCCAGGTCCATTCTTCAGGGCTCGCCATGAGGCAGAACATCATGGTGAAAGAGTGTGGCAGAGGGAAGCAGCTCACGTGGCGATCAGAAAGCAAATAGAGAGACTCCACTCTCCAGATACAAAATATGTACCCCAAAGCCACCCCTCAAATGAACCATATCCTCCAGCCACACCCCACTTGCCTCCAGTGACCACTCAGTAAATCCCACGAGGGATTGCTTATGATCCAATCATTTCTCCTCCAAACCTTCTCACATGTGAGCTTTTGGGGGACACCACATCTAAACCATAACAATTAGTTTACTGCGACTATTATAACAAATTATCACAAAGTTGGTGGCTTAAAACAATACAAATGTATTATTAGTATTAGTGATGGTGGTGGTGGTGGTGGTGGTGGTGTGGTTGTTGTTGTTGGTGGTGGTGGTATTTTCGTTGTGCTGGGAGTGAAACCCAGGTTCCTGAGCATACTAGGCAAGCACTCAAACACTGAGTGAAACCCCCACCCAACACACATTTATTACGTTAGAGTTCTGTAGTCCAACACAGGTCAAGCTGGGCTAACATCAAGGTGTCAGCAGGATTGTGTGGTTTCCTGGACGCTCTGAGAGGATTGGTTCTTTCCCCTTTTCCAGCTTCTGGAAACCAGGGCTTCCAGTTCAGGACTTCATCCTACATCTTAAATCCAGCCACAGCAGTCGAGTCTTTACACGGTTCATACCATTACTCTGACTCCCTTCTACTTTTAAGGAGCCTGGTGATTACAGTGAGCCCACCCAGACAACCCAGCAAAATCTTATCTTAAAGACAGCTAATTAGCAACTTTAATTCCATCTGCAGCCTTACATCCTCTTTGACTTTGTAATATGACATAGTCCTTCAGGATGTGAACATCTTTGAGGGAGGAGGACATGATTCTGCCTACCATGCAGGACTCAGTGATAAAGGGGATCCCATCACTCCCCTTAAAGAGGTGTTTCTGCAGAGCCTTCTTTATAAACACAGGCAGGATTAATAACTCCTTTCATATTTCCATTGTTTCTTTTGCACTTTATAAAATGCCTCTTTTGCAACATTTAAGATGCTTAAAGCAGTGTTTGTCAAAGTGTGGGACATGTAATACTTGATATTTTTGCATTTTAATAATCGTGCATTTTTTTTATTTTAATGTGAATTTGAAAAAACGTAAGTAGCAAATCCAATCTGTGATATAATCTTTCTTTTGAAATTAAATGGATTTAAGCTTTTGGAGAGTGAGACCTGAGTTAAATATGAACTAGCAGTACATGTTGTATAGGCCAAGGCAAAAAGAGAAGAAAAGAAAACGTGAGGGTGCTTCTTAATGACTGTGATGTGGAGAAGGCTCTTCTGGACTTAGGATTTCCAGAGAAACTCTGAGTTCCCTAAGGGCAGGGATTCGTCCATCTTCTTATTACTGTATCCCTGGGTCCCAGCAAAACTCCCAGCACACAACGTCTGTTCAGTACATTATTTGTTGAATCTACAAATCAGTGGTTACATGACTAGCCTCTCTGTTTCCCTCCTTCCCTCCTTCAGGGCAGAAGCTATGCCGATTAAGTTGTACATTCTGGAATCCAGTACTTACCGCAGCAGAGGTACTCCAATGTGTAATGAGTAATGAAGTCAGCCTGTGCTTTGGATTTGAGCTGTGATTCAGATTCAGGCCTTTTGAATTAAGTCCACACTATGGAAATTTAGTTAAAGTAACAGACAATGGCTATCTACTATTTAATCTATTTTATTATAGTGGAATTTTGCCATAATGTGCACTCTGTAGGAAATAATATAGGAAGGCAAAAATATTAAAGATGAAACATGGCTGAGGCCCAGATGCTTGGTAGTGGAGTAACACCGAAAATTACACCAAAGCATAGGAACATGAAAGTTGACTCCCATCTTTTCTCTCCCGGATCCTCTTAATAAAAGTGTTTTGGTTTGGTGGATAGTTTTCTGAATTATGTGGTCCATTGGCTCATTCATGCCTTTAGCATCATGCAAATTCACTGTGCGCCAGTACTTAGCTGTATGTAGAGACCTAGCTACTACTTTGAGAAGCTTACACTTCAGTAGAGGAAGGACCCACGCTTAAGTCTGTCTATTATTACCACTCAATTGAAAGAGCTATTCTAGGAATGACAAGTCCCAGTGACAGTGGGGAATATTCAAGCTGAGTTTATAATTTGTAATATGACATAGACCTTCAGGATGAGAACATCTGAACATTAGATGTGAAAACAAATAATATAAAATAATTTCTCTGTGAGAGAATATGACAGAATCCAGAATTCTGCAACATAAACTTCATAATATTGAGGATACAGCAAAAACAAACAGATACCACCCGATATAAGAAGAGTCCATGAAATGTCATCATGGACAATCAATGGAGAGCAAATCTAGATGGTGAAATTAGCAGATTTGTATTCCAAAGCAGCTCTTGTACTACATTCATTGACTTAAAGGAAAGTATGCTTGCAATGAATGAAAATGTACTAAGTCTCAGCCGAGAAATGGAAACTATAAAAAAAGAGCCAAATAGAAATTCTAGATCTAAAAACACAATAGATGAAATGAAAAATCCATTGGATATGTTTAAGAGCAGAATGGAAGTGATGTAGGAAAGAGTCAACAAACTCTAAGACAGATGCACAGAAGTTATTCAATTGAAAACGGTGGGGGAGAGGAGGGCGGAGAGAGAATTGACTAATTATCAGAGTCTCAGAATCAGTTTAAAATGCTTTGAGATACATAAAGTTGGAGTCTCAGAAGGAGAGAGGAGAGAAATTAGGACAGAAATAATATGTTAATAAATAATGAGTAAAACTCTCAAATTTTGTGAAAAACATAAATTTTAAATATCAAAAAACTCAGCATATCTTAAGCAAGATAAATATGGATAAAATTTTTATCATGTCTGGAGATATCATAGCTAAATGCTGAAAATGCAAGTAAAGGGAGAATTTTAAAAGCAGTCAGATGAAAATGATGCATTGCACACAGGGGAGAAAGGTTTGAATGACTCCTGGTTTATCATCAAACACTCTGGAGGTAGACCAGAAGACAATGGAACAACACCTTTAAAGTGCTAAGAAGAAAAAAATGTCGACCTGGAATTCTCTAACCAGTGGACATATTCTTAAAAAAATAAAAGTGGAAAAAAATGATATTTTTCAGATAAAAGAGAAGGTTAGCAGAAGTGCACTACCAGAAACATTAACACAAGCCTTTAGGTTTAAGGGGATAACAAAACTGGAAACTCAGACCCTTAGAAAGAAAGAGTGGTTAATATCTGTGCTAATGTTACCAATTTATTAAGCTGGGACCTTCATTTCTCCATGAGTCCTGGTTAAAGGAAAATCAACATGGTTTCTGACATAGAAGAAAAGCAGCAACCATTACTCTCTGAAGGGCTTTTTTGAACCATCATGGTGACTGAGGAAGAATTATTTCAGGCTTAGTTATAGATGGTTGTGCATGGTATACTGGTATCACAAGAAGATACCTAGAGCATCACATTGCTACTAAAGAACAGTGGTGAATAGAAATTCTCCCGACTGGCAAGAGTTCAGCAATGTACCTGGTTGCTCATTTTTCCTGGAAGGAGAAATGGCCAGAGCTACTATCTCTTCTGGTTTATGGGCAATGGTGAATGGTTTGGTCAAATGGTCAGGGAATTGAAAGAAACACAATTGAAAAATTAGTGACCCAAAGAGGGACCTCTCTGAATGGACACAGAAGATAAATATATTTGTGTTCAAAAAAGGAAAACTTAACTAGAAAGATCCAAATAAGCAAGAGGGCTCATTCTGTGGATGTAAGTCAGCCTCTTTGCCACCCACTCCCCAGTCTTGCCCAATGGACTCGTGAGCAAAATGGATACTGAGAGCAGGACTGAAGTTTGTGCATGGGCCGAGGAACATGGGCTTCTACTTATCAAAGGTGATCCACTTCTCATCACTGCCAAGGGCCCCACCAGCCAACTGCAGAGACCAACAATGAGCTGCTGAGATGTTACATTCCGGGGGGTTCTGCCAGCCACGTGCCAGCGTGCTTAGAGTACTCTATCACTTCCCTTATGGTAGGAATAGCACTTTGGTCTCACTGGAATAGACACTTCATCTGTATACACATTTGTAGTTCTTGCCTGCAGTGTTTCTGCTAAAATCATTATCTCTAGAATCACAGAGTGCTTTCTTTGGTGCCATGTTATTCCACATAGCTGTGTGTGTGTGTGTTGCTGGACATGGAACCCAGGACCTCATGCATGCTGGGAAAATGCTCTACACTGAGCTACAGCCCCAGCCCACAGCCTTGCTTCCTGCAGAAGAGCTCATTTTTAGCACATGAAGCTCAGGGAACACCCTAGTCTAGCAATCATCCAAAAGCAGCTGATCTTATGCAAGGATGAGGCAGCCTTTGAAGACTCTGTTGCTATGCCAGCTGATGGCAACATTAGCCGCTGGAGCTCCAGAGTGTGATACCACTCTAACTCTCTATATGGTACCATTTCTCTCAGGACTCAGATGCAGAAACCCTCTTAGAACTCAGGAGTCAGATGTAGAAACCTTTCCAAGACATTGTGTTAGCTTCGCCGTAGTCATGACAAATTCCAGAGACTGTTATAGGCACTTCATGTATGTTGTCTCTAATCCACTCAATGATACTTCAAGGAATGCACTATTATCCTATTTTCCTGACACTTGAAGGGACCTGGGGACTTCTCCACAGTAAACAAGAGGCCTGAGATGGGAACAACTGTAGCTGGCAGTGATCACCTAGTGACAACTGTAGTGACTTCAAAGATGAGCAAGTGATTCTCCTGCTTAGAACTCTCCAGAGCCTCTCTTGCACTGCTGGTGAGATTGTGCCCACCTTATACACCCTTACCTCCCCACCCTCCTACCTGCATCTCATCTGTCAGGCACGGTGAGCACCCGGAAGCTTCCCAGAAAAGTTCCCTCCTTCATGTACCTTGGTATGTGCTGGGATCGTGCTTATAACACCTCTCCTCTCCAAACTTTTACCCCTCTGTTAGACAAAGGGAATCTTATTTGTATTTCATCCATCCATTTCAACTCCTCACTCTATGAACCAAACCTTCTCTGATCCATCCAAACAGACTGTACTCTCCCCATTCTGTAACTAATGTGCATAAGACATGCCTCTATTATCATGCCAGTTATGCTATAGTGACATTCATTTCTAGCTCCAACTCTCTGACAATACATGGAACTCCTCTGGAAAGCATCCTGTATCACTCATCTTTATACCTTCCTTACCAGAACAGGGCCTGCCCCATCTCCAGTTCTCAATAGTGAATGAATGAATGAACATGGAAGAGTATACAATAATCTCCCACACAGAAACATAGAGCTTCTGAAAATTGCTGAACGCTATAGCCTCACCCCCTTCTCTAAAGGGAAGAAACATGGACCATCTCTCCAAGAGCTTTCTATCTCGCTCTTCAGTGCATCTCGTTAAATCCATGGACAAATAATGCCAGGGACCTGGGAGTGAAGGATTGGCTTAATCTTAGTGTCTAAGGGAGTTAATGAGCCAGAAATCCAGCTAAGCCTCTTCTGTCATTTTGCAAAGAAAATACAGGAAAAGTCTGATTATAAACTACCTTACAGGCCAAGTGCCTGTTCCACAAAGACATTTTCATCAGCTCTGTTTAAAAAAATCAGATGCGTGGTTTAGTCCCCTTGCCTTTTGTTGTCCCCAAGCAATTCAAAGTGGAATGGAAACCTGGTGGTTAACCAATTAACTTGATTGCAATAAACAACCAAATTAGATAATTAATGATCATGTTTGCCAAACTTCCACTTCACTCTGCTGGATAGATACAGCCCTGAGGCTACAGATACATTTACAAGCAAATCACCCAATTCTCCTGTTGAATCCTCCTGTATCTTCAATCTCACATCTTCCATTACCCATCCTGGTTTTTCCATTACTTTAGAAAACAACTAGGGAAAGAGGATGCTCACGGGCACTGGGGGACTAACCCACACACCTGGTTCTAAGGGGGGTCTGGAGACTCAAGCTTGGCTGGGCCACCAAGGCCACAATTAGGATCTTGCATATGTTTTCTGTGTCAGCATCCAAAAAGTGACTGCTTTGTCTACTATTTGTCACAGAAGCCAAGAGGAGGAGCAGTTGCTTCCTCTGGGTCACACACTGAATGTGAGCTGTTGAAGAACTGACACCCTTCCTGTCCAGATGGTTCCTTCCTGCCATCCTGCATGATTGGGAGAAGCTACATCTGCTGCTTCCCCAAGGCTCCTTTTGGCCACTAATGGATATGTGAAAGTTTGGTGGCACAGCATTTCCAGAAGAAAATACATTTCTAGATTAAAACCTAAAGATTCAAGCAGACAGTAATTTTTCATAGCAGTAATACAGTAGGCAAAATATACAGAGAGTAAAGATTTTACACAGACTTTAATCAAATGTTGGGTGGCTGGAAGATGGGGTCTAGAGAGTTGCAGAAACTGGTAGTACCGCACTCAGCAGCCATGACTGATGTGAGAATCGCATTTTCAAAATCACAGGGAATTTTCTGGGGCTTTATACATCAAAAAGACTATCATTTTAGTGAGCACCTACTTTATGCTGAGTACTATTTTACAAGTACAATGATGAGCCAGACAAGTAACTCACAATCTAGTTAACAAGCACGATTATCTGTGTGTTCCTGCAAAACTGACATCGAAACATCATCTCCATCATTGCTCACCACTCCAAGATCTGCAAACAAGGTGGAGATGCCGGGTTAGAACTAGATGCAGAACACAGGTCTGTGAAGTCCAGCAAGTAAGGAGCAGGTTGGTCAACTACAAAAGAGGTGCACTGGGCAATTTTTAGGTGAGTTTGGTATTCTGTATGGTACTATGAAGATGAATATATGATTCTCTGCATTTCTGAGACCCCCATGGAACTGTCTTTCACAAAAAGTGAACATTAATATACACAAAATTTTAAAAAATCAACCTGGAAAACATGGAATCCCAGGAGAGAATGCAGAGTATGATGAAAGAGTCCAACTGTATTCCAAATCTCTAACATAACCTTGTTTGTAGCCAGCATACCTTCACTCAGAGGTTTTCTAAATTATCTAGAAAAAGGAACCAGAGCTTGGGATAAATAGTGGATTCTAGAGCTGGGACAGGGAAAACACAAAAAATGAACATGGAGTGAGTAATAGTATCAGAAAGAAAGATAATGCTAGAAAAACCAAGAGTGGAGTTGTGTCCAAAGATGTGGAAACAAACTGAAAGCGCTCCCATGGCTGAAGATGGAACAATTGGAGCAACAAATATCAAGTAAATAAATAATGCTGGATTGTGATTCAAAGTGAAAATATCATATATGAGTGCATCCTAATATAAATATGTGATTAAATACATAACAAGAAAGAAGAGAGAAATCTTTCTTAGTGGAAATCTTTCTTAATTGATACTTCAATTGAAAGCATCACCAGCAGATTAGACCACTTGGAAGACAGGACCTCAGACAATGAAGACAAAATATAGAATCTTGAAAACAGTGTAGACCACACAATGAAAATGGTAAGAAACCACGAGAGGAACATACAAGAAAGATGGGATAGCATAAAAAGACCAAATTTAAGAGTTATTGGGATAGAGGAAGGAATAGAGTTCCAAACCAAAGAAATGATCAATCTATTCAATGAAATAATTTTCCAAACATGACTAAGGAATGGAAAACCAAATTCAAGAGGCTTACAGGATGCCAAATGCACAAAATCACACAGCTCCACACCAAGTCACATATAATGAAACTGCCTAACATACAGAATAAGGAGAGAATATTAAAGGCCATGAGAGAAAGGAATCAGATTACATATAGGGGGGAAACCGATTAGAATATGTGCAGATTTTTCAACCCAGACCCTAAAAGCTAGAAGTTCCTGGAACAACATACATCAAGCTCTGAAAGAAAATGGATGCCAACCAAGAATCTTGTATCCAGCAAAATTAAGCTTTAGATTTGATGATGAAATTAAAACCTTCCATGATAAACAGAAGTTAAAAGATTTTACAACTTGAAAGCCTGTGCTACAGAACATCTTGGCAAAATAGTGAAGAACAACAATGAATATCAGCAAAGGGAGGTCTTACACTAAGGGGAAAATGAATCAAAGGACAAACCAAGTCAAGGTAAATACCAAAAATAAACAAAATGGCTGTAAATACAAATCATGTCTCAATAATAACCCTGAATGTAAATGGCCTAAACTCACCAATCAAAAGACAAAGACATGCAGATTGGATTTTTTAAAAAAAGACAACAATATTCTGCCTCCAAGAGACTCATCTCATAGGAAAAGACAGAAGGTAAAAGACTGGGAAAAATCATACCACTCACATGAACTTCAGAAGCAAGCAGGGGTTTCCATCTTCATATCAAATAAAATAGACTTCAAGCCAAAGTTAATCAAAAGAGATAAAGAAGGATATTTCATACTGCTTAAGGGAACAATTCATCAACAAGACATAACAATTATAAATTTATATGCCCCAACAATGTAGCATCTACATTCATCAAACTTACTCTTCTCGGGTTCAAGAGTCAAATAGAACACAACACAATAATTCTGGGTGACTTTAACACACCTCTTTCATCATTGGATAGATCATCCAAACAAAACCTGAACAAAGAAACTACAGATCTCAATAATACAATCAATAACTTAGACTTAACTGACATACATAGAATATTTCATCCTTCAATGAACAAATACATTTTCTTCTCAGCAGCAGATGGATCCTTCTCTAAAATAGACCATATATTATGCCATAAAGCAACTTTTAGCAAATATAAAAAAAAGTAGAGATACTACCCTGCATTCTATCAGATCATAATGGAATGAAATTAGAAATCAATGATAAAATAAAAAATAAAAGCTACTCCAATACCTGGAGACTAAATAATATGCTACTGAATGAACAATGGGTTGCAAAAGACATCAAAGAGGAGATTAAAAGATTATTAGAGGTGGATGAGAACAAAGATACAACGTATCAAAATCTCTGGAAAACTATGAAGGCAATACTAAGAGGAAAGTTCATTGGTGGAGTTCATTCCTTAAAAGAAGAAAAAGTTAACAAATAAATGACTTTAACATTACATCTCAAAGCCCTAGAAAAAGAAGAACAAATCAACAAACCAAAAGCAGTAGAAGACAGGAAATAATTAAAATCAAAGCTGAAATCAATGAAATTGAAACAAAAGAAATAATTGAAAAAAACTGATAGAACAAAAAGTTGGTTCTTTGAAAAAATAAATAAAATTGACAGACCCTTAGCCATGCTAATAAAGAGGAGGAGAGAGAAAACTCAAAATTACTAACATATGTGATGAAAAAGGAAATATCACAAAAGACACTACAGAGATACAGAAGATAATTAGAAATTATTAGAAATTATTTTGAAAACTTGTACTCCAATAAAATAGAAAATATTGAAGGCATCAACAAATTTCTAGAGTCATATAATTTACCCAAATTGAATTAAGATGACATACACGATTTAAACAGATCAAGTTCAAGTGATGAAATAGAAGATTCCAAAACCTGATTCCAAAACCAGGCAAAGACACATCAAAGAAAGAAAACTTCAGACCAATATCTCCAATGAACACAAATGCAAAAATTCTCAATAAAATTCTAGAAAATCAAATACAAAAACATATCAAAAAGATCATGTACCACAATCAAGTGCGATTCATCCCAGGGATGCAAGGTTGGTTCAACATATGGAAATCAATAAATGTAATTCATCACATCAATAGATAAGAATCATATGATCATCTCAGTAGTTGCAAAGAAAGCATTTGACAAAATACAGCACCCTTCATGTTCAAAACACTAGAAAAAAATAAGGATAACAGGAACATATCTCAACATCATAAAGGCTATCTATGCTAAGTCCCAGGCTAACATTATTCTAAATGGAGAAAAATTGAAAGCATTCCCTATAAAAACTGGAACAAGACAAGGATGCCCTCTTTTACCACTTCTATTTAACATAGTTCTTGAAACACTGGCCAGAGCAATTAGACAGACAAAAGAAATTAAAGGGATACATATAGGAAAAGAAGAACTCAAATTAGCACTAGTTGCCAACGATATGATTCTATACCAAGAAGACCAAAAAAATTCCACCAGAAAACTTCTAGAACTAGTAAATGAATTCAGCAAAGTAGCAGGATATAAAATCACACCCATAAATCAAAGGCATTTCTGTACATAAGTGATGAATCCTCTGAAAGGGAAACAAGAAAAACCACCCCATTTACAATAGTCTCAAAAAATAAATAAATAAAATACTTGGGAATCAACTTAAGGAAAGAGGTGAAAGACCTCTACAGTGAAAATTACAGAACACTAAAGAATTAAAGAAGACCTTAGAAAATGGAAAGATCTCCCTTGTTCTTGATAGGCAGAATTAATATTGTCAAAATGACCGTACTACCAAAAGCACTATACAGATTTAATGCAATCCCAATCAAAATTCCAGTAACATTCTTCATAGAAATATAAAAGGCAGTCATGAAATTCATCTAGAAAAATAAGAGAACCAGAATAGCCAAAACATCCTTAGCAAAAGAGTGAAGCAGGTGGCATCACTACAAAACAATAGTAACAAAAACAGCATGATATTAGCACCAAAATAGACTGGTAAACCAATGGTACAGAATAAAGAACACTGTTGGAGTCTGTAAACAAGTCAGGATGGCGCCTGGCATTTTGCCAGGAGAATATTAGAGTCTGTAAACAAGTCTGGATGGCGCCTGGCAAAATGCCAGAGGGAGTGGTTTGTGAAGTAAGGCCAGCGAGCCATTAAGTGTGGAGATTTCTTATTGGTTGACTGATGTATCTAGTTTACGCTAATTAAGATAAGCTGTGTGGAATGTATAAATACCGCTCCTGTCCTACAATAAACGGCTCCTACTCCTGCTGTATCCATCTACACAAGTTGTTTGTCACCCCCCGGGTTATTTTGCTGCAGCCGGACTGCGGCAGAACACAGAGACTAACTCACATAATTACAGTTATCTTATTTTAGGCAAAGGCACCAAAAACATGCATTGGAGAAAAGATAGCCTCTTCAACAAATTGTGCTGGGAGAACTGGAAATCCGTATGCAACAAAATGAAATTAAACCCCTGTCTCTCACCATGCACAAAACTCAACTCAAAGTGGATCAAGGACCTAGGAATTAAACCAGAGACCCTATGTATAATAGAAGAAAAAGTAAGCCCCAATCTCCATCACATCAGATTAGGCCTCTACTTCCTTAATAAGACTCCTATAGTGTAAGAATTAAAATCAAGAATTAATAAGTGGGATGGATTCAAACTAAAAAGCTTCTTCTCAGCAAAAGAAACAATCAGTGAAGTGAATAGAGAGCCTACAGCTTAGGAGCAAATTTTTTCCAATTGCTCATAAGATAGAGCACTAATCTCTAGGGTGTATAAATAACTCAAAAAGCTAAACACCAAAATAACAAACAAACCAATCGATAACTGGGCCAAGGAACTGAACAGACATTTCTCAGAAGATGATATACAATCAATCAACAAATATATAAAAAAATGTTCAACATCTGTAGCTAATAGAGAAATGCAAATCAAAACTACTCTAAGATTTCATCTTGCTCCAGTCAGAATGGCAGCTAATAAGAATAATACAAATGGCAACTAATAAGAATACAAACAATAAGTGTTGGCGAGGATGTGGGGGGAAAGCACACTCATACTTCGCTGGTGGGACTGCAAAATGGTGCAGCCAATATGGAAAGCAGAATGGAGATTCCTTGGAAAACTGGGAATGGAACCACCATTTGACGCAGCCATCCCACTCCTCGGTCTATACCCAAAGGACTTAAAAACAGCATAATACTGGGACACAGCAATGTTTATTGCAGCCCAATTTACAATAGCTAAACTGTGGAACCAACCTAGATGCCTGTCAGTAGATGAATGGATAGGGAAACTTTGGTATATATACACAATGGAATATTACTCAGCAATAAAAGAGAATAAAATCATGGCATTTGCAGGTAAATGGATGGTGTTGGAGAATATAATGCTAAATGAAGTTAGCCAGTCCCCAAAAAACAAATGCCAAATGTTTTCTCTGCTACAAGGAGGCTGATTCATAGTGGGGCTGGGAGAAAGGGGAAGGGAGGGGGCAAGGGGGGTAAAAAAGATGGTGGAATGAGATGGACATCATTCCCTAAGTACATGTATAAAGACACGAATGGTGTGAATATATTTTGTATTCAACCAGAGATATGAAAAAATGTGCTCTATATGTGTAATATGAATTGTAGTGCATTCTGCTGTCATATATAACAAATTGGAATTTTAAAAAATAAAATTAAAAAAAAATTTAGGCTAAGGGTGCAGCTCAATGGTAGAGTGCTTGTTGAGCAGATGCAAGGCCCTGGGTTTCATCCCCAGCACCTCAAAGAAATCCAAATAATTACATTTATTTATTTATTTAGGTATCAGGGATTGAACCCAAGGGCACTTTACCACTGAGCCACATCCCCAACCCTTTTTTAATATTTTATTTAGAGACAGGGTCTTGCTGAGTTGTGCTAAGTTTCTGAGGCTGGCTTCGAACTGGCCTCAGCCTCCTGAGCTTCGGGGGTTACAGGCATGCACCAGTGTGCCTGGCAATTATGTGGATTTATACAGATAAGTCCCTCAATGAGATGGAACTTAGTTTCAGCTCCCTCTGCTTAGATAACAGTTGGACTTTGTAACTTGTTTGCAAAAAAAAAAAAAAAAAAAAAAAAAACATGGAAGCTGGGCAGGATAACTGAGCAGAGAATCCTTTCAAATACTGCATGGCTCAGTGATCAAGGCTGACGTTGCCATTGGGAAGACATGTTGATCACATGGACTCCCTGATACAATGTGATTACAAAGCTATTTTGCCTTTATGGTGCTTTTTCAAAAAAAAAAATTCACAATCAGTTAGGACCACATGAAAAAATCATCTGATAAAACCAAACTGAAAATCATTTCACAAAATAGCAATTCAATAATCCTCAAAACTGAATATCCTCAAATAAAGGAAAGTGATTCAGAACAGGGGAGCCAAATGAGACATAACAGCTAAATTCAGTGTGGGATTCAATCCAAGCAGCTGGCGAGGCTGAGGCAGGAGGATCACAAGTTCAAAGCCAGCCTCAGCAAATAGTGAGGCGATAAGCAACTCAGTGAGACCTATCTCTAATAAAATACAAAATAGGGCTGGGGATGTGGCTCAGTGGTTGAGTGTCCCTGAGGTCAATCCCCAGAAGAAAGAAAGAAAGAAAGAAAGAAAGAAAGAAAGAAAGAAAGAAAGAAAGAAAGAAAGAAAGAAAGGAAGGAAGGAGGGAGGGAGGGAGGGAGGGAGGGAGGAAGGAAGATCCTGGTTCTAGACTGAGCCTAACAAAGATTACAGTAGGTCTTGATTTTTCTCAGACTTTATTAGATGGTGTGTTGTTCTCTTCTGTTGTCTGCAGAGTAGAGGGTGAGTCCTCTCTAGAGGCAGACGATATCATCCAGCACTCCATAATTTACTGATACAGTTTATAATAGACAACGTCCAATCTATAATTATCAAGCAAACCAAAAAAAAAAAAAAAAACAAAAAACAGGACAAAAAGAACAACTAGTGAGTAATCCAGCAAGTACCCGTATAGAGTAATGCTCTGACATGGATTTTAAAATAATCATGATGGATATATTTCAAAACTAGATTACATGATGAAGAGTTTTGCCACAGAGGGGGAATATATAATTCAAAGGACAAAATTATAAAATTAAAAATTATAATAACTGAAATTTAAAACATAGTGAAATGGTAGATGGAACGCAGCTAAAATAAGGACTGATAAAGCTGAGAGACAGATCAGCAGAAAAATTAAAGTCTATTAAACATAAACACATGCGGACAAGAGCAAAAAAGGCTGAAAAGTCAAGAACAAAATAAAAGACACCTAACCCATGGTGAAAGTTCTAACATACATATGATTGGAGCATCACAGGTAGTGAGGATGCCTAAAGATTCTTCAAGGTGAAGATTCAAGAAAGATGACAAACTCTAAACAGAACAAGCCATAAGAAAATAATAGCTTAGCACATAATAGTAATTTGCTAAAAGCCAAAGACAAGGAGAAAAGTCTATTTTAAAGTGCCTGAGAGTAAATACATTCATTTCTAAGGAGTATATAAGACTGCCATCTCAACAAAAAATGCCAAACACAGAGACATTGCACTGAACTGAATTTTGTATCTTCCCATTTCATGGGTTGAAAGCCCTAATGCCCAGTCCTACGATATTTGGAGGTGGGGCATCTGGGAGGTCAACACATCAGTCAAATGGAGACTTCACGGATGAGATCAGTGTCCACTATGTGGGACAAGAGAGATCAGTGCCAACTCTGCCCCGAGAGGATACAACATGAAGGCGACTGCTTCCAAGCCAGGAAGAGCGCCCTCTGCAGGAGCCACGTTGGATGACACTAGGTCCTTGGTCTTGTCAACCTGCAGGACTGTGGGAATCAGGCACCATCGTCGAAGCCCTCCAGCTTATGATGTTCCACTATAGCAGCTGAGCAGACTAAGACATATGTCATCTTTATGGTGCTAACAGAAAATAAATGTCAACACAGAAATCTACACCCAGAAAAGAACCCCATGAAAGTGAGAAAGAAATAAAGAAATTTTTCCAATGTTGGCTAGCATTCCGTGAAGAAAATGCTAAAGGGATTCCTTCAGACAGATAGAAATGTACAAAGAAATGAAGGACAACAGAAATGATACATGTACCGGTAAAACTAAATATATACTGATTGGATCCAACAATAAGAATGCATTTATGTTCTCCTATGCAGTAAAATATATTTGCATTATAAAAGGAAGGAGGGAGAGAAATTGAGTCAAAGTGTTCTCAGGCCCTAGTATTATCTGGTAAGTGGAAAACTAATTATTAGTAGTTCTTTAAAATGGCCATTGAAGTATTTTAAATTACCACTAAAAGAATTTTTGAATATACATAAAATTATATACAAATTATACAAATATATGTGCTATGGCTTAAATGTTAGGTATCCCCCAAAAGCTCATGGGTGAGACAATGCAAGAAAGTTTAGAAGTGAAATGATTGGGTTATGAGAGCCTTAACCTAATCAGTGCGTTAATCTCCTGAGAGGGATTAACTGGGTGATAACTGTGGCTGGAGGAGGTGGGTATATATTTTGTCCCTGGTCGGAGCTCGCTCGCTCGCTCTCTCTCTCTCTCTCTCCTTCCTGGGATGATGTCCTTTGCCATTTTCCTCCACCACACCCTTCCGCCATGATGTTCTGCCTCACTTCAGGCCCCCGGGAATGAAGTCAGCCCTCTATAGACTGAGACCTCTGAAACCATGAACTCCAAATATACTTTTCCTCCTCTAAAATTGTTCTTTTTTTAAAAAAAATGTAGTTGGAGGTGCCTTTATTTTGTTTCATTTTTATGTGGTGCTAAGGATCTAACCCAGTGTTTCACACATGCTAGGCAAGTACTCTACTACTGAGCTATAGCCTCAGCTCCTCTAAAATTGTTCTTGTCATGTATTTTGGTCAGAGCAGCAAAAAAGCTGACTAAAATAATCTAGGAGGTACCCATATATTGAAATGATCTGACACAGATTTTAAAATAACCATGATCGATATAGTCCAAAACCAGATTACATGATGGAGATATGTGTGTGTATGTACTTACTAACAGAGAAGGACATTAGTAAGCACAATCCTAAAAATATAAAATGAGGGACAATAAGATATATGCAACAAATAGAATATAAATAGCAGGATGGCAGATGTACACCTAAATAGATCAGTAATTTGCCGAATGTGAACAATTTAAATACTCCAAGTAAAAAATCAGAGATTGGGCAGCATTTCTGGATCAGTGGAATAAAGTCCTCCAAAATTTCACTCCTCATTAAAGCATAGATAACAATAAGAGGGAAAAGCATAATTACAAGAGAGACAAAACTTTTCATTATCAGCTTTTGCAGAACTCCGGAAATTAACCAAAAGTTTATACCAATACAGAAAGCATTCTTTCAAGAAAAGCAGCTGGATCTGGGTAAAGGTCGAGAGTTCTGTGGTTTTTCACCGTCCCTCTCCCACTCCTACTTCTTTCCAGCTCTGAGATAGCCATAAGTCTAGCAGCCTCACAGCCATAGTAGCTGTGAGAACCAGTAGCTTCACATTTACTGGGAGGGAAAGAACAGATGTAGAGCCCCCCACCTCCTTAGGAAAAAAAAAAAAAACTTCCCAGAGAACTCTCACTGTCTTCCCTTTCTGGAAGTTCCCTAGAAGAGTCCCAGGCACAAGTCTCCTCTTTATTTGACCTTAGACCCTGCTCAAGTGGTCATGTATCAAAAACCATAAAGGCTAAGTAATTAACATCACAACTGCCTTTTGTGGGAAGACTAGTTGGGCCCAAGAAAAAGCTAGCAAAAAAAAACCTCAAAAAGAAATTATGGGAAATGAGATGTCCATAGAAAACTCTGAAAAACTCCAGTATATTCCTTGAGTTTAGAAGGCCATGCTTATGGGTGAGGCTGATGCATTTCTAAGAAACATCTGAAAAGCCCTAATTTCTTGCCTCTGGCTGCTCTTGAGGGTCTGTACAAGCAGGAAATGAAGGCAAAGGAAGAATTATAAATGACTGAACATGAATATGTAAAACACACAAAAAGAGCCCTTCAACAAAGGGGGGGAAGGGTACTGGTTCATGGCATTTTGGAAAACCTCTAATACTCAGATAAACATTAAACTAAGCAGAAGTATCAGTGATCAGAAAAAGTGTTATATGCCGTGGCTATGTGGGGTTTATCCAAGGAATGCAAGGTTGGCTTGACACCCCAAAATCAATCAATATAACACTATTCTTCCCTAGTGCCCCTGCCTTATTGTGAATTAGTATCTGCATATTAGAGAAAACATTCAGCCTTTGGTTTTGTGGGATTGGCTTTTTTTCCACTTAGCATGATATTCTCCAACACCAACCATTTACTGGCAAATGCCATAATTTTACCCTTCTTTAAAGCTGAATAATATTCTATTGAGTATATATACCACATTTTCTTTACCCAGTCATCTATTGAGGAGCACCTCAATAGATGACTATTGGTTCCATAGTCTAGCTATTGTGAACATTGACTGCTATAAAATTGATGTGGCTGTGTCACTCTAGTATGATGATTTTAAGTCCTTTGGGTATAAAGCAAGGAATGGGCTAGCTGGGTCAAATGGTGGTTGCATTTCCAATTTTTTGAAGAATCTCCATACTGCTTTCCATAGTGGTTGCACCAATTTGCAGTCCCACAAGCAATGTAAGAGTATACCTTTTTCCCCACATCCTCACCAACATTGTTGTTGCCTGTATTCTTGATGACAAGAGTGAGATGAAATCTTAGAATAGTTTTGATTTGAATTTCTCTAATTGCTAGAGATTTTGAACACTTTTTAATATATTTGTTGATCAATTATGTTTCTTCTTCTGTGAAGTGTCTGTTCAATTCCCTAGCCCATTTATTGATTGGGTTATTTGGGGGGTTTTTTTGGTGTTAAGTTTTTTAAGTTATTTATATATCTTAGAGATTAGGTAGATGGAAGTGATGGGAGAGAAGGGTAGAGGATGTGGGGATAGAAAAGATACTAGAATGAAACTTACATTATTACTGAATGTATATATGTGATTGCATGACCAATATGATTCTGCAACATGTACACTCAGAAAAATTAGAAATTATATCACATCTATGTATTTTATATCAAAGTGCATAAATGCATTCTACTGTCATGTATAGCTAATTAAAACAAATAAAAAAGTTTTTTAAATAAAAAAAATCAATGTAATACACAGTATTTTCTTTATTCTTGGAATAAAGAGAAAAACATATCATGCAGAAAACACACTTGACAAAACCCAACACTCTTTCATGATAAAACATTTAAACAAACTTAGAAAGGAACTTCTTCAACCTGATAAATGGCATCTAAAGTCAATAGCTACATCATACTTATTGGTGAAAGATGAAACACTTTTCCTTAAGATTGGAAACAACTCTATCCAACCACTGTATTGGAGAGTTGAGCTGAGGCCACTCAAACAGAAAATGAAGGCATTTTAGAAAACCTCTGATACTCAGATAAACATTTGCATCCAAATTCAAAAATAAGAAATAAATTATCTTGGGCTGGGATTGTGGCTCAGTGGTAGTGTGTTCGCCTAGCACGGGTGGGACCTGGGTTCGATTCTCAGCACCACATAAAAATAAAGGCATTGTGTTGTGTCCATCTACAAAAAAGACTGACTCTCTCTCTCTCTCTCTCTCTCTCTCTCTCTCTCTCTCTCTCTTTTAAAAAAAGAAATAAATTATCTTTATTTGTCAGGTAATACGATCTTGTGTATAAAGAATCCTAATGAATCCGCAGAGATAAACTATTAGAACTAATAAGTGAATTCAGCAAAGTTATAAGGATCAATACACAAAAATAAATTGTACTTCTCTATACTAACAATGAACAATTGGAAAATGATATTAAAAAAACAATTTCATTTAAAATAGCAGCAAAGATGATAAAATACTTAGGGAAAAAATTTACAAAACAAGTACAAGTTTCATAAACTGAGAAATTGCAAAGCGTTTAGACAGAAATAAAAGGAAGGTCTTAAAACATACAAAGACATTTCTGTCCATGGACCAAAAGACTTCACATTGTTAGGAGAGCTATGTTTCCCCAAACTGCCATAAAACTCAACAGCCAAAAAGAAAATAACAAACAAAAACAATTAAAAATGGGCAACAGATATGAGTAGATATTTCAAGAACCTAAAAATGTCTGAGAGGTATAAAAGGCACTCAACATCAGTAATCATCAGGGAAATGCAAATTTAAACCACAATGAGATATCACTTCATACCTGTTAGGATGGCTATTAACAAAAAGACAAGAGATAAAGTATTGGTGCTGATGTGAAGAAAAGGGGACCTTGTAGGCTGGTACTGAGAGCATAGTAGGTACAGTCAGAAGTTCCTTTAAGACTTAAAAATGGACCTGTCTTATGACCAGCAATCTTTCTCCTAGGTGTCTACCCAAAGGAAATGAAAATCAGCATTTTAGCTGTGTACTGTGGCAAACAGAGTCTCAGCAACTCCAGAGGCACAAATAGAAGGGTCACTGGAACCCAGGAGTTCAAGACGAGCCTGGGTAATATGATGAGACCCCATCTCAAACAGAGATGTGCTTCCAAAGTAACTCCCTATAGAACTGTCTATATTCTGATGTTCATTGTGGCATTCTTCACAATAGCCAAGATAGGGAAATAACATATATATTTGTTGATGGATAAATGAATAAAGAAATTGTCATATCTGAATATGATGTAAGATCATCTGGCCTTTAAAAAGAAGGGGATCTTGCCATTTACAAAAACATGGATGATCCTGAAAGACATTTTGACATTAAGTGAAATAAGCCAGACACAGAAAGAAAAAGACTGCATGATCTCATTCATATGTCGAATCAAAAAAAAAAGTTGAATATATAGAAATAGAAACTGAAATGGTGTTTTGTGGTGAAGAGGAAATGAGAGATGTGGATCATAGGGTACAAAGTAGCAGACATGCAAGATGACTGCATTTAAAGATCTAATGCAAAACACCAAGACTATGGTTTTTGTATACTAACAATTCACTGAGAGTGTATTGTAGGTGCTGTTAACACATACACATGCACAAAGGGTAACTATGTGAGATGATGAATATGTGGTTAATTCACTTACTATAGTAACCATTTCACTATATTTAATGTATTAAAGCATCATGTTGTACACGTTAAATATAAACAATAAAAATTGGTCTATAGAGTCAATGCAATCTCTGTCAAAATACCAGCTACCTTTTTGTCTTTTCTATTTAACAGAAACTGACAAATGATCCTAAAATCCATATAGAAATATAAAGGACTCAGAATGCCCAAAACAATCTTGGAAGGAACAAAGTTAGAAGAGATGCCTTTCCCAGGTTCAAAACTTACAATAGAATGGTGTGTGGTACTGGTGTTCAGCCAGACAAATGTATCCATGGAATGGAACTGAGAGTTTAAAATAAAACACTCATAGCTATGGTCAATTTATGTTTAACAAGAGTCCAAGACAATTAAATGGGGAAATTGAAAATGGTCTTTTCATCATATGAGCTGGGACAGCTGGATACCCCAGGAAGACTGGACACCAAGTGAAATTAGACTCCGACCCACAGCATAGCCAAATTTGACTCAAAAGGAAAATCCACTCAGATTTGGTAGCTAAAACGATAAAAGAACAAGAAAAAAACACTGGGGCCAGCCTTCATGACCTTGATTTCAGCAGTACTTCCTTAGATTTGACGTTGAAAGGATAAGAAAAGGGAAAAATAGATAAGTGGGACTTCACCAAAATTTAAAACTCTGTGCTTCAAAGAGCATCATTAAGAAAAGGAAAAGACAAGTAATAGAATGGGAGCAAGCGGCATATGAAAGGATGCTCAGCATCATGAGTCATTAGGGAAATGCAAATCAAAACCACCATAAAATGCCATGTCACACCCACAAGGTAGCTAGAATCAAGACAGACCATAACAAGTGTGGGCAAGGATGCGAGGAACTGGAATTCTCATGCACTGCCAACGGGATTATCAAATGGTACAATTGCTTTGGAAAACCATTTGGCAGTTCCTTAAATGTTAAGTGCAGTGTTGCCATATGACCCAGCAGTTCTATTCCTACATATATCCCTGAGAGAAATGAAAACATGTGTTCACACACACACACACACACACACACACACACACACACACACAAAACTTGTATTTGAGCATTCCTAGCAGCATTTTTCAAAAATAGCCAAAAAAGTAGAAACAACTCTAATGTCCACAATGGAAATAAATCGGCCAAATGTGGAATATCCATACTCTAAAATATTGTTTGGCAATAAAAATTATGAAGTACTGATGATGAACCTTGAAAATTTTTTTTAAAAAGTCATAGAAGACCACATATTGTGTGGTTCCATTTATGTGAAATATCCAGAATAGGTAAATCCATGGAGACAGGTAGATTTATATTTGCTGGGGCTGAGGGAAAGGAGGAGTGATGGAATCAAGATTTCTTTGGAGCAAGGGATATTATCATAAAATATGGTATCTTTGATGGTGGCAAAACTGAATATAAGCCATTGAATTCTACATTTTAAAGTATTATTTAAAACAGCAAAGATTGTCAAGCTGAATTTTGAGAAATCTACAGACTTCTTACAAGATACCCTGGATATAAGAGAGCAGAAGGTACCTGGATAGAAAGCACACACCATACTAACACCTAGCCAGAGGGCTGGTGCAGCTCTCTAAGGCAAGAAGCCTCACTCGAGACAGAGGGAACAACTCCCAGTGAATGAAAAAACAAAATGAAAATTGCATGCTCTTAATGACAAAGCTTCAATTATCTAAAATGAAGATCAAAAGAGCTAACAAATAGTGGACAGACCCACAACCATAATAAGAGTCATTAACATGCCAATCTTAGTAACTAACAAGATAGGCAGAGAGAGTCAGCAAAGGACATAGAATATTGGACCAACATTATTAACCAACTTGATCCAAGTGACGCATAGAGAACATGATAATGAGACAGGATAGATATCCTGTTCTCAAGGGCATGAAAACATTCATTAAAATAGACCATATTCTGGGCATAAGTCTCAACAAATGTAAAAGGACTGAAATTATTCAGAGTGAGTTCATAAATTCTCTGAACATGGTAAGGTTAGGCTAGAAATATATAGGCAGAAATAACTAGGAAATCTTCAAGTGTTTGCAAACTAAGTAGTTTATTTTAAAAATCTGTTTTTAAATGAGTGATAGTGCTAATATTTCATATCAAAGCTTGTGGTTTACAACTATGTTAGTCAGATGTTCATCACAGTGATCAAAATACCTGATAAAAACAGCTTAGAAGTGGAAACGTTTATTTGGGCTCACAGTCTCAGAGGTTCAGTTTATGGTCAGCTGACTCCATTGCTTCTGGGCCTGAGAGGAGGCAGAACATCATGTGGAATTGTTGTAGGGTCAGACGAGGCAGGACACTGAAGACAACAGGAAACAGTTTTATTTGGCTGCAGCCAGGTTCAGAGGGCACAGCTTTTGCTGTAATCAATCAATCCCCTGAACCCTGAGTTCAGGTAGTTTCAGAGTTTTATACCCAGCATGTAAGGGGAGGGGCTCAGAAGTTCAGAGTCTGCAGAAGTTCACATAAAAGCAGCTTTTTCTCTCACTGTTTTGGGCAAGTTAACTCTTCAAGAACCACACCTGAGAAGGGGAGAGCTTCTTCTCCCCTTTCTTTCCTCCCCCTGCCAGCTGTTACCATGGAGCCCACTTGTAACTTATCTTAAAAGTGTAGACATCTCTGTGAAGCCCAGCTCAAGGCCAGAGGCCTTGTTTACACATTTCTACAAACTACTATACTGGATACATTTATGAAAAACTAGTAAGGGGGTGTCCAGTACCTGGAGTGCTGGTATCTTCCAGGCCAGTGGCCAAGTAAGATAGGACAATACGAAAATAGGAAGTTTATCTAAATTGAACTCTTTTTCAGAGACTCTTTTGCTGACCTAAAATCAACCATGGTGAAGATTTCTGGAGAAGCCCAGTTAAGACTTTTCTTGTGGAGAAAGGGGGTGCCACTTCAGAATGATGGATGGAGGAAAGCTGGTCAGCTCATAGCAGCAGGGAATCAGAGAGGGAGGGCCCATGCCAGGGACCAAATATAATCCCTAGCTATGCCCATAAGGGACCACACTCTATCCATCGGCAGTCCCACCTAGTACAGTAATCCTTTCAAATTATTTTTCCATCAAATGATTAATCCATTGATTAGGTTATAGTTCTCATAACCTAATCAGGAGCTTTCAGGGGGTACGTCACATTCAAACCATACCAACAACTAAGGCTGTATTCAGAGGTAAGTTTATAGCCTTAAAAGTACATATATAAGAGGGGCTGGGGATGTGGCTCAAGCAGTAGGGCGCTCGCCTGGCAAGCGTGCGGCCCGGGTTCAATCCTCAGCACCACATACCAACAAAGATGTTGTGTCTGCCGAGAACTAAAAAAAAATAAATATTAAAAATTCTCTCTCTCTCTCTCTCTCTCTCTCTCTCTCTCTCCCCTCTCTCACTCTCTCTTTAAAAAAAAAGTACATGTATAAGAAATACTAAAAAATAAATATTCATCTTGAGGCTGGGGCTGTAGCTCAATGGTAGAGCACTTGCCTGGCATGTATGAGGCACTGGGTTCCATCCTCAGCATCACATATGAACAAACAAACAAACAATAAATAAATGTATTGTGTCCATTGACAATTAAAATTAAAAAAATTTTTAAAAATTAATCCATCTTAAGTTAAAAAATAAAATCAAAGAATGTGAAAATAAAGAAATAATAAAGGAAAGAACAAAAATTAAGGACACAGAAAGTAAATATATATTCATTGCATATGGAGGCAAAACTCAATTCTTTGAAAGTACCAATAAAATTAAAAGAAGAAATAGCTCAGATCTTACACAAAACTTTCCCAGAGACTAGAAAAACAGGGAACCCATATGAAACTATTTCATAAGCATGAACTGATGTAGATGCCAAACCTCAATGAGGACATTTCAAGAAGAGAACATTATAGGCAAATCTCTCCTGTGAAGACCCATGCAGGATCTTGTTTTGGTCAGCTTTTTCACTTTTGTGACTAAAAGATCTGAGCAGAACTAATTGTACAGAAGAAAAAGTTTATTTAGGGGCTCATAGTTTCCAAGGTTTCACAGACAGCCGGCTCCATTCTTTGGGACTCCAGGTGAGGCAGAACATCATGGCAGAAGATTGGGCCAGAGGGAAGCAGCTCATAGGATGATCAGATGACAAAGAGAGAGACTCCACTCCCCAGATACAAATATATACATCCCTAAAGGTACACCCCCAATAACCTGCCTCCTACAGCCTACCCTACCCACCTTCATTTACCATTTAATTAATCCCATCAGGGATTCACTGATTGGGTTGAGGCTTTCATAACCCAATCATTTCTCCTCTAATTCTTCTTGCATTGTCTCACACGTGAGATTTTGGGGACAGTTTACATTAGCAAGTCAGACCCAGGGTTAAACAAAAAGATAATCTTCCTGATGTTGTGGGTTTATTCCAGCAATGCTGGTTTAACACTTAAAATTCAATTAATGAATTCATCATATAAATAGAATAAATAAGGTAAATTATATGACCATCTTAATAGACACAGAAAGTATCTAATAAAATTCCATCTATATATGTAATGAATATGAAGTTCAGAAATCTAGGAATAGAAGTTTCTCAATCTAATAAAATTGTCTTTTAAAAAATATCCAACATCCGATACAATATTGATGATGAATTATTGAAAACATTTTACCTGAGATTAGGACTAAAACCAAAATTCCTGTTTCCACTATAACTATTTATATTGTAATAGAGGCCATAGCTTTTGCAAAACGGCAAGAAAAAATGTAAAAGTTTAGAAATAAGAAATGAAACTATCATCATTCCCACAACATGATCACAGCATGACCTCATAAGTAAACTCCTAAGAACTTGCAGTTAGACTATTGAATAAGTTTAGCAACATCATTGTTTATAAGATCAATGGAGAAAAATCAATACTATTTCTTATGAGCAATTAGAAAGTGAATTTAAAAAAAAAACAGCATTCACAAACAAAACAAAATAGTATAGGAATAATCCCAAAGAAAATGTCTACTCAGAAACTACAAGACATTGTTAATATTGCTAATATTGTATTATTAACCTGAAATCATTAATAAGTAAAGAGAGATTTCAAATGCATGGATGGAAAAAATCAATATTATAAAGATGTCAGTTATCTCCAGATTGATCTATACATTTAATCTAATCCCAATAAAAATCATAGTAACATTTTTATTCCTAGAAATCAAAGAATTAGTCTAAAATTAATATAGAAAAACAGAGTGAAAAAAACAAGACCTTTTTTTGTAGAAGAAATCAGATATTTAATGTTGTTTTTACATAGTCATTCTTTCCTTAGGTTTATTTACATGTTTAAATTTTTACTTTTTTCTCAGTTCATTTCTTCTCTTCCTGAATTATATCCTTTAAAATTACTGGTCAATGTCTACCTAGTAAACATCTCATGCTAGTTCTATAATTCTTTAAAGCTATCTTAATGTTATCTTTGTTTGATTTTGAAAAATCAACTGTAGATCTCACTGTATTCTCTTATAGGTAAGTTATTTTTTTTCAGATCTTCTTTTTGTCTTGGTGTTATGGTTTAGATGTGAGATATCCTCCAAAAGCACATGTGTGAGACAATACAAGAATGTTTTAATGGTGACAAGATAAGATTATGAGCGCTTTAACCTAATGGGTGGACTAATCCACTGATATGGATTAACTGGGTGGTAACTAATCAGATAATGTGTGGCCAGTGGAGGTCAGTCACTGAAGGTGAGCGTTTGGGGTTTACCTATTGTCCCTGGTGAGCATTCTCTCTCTCTGCTTCCTGATTGACATGTCCTGAGTTGCCATGATGTTCTACCTCATCTGGGGCTCAGAACAGTGAAGCCAGCCATCTGTGGACTGAGACCTCTGAAACTGTAGCCAAAAATAAACCCTTCCTCCTCTACATTGTTCTTGTGGGGGCTCTGATCACCGCTATGGAAATGCTGACTTAAACACTTGGAGTCCAAATATAAGATATTTTTTCTTCATCCTGCCTGGAATACAGTGAGCTTGCTGAATCGGATAACTCACATCTTTCATCATTTGGGGAAAATAATTGCCTGTCAATCTCTCCAGTCTCTCCTTTTGATTAAACCCGTGTAAAGCCTTTTCAACTTCCCCTCTGAATCTCTTAATTCACCCCTTTCTCTCTCGGCAGTGCTCTCAGTAATGTTTCATTATCTGTTCCAGCTGCCTATTTAACCCAGCCATTTGAGTTCCTAATCCCAATTCTTACTTATTTATATCCAGAATATAAAAAAGACTGGTCCTTTGTGATAGTGTCTTGCTCCTTAGTTTTATTCTAATACTCTCTCTTATTTCATTAAATGTACAAAATACCTATTTCTCCTTGTTGATTCCAGCACCCGGAATACATATCCCAACGTGGTCACACTGGATCCAGATTCTAGACCCATATTAAGAGCAGGGTTGAAATTAGAAATCTAGAGTTTCTTTTCCCCTGTAGTCAGGGTCAAGATTAAGACAACTAAGATTCTCCATGTGTTACCTTTCTCTGGGAGACAGGTTTTCTTCTTCGTTGCCTGCTGCTGAGGGTCTTGACTTTCTTTGGGGAAGGTCCCAGGTTTGGTGGGGGTTCACACATATTGGCTGCAACACCCATCTGCCCTTCCATATCCACATCCAACCTTGAAGGGTTTCCATCATTTACTGCTAGATCACCCATGCATTTATTTTTCTCCAAGTTTTTCAGTATTTTACAGAAAAAAAATATTTTCTCTAGACAACAAGGTCACCAATTTCCTAGATAAAGAAGTCAAGACTTATGGGTTTCTATTTGATAAATGAGGATTTGCCATTGTTGAGTTGGATGAATTCCTTAAGGTCAGACAATGTGACTTGCCAAGAAGTGGGTAATAAATAAATGCAAGAGGGCACGTGACTGGGTGGGGACATTCCTGTGAAACTGGGCATACACAGTCCTGGCCATGGAGTTAGGAATGAAATCAACACCTCCTGATTTCCAAGGATGGTCCTTAGTCTAGGCTTCCTGAAAGCCCTTGCTTCAGAAAACAAAAGTAGAATACTGTTCACAAGAGAAATCAACACTAGAGCCATCACAACCAAGAGCCTACTGAACAGGGAGGTGTTCAGAGAAACCCAGAACTGGGTTATGTCAAGAATTCCCAAACCTCTGCATTCAGCAAAACAGGAAAATGTATGTGGGAAGTTAATCAGACACATATCCTCTTCCAGGAACTTCATTACCAGACTCAATTAAGTCGATTCTCTGCTTCCAGACAGGTGGCCCTACGGTGAAATACTGTGTGGTCTTCTTTGGGTCAATTTCAGCAACAAAGCCAACTGCTCCTACTGAAGTCAAAGCTCTCTCCATCTGCACAGCATTTCAGAAGCCCAGCTCCTAGGGCCTCTGCACCGACCCCAACTTGTCACCCTGACTTCCCAGTGGTTCCCTGTGCCTCACACCCTACTCTCCATCCTTCCTTTCCTTTCTCCCCACCAGACTGCCCCTCAGACCTTCTCTCTCATAGCTTTCTTCTCCATGGTCTTGTGAATGTACTAGTTTGTTTCTGATTTTTCACTGTCATAAAATGCTATAAATGTTCCTGTGCACAGGAAACAAGCCTGAGCGTGGAACCGGTGGACCACAGGTTTCACATATTGTTCATTTTGATATATGTCTCCAGAGTAGTTTACCAGCTGACTACCAATTGCAAGGTGTGAGCAAATCCCGGTGTTCCACATCCCTGCCGAAAGGTGGAATCTTCAGACTTTAATTCTTAAAGACCTTCTCTCTATAAGACAATCCAGTGAGCTCCTCCCTCTGACCTGCTGATGGATAATGGGTAACACATTTGTGTTGTTCTGGGTTCTTGTTGATATTAGATTTTAGAGCATTCTTGAAGAATAAATGGATGTCCCTTAATTCCTCCCAGCAGCTGATTGGTAGAACGGAACGTGGAGACTAATTTTATGTGCCAACTTGTCTGGAGCCTGAGATGCCCACATAGCTGGCTAACCATTATTTCTGAGTATGTGTATGAAGATGTTCTCAGAGATAATTTAGTATTTAAGTTAGTAGACTGAGTAAAGAAGATGGCCTTCCCCAATTTGAAAGAACATCATCCAACCTGTTGAGTGTCTGGCTAGAAGAAAAAGAGGGATGTTGAGCTAACCGTGCCTGATCATTTGAGCTAAATGTCAATCATCTGCCCTCTGTGCTCCTGATTCTCATGCCTTGAGACTCAGGCTGGAATTGATACCTTTGTCTGTCTAGTCCTTGGGCTTTTGAGCTGCATCAACAGTTTTTCTGGGTCTCCAGCTTGCAGATAGCTGATGGTGGGACTCCTCAGCCTCCGTTATCATGTGAGTCAATGCCCTATAACAAAGATATTCATAGATACAGATATAGATAGATAGATGACAGAGATAGATGATTGATAGAGGTAGATATAGATAAATAATAGAGATGATACACAGAGATGATAGACATAGATAGATGATAGATAAACATGATGATGGTGATGAAGATAAGTAGATGATAAGTAGATAAATAGATTGATAGACAGACAGAAGAAATACATCCTGGTGGTTCTGTTTCTCTGGAGAACCCTAACACGGGCGGGTGGGGGGGGGTGATTGACTCTATCTTATTTTGATAAAAGCACCAGGCAGTGAGAGGGGAAGAAGACTGAGGCATAGAAGTCAGGGGGTCTGTAACCAGCCACCCACACTGCCCACCTGTGTGAGTCTTAGAGCAGAGTCTGGCCATGGCCCTGACCTTGAGCCAGTGAAAACAGCCTCCTGCTGCCCCTGGCATGTGTTCTAATAAACTAATGCCTGGATAAGGGGAATCTGGGACCAAACACAGAGAGACATCTAACCCCTTGATGATGGATGGCAGTTCATGGCGGGTGTAGAAGCAGGAATGATGGAAGAGAACGTCCCAGAACTCTGGGCACACCTTCACCCGGGACAGTGCACTTGTTGGGGTCTAAAGGTGGCCCAGGCAGCCAGGTGATCAAGCATGAGCCCACAGGGTGGCTAAGCTGGGTGCACAGTCCATGATCGTAGGCAGACTACTTAACCTCTCTGTGCCTCAGTTTCTGTAAAGTGAGAATATTCATATATATTTGTAAAGTTGCCATGAAAATAAAAGATGATATCAGTAAGCATTTAGCAAGGATCTCATGAACAGTGAGACCTCAGTAAACCGTAGTTGTTCTTGTCACTATTGTGCTTTGCTATTTCAAATCATAGCTTATGACCATCTCCGTTGGAGAAAACTGTGATATCAGGTCTGGCACCTTGCACATTCATTCTGGTTGATTGCTTGGTTGGTTGATTGATAATGGCTGCTCATTAAAAAGAATTCTAAGATCAACCTTAGGCTCATCTCAAGGGAGCAGTGAGCTGTGATCATTTGGCCATGTCTGCCCTGGCTCCAGATGGGAAGCGGTAGCAGACACACCGTGCACTCATCTCCCTGTGATCTGCATTTCACAACTTCCCCGGCAGGAAATACTGATTGGGGGATCTTGCTATTTCGACTTTCTATGAAAGCACCTATAAACAGACCCCATCAAAGGTCTGTTTGTTAAATGAGATCGGCTGCATATGGCTCCTTTTAAAATATATTGAAATCAGGTACTGCCTCCTTTTTTGTTGTGAGATTTGCAGAGAATTTCCATTTTTTCTCACTCCCGGCTGCTCCAATGCATGGAGGCTTGCAACGGCAGCCAATCCTCAGGTGAACTAACTCCTCACAAGCAGAGCTGACACTCCACTCTCCATGGTTGGCACTGCTAAAGCAAGGGTCCTGTGGTGCAAAGAGATTCACCCGTTAGCATAGGCTGTGGAAAAGCCTGGGAGTCCACTGGCCTGGACTCCCAAAGCAGATTATGTGGGAAGGTGACTTCTCAGAGACTTAGTTTCCTCTCTTTAAGAAACAAGCAAACTGTCTGCAAGATCCTGCCAGCATCTCTTGTCATGACTGTATTTTTGAAGGAGGGAGAAATTTCCAAAGATGTACGCTTTAGTTGACCCTTGACCTTCTCAAAGGACTTGCTGGCAAATTCTTCTAGATTGTCAAAGGGTGAAATAGCACTCCAATTGAGATTTCTCCTGGGATGAGTTTTTCACAATGGAAATAAAAGCAGTTTATCAATACAACAGATGATGTTGTATGAAAGTAATGATTAGGGAACAAGTTTCGGGGAGAGGATCTGCTTTTGTCCCCTCCCACCCTGCCACACACGCACAAGCTTACATGTGCCAGCTTCTCGGCTCACTGAACCAACGTCAGACTTCAGCATCATTATAAATTAATACATGCTGTGGACCTCTGATACTGAAACTACAACTGTTAAATTCACCACCATGAAGGGTCACCAAATACACATAGATGGAGAACCCAGACAACCACTGCTAGTACGTTTTAGTAACACGGCACCAAGAAAAATTAAATAATACAATGTGCAGATTCTTTTGCCAACAGCAAAATACTGAAAACATCATGATAATTTCCCAAAACCACAATTAAGTTACACCCGTCTTTTTCTCATATGCAATAACTATAGTATATAATAATATATTAGTACAAACTCATGAAAGTGACCTTTTAAAATTTTTTATTTGTTCTTTTTAGTTATGCATGACAGTAGAATGTGTTTTGACATGTCATATTTACATAGAGTATAACTTCCTATTTTTGTGGTTGTGTGTGAGATGGAGTTACGCTGGTCAGGTATTCATATATGAACATAGTAATGTTGTGTCTGATTCATTCCACTGTCTTTCCCATTCCCATCCCCTCCTCCCTCTCCCACTCAGCCTACTGTGAGCCCACATCTGCATATCAGAGAGAACATTCAGCCTTTGGTTTTGGGGGAATGGCTTATTTCACTTAGCAATGATATTCTCCAGTTTCATTCATTTCCAAGCAAATGCCATAATTTCATCTACTTTATGGCTAATATTCAATCGTGTTCGTACCACATTTTCTTTATCCATTCATCTGTTGAAAGGCACCTAGTTTGGTTCCATAGCTTAGCTATTGTGAATTGAGCTGCTATAAACATTGAGGTGGCTGTGTCCCTGTGGTATGCTGATTTTAAGTCCTTTGGATATATGCCAAGGAGTAGGATAACTGGGTCAAATGGTGATTCCACTCCAAGTTTTCTGAGAAACTTCCATACTGCTTTTTATAGTGATTGCACCAATTTGCATCAACATATGAGTTCCACCTTTTCCCCCACAACCTCACCAAAATTTATTGTTACTTGTATTCTTGATAATTGCCATTCTGACTAGAGTGAGATGAAATCTCGGTGTAGTTTTAATTTGCGTTTTTCCAATTGCTAATGATGTTGAACATTTTTTTCATATATTTTCTGACCAATCATATGTCTTCTTCTGTGAAATGTCTGTTCAGTTCCTTTGCCTATTTGTTGACTGGATTATTTGGTAGGTTTTTGTTTGTTTGTTTGTTTGTTTTTTGGTGTTAAGATTTTTGAGTTCTTTATACATCCTGGAGAATAATTCTCTATCTGAGGTGCGAGTTGCGGGTGGCAAAGATTTTCTCCCATTCTGTAGGCTCTCCCTTCATATTATTGATTGTTTCCTTTGCTGTGAAGAAGCCTTTTAATTTGAATCCATCCCATTTATTGATTCTTGATTTTACTTCTTTGATTTTCAGGAGTTTGGTTGGCTCCTAAGCCAACATGATGGAGATTTGGGCCTACTTCTTCTTCTAGAAGGCTCATGGTCTCTGGTTGAATGCCCAGGTTCTTGATCCACTTTGAGCTGAGTTTTATGCAGGGGAGAGCTAGGGATCTGATTTCATTTTGCTACATATGCATTTCCAGTTTTCACAGCACCATCTGTTGGAGAGGCTATCCTTTCTATAATGTATGTGTATGATGACGTTTAGTATGAATAACTGTTTATGTGGGTTTGTCTCTGTGTCCTCTGTTCTGTACCATTGGTCTTCATGTCTCTTTTGAAGTCAATATGATACAGTTTTTGTAACTATAGCTCCATAGTATAATTTATGGTCTGGTATGGTGATGCCTCCTGCTTCGCTTTTCTCACTGAGGATTGCTTTGGCTATTCTGGGTCTCTTATTTATGCAAGTGACATTTAACAACTGTCCAGATCCTCTAAGGTGAGAAGTCCCTCTCCAAATGCCCTCTTTGGGCATGGCTATCTTTGTGGTAGGTTAGTCACTTTGGGCCTTTCTCATTAGAACCCTGCCTTCAGAGCCAGTTGAGGAGTCTCTGAAGGAAATGAGGCCCCAACTGCTGGCACGTCGTGTTTCAATGCAAACCAATATTTTCAGGTCCATGACAATTGCACAAGCTTCAAAACAAGGTATGGAAACTTCCAAATTGCTTTTTGCTGCTTTTCCAAACCCCTCTCTACCACCTACAGCAGAAAACTCACCACTATTATGGATCTCAGACAGAGTACACCCCAGGACCTGAAGGCAGCCCCTAGGAACAGCATCAAAATGTGTTGCCCTGGGGAAACAGACATAGAATAAGCCTGTAACACCCTTGAAAGGACTGTGGTTCAGGGGAAGACTCTCATTTGGAGTTGCCAAACTACCAAGCCCTAGGAACATCAGGCATTTCAGATTTGACCTCTGAACCCCCTCTCTTATCTACATTCCTTTAACCTCCCTTTCTCCTATCAAAATGGTTGAGGCAAAATAGCCGCTTCAGGAAGCCCCAGCATCACAGCTGCCACAAGGGAATGTCTGGGATTCCACCGGCTTTCATCATCCTGGCTCAAGACATTCTGCAGATTCTGAGATTGTCTCCAGACATGATCTGCTTGTTTAAACGCCTGCTCACGGAACGAAACTGTGAGGCAGAATGCTTTCACAGGCATCATCAGGGGAAGATAACAAACAGGAATTTTATTTCCATACTGAGAGGATAAAAGAGGAAATGACAAATAAAATACCCAAATGTCATCTTCTTACTCATAATTCTGAAACCAGGCCGAACAGAATTTGCCAAATCTAGGTTACATGGGCTCCTCTTTAGGAAATAGGACATTTGGAATCTTCTCTCCATCTCTGTTCTTACATTGACTGTGGAAAGATCACCAAAGGCATCCCAATGACCATGCTGAATGGTTTCCAATTTGTCTTTATCCAACCTGATAGCCATGGCAGAGGGACACCCACCAACCTCCTTCTGGTAACTGGGTCCCTTTGGTTTACATAACCCTTTCTCTCCCACCTCCCAGCCCATAGGACCATGGGGTGGGTGTCCCACTTTGACGGCAAATTCAATGACTATGAATACAAGTTTATCCTGGTCCCCTGACAGTGGGTGGCCTCCACTCGCCCTTCATTTGCTATTCCTAGAGCATCATCCTCTCAGTCCTCTGGGCACAAATGCTCCTCTTGGTTACTCCCTCTCCTTGTCCCCCACAAGCAGCCATTAAGCCCCCTAAATTCCACCTCTTCCTGTGGCTCTCAGGTATCCGCAGCTGAGTCCCAGCACCTGACACCTTTTTTCCTATGGCCTCTTCTTCTGGAAAATCCATTCTACACTCGAATCATAGACTCATGTCCCCCAGAAGATGCCTTTATGATATAACCAGTCCTCCGCTGTCAGTACGGGGACCCTTTATTTGGTTCCCCTTGAACCCGGCCAGTTCAGATAGGCCTCTTCGGTATTCCCTGGACTCCTTATTGGAGGAGATCCTGTCTTCCTTACAAGTGGTTTCCAGTGGGGGCAGTTTCTCTAAGCATCCTGACCCCTCTGCCCTCACTCCTCCCTGGAGAAGGAGTACCTCATCTGACTGGTCGGCTGGGGAGAAGGTCAGGCCCCCGCCCAGTGCAGCATCTTTCTCTTCACAATTCATCTAGGGGCTGGGTTGCCATGGGGATCCATGTGTTCAGAGGTAGCTGGACCCACAGGGAGCCCAAGAAGGCATTAGGAAGCCCCTTACCCACACACTCCAGGGGGAGGTGGGCTCCCATCTGCCCTATTTTTTTTTTTTTTTACTTCTCAGTTAGTGCAGAACTCCAAGGAAAAAGAGAAATCTTGACTGGGTCCATTTTACCCCCAAAGTACTAGAACTTTGCTGCCTCTGGGTCTCTCTCCTATCACAGTCCCTCTGGAACTCCTGCCATTCCTCCAACTTCAAGACCCTCCTAGGGTCCCCCATCATCATGGACCCTTCAAACTCCCCTCCTTCTGACCTCATTGTTCCGTTTGTCTCCGTCATTGAGCCATGATATGTTGCCACGTCGGTCGGATTCCTGGTAAGCCCGAATTGCATTCTGGTTGAAATGCTCAGCCGTACGTGTTTGGCCTTCCTGGTAAATCATACCTGAAGGCTGATCCATTCCCTTCAACCTCACTGTCCTCCACTCGCCTACCCAGGGTCTTGCTCAAGGTAAGCCCTCGTGGCCGGGGTGTCTCATGCAGCCTCTGACAGTGTACAGACAGCTTCCCATCTAGTCTCCACTCCCAGTGCTGTGGCCATCCAAGCCATGGCTTCAAGGAAACACAGGCTAGGTTTTTTTACCTCGGACATTTTGACTACAGTCTTGCACAGTCACGGCACCTGAATGAGGAAATGGTTACAATCACAGGAGATCCTCAGAGCCTCTTTTCTCTGACAACATGTCTACTCTGTATCAAATAACTTTGCCTTGAATACTGAGCACACTGCAAGATACCAAGCACAGAACACAGGCATCTTGCTTCACATCCCATGAAAATATAGATTTCTTAAGGACAGCCCTGATGTTCCTTGGGTCTGCCTAGTAGTACTGGTTGTCAAAGGGAGGGACTCAGGAAAACCTTGTTAGCTCAATTTCTGTTTTAATAATAAGAACAATTTGCAAACACTGACTTTAGGGTTGTGCTTGTTTTTGTTTGTGTAATACAGGTGTTCCTCAATTTATGGTGGGGATATATCCTAACAAACCCACCAAAGTTGAAAATGCTTTTTTGGGGGAGGTGGGTACTCGGGTTTGAACTCAGGCATTCAACCTCTGAGCCACATCCCCAGCCCTATTTTGTATTTTATTTAGAGACAGGTCTCTCTGAGTTGCTTAGCGCCTCACCATTGCTGAGCCTGGCTTTGAACTCGCCATCCTCCTGCCTCAGCCTCCTGAGCCACTGGGATTACAGGCTGCACCACCACACCCACCTGAAGATACTTTTAGTGTAGCTAACCTACCCAACATCATAGCTGAGCAACATGGGACACTGTAGAGTGTCAGTCATTTGTCATCATGATCTCATGGCTAACTTGAAATAGTGGCTCACTGCTGCTGCCCAACATCTAGAAAGAGAACCAGACTGTGCAGTGTTATCCCCAGAGGAGATGAAAGTTCAAAATCAGAGGTACATTTTCTATGGAAGACATATTGCTTTCATGTCGCTAAAACATCAAAATATTGTAAGTCAAACCATCGTAAGTCAGCTGGGGCAGTCTATACAGTATATTGTCACTGGGGGTTAAACTTTATGCTTTATTTGCTGATAAAGAAGAAGAGTCAGGGGCTGGAGTTGTAGCTCAGTAGTAGAGTTCTTGCCTAGCATATGTGAGGCACTGGGTTCAATTCTCAGCACCACATATAAAAAGGTAAATAAAATAAAGGTGTATCAACAACTAAAAAATATTTTTAAAAAATAAAAAGAAGAAGAGTGGTGCATATAAAACTAACTTGGGGCATGTATATATGGGTGGGAAGGAGAGAAAGAAAGAGAAATTGATTAAGGGCAATAAGGCCAGTCTTCAAACAAAATACCATTCACAAATCAGTTCTCCCTTTGGTCCTTTTGTAGCCCCCTGAGCCTCTAAGAGGACTGAATGAACTGAAATACCTCTTTGATTCAAGGCAACAGTTGATGAAACAAACCATGCCTTCCTGCGTGGTGTTGGGGCTTCAGAGAAAGACCATTCTAACCAAGAACAAAGGCTTTGAGGAAAGCAGTTCCATGCACAATGCAGTAGAATGATTGACAGGCTGATTATCAGGCTGAGTTAGCCTCATCTGGCCTTTTTTAAGTGCAATATGGTATGCATAACATGACATATGAATTCTAAACTCCTGGCAGGTCCTGGGAAGGAGACAATGCAGCTGGCAGCCTGATACCACAGCAGCTGGGAGGGGAAGGCTTGGTTTCTGCACATGAACACATTTGACATTTGGTTTCTAAAGGGAAGAGCTAATAAATAACCCACCAATGATGACACTCTGTAATGACAGCTATTGTTACCAGCCAGTTAATCCTCCACTCCAGCTCTGTCCTTTCAGGCCATCTGGGGTTGAATTTTTTTTTTATTTACTTATTTTTATTTTCCTGGGGCTTGAACTTGGAATACTGTCTTCTGCCAGTGTCATATTTTGAAGTTGATTCAAAGGCTGGGACAGTGGCAGGATGGTTATAGGGGATTCAGCACAAAGGTCTGTAGAAAATGGAAGTGAGCAAAAATTTTAGCAAGTGATCTTTGGTTTGGGGTTCTTCTGCATGAAGCCAGTTAATCACCTTGGGTCTCAAGGAGTGTGGAAATCTGCCTATGATGATTATCTCCTCTAAGAACCCATATGTGCAATTTCTGCCTCAACTGGATCCAACACACATGTATTGAGCACCATCCACTAAGCAATAAAACATGTTCTGGGGACATAAATATCAGACTATTTATCTGTCAAAACTGACAGGTCAGAAGAGGAGGCCCTCATATACTAAATCTCAGTAATGGGATATGAGCTGTAGTACAAATAAGCATAAAGTTCTATGGGGTCAGAGGTGAAGAGTTAATTCCTTCTTGCCCTAAGGATTTCCATCATTTGTCCCAAACTATAAAAGATATGAGTTGTAACCCGATTTTTACGCAGGTTAGACAGCATTGTGGACTAAATGTTTATTTCTTCCAGAATTCATATGTTGAAACCCTAACCCTAGTGTGATGATATCTGAAAGTTGTGCCTTGAGAGATAATAAGGTTTAGAACAGATCATGAGGGTGGGTCCCTATGATGGAATTAGTGTCCCTTATAATGAGAGACCAGAGAGTTTACTCTCCCTTCCCCCAATCATGTGAGGACAAAGCAAGAACATGCCTGTCTGCAAGTCAGGAAGAGAGCCCTTACCAGAATCCAATCATGCTGGCACCTCCAAAACTGTGACAAATAAATGCCTGTTCCGTAAGCCACATGGTCGATTGCATTGTGTTGTAGCAGCCCAAACCCATTAATACAGCTGGCCACAGTTTTATGGACACTGGCAGAAGAAACTAAATACTTTGATCGAAGACAAAGTGCCTTATTACTCATCCCAACAGCAGTAGTCAGAGTATCAGTTTTATGCAGTTTCTCCAGACCTAATCCCCAGATTGAGACATAAGTCATATGACACCTGTATACAGAGTTAAATTACCAGAGTGAAATCTTGAGACTAGGGAAACCGAGTCTTTTATAGTAGGCAGTAAACATGTCTCCCCTTGTCTCTGGAAGAAGACACACTAACTCTACCTTCCAAAGCTGTTCATTGGGAAAAATAAAACAACAAAACAAAATGAAAACAGCCTTGAAACCGATTTTGGTAAAAGGAAGTAAGTGCCTCTATTCAGAAACGTATGCAAGAGACTCCTGTAGAGTTCCCTCTCAACAAAGGTCACGAAACCAACAGATATGAACTCAGCATCAAAGACTTGTATACAACACAACACACATTCAGAGAAGGAAGCAGAAATGTCTTGAGGTTGTGTTCTCTGTTTGGACCATCTACAGAGAAATACAATCCATGGGGCTGCTTCCTGGATACACCCAGCAGCTGTAACCTCATGGAAGAGTAGAAAGGAAGCCCTGTGCAGAAAGCCTCCGTGGCTATGTGCACAGGGGCATCAGCAGTGAAGCAGACGAGGATTCAAGGCGCCCGATGACCTGGCCCTTGCCCAGCTCCCAGCTCCGTGTCTGGCAACTCCCTGTGTCAAGCTTCAGACTCCACCGTGGGCTCCTATCCACCCCTTGCTCCTGATCTCATCCCTTTACCTTTTACCAATCAGTCCTCTGTCTTTCACACCCCAAAACTCAGTTCACTCAACTCCCTCTCGTCTTTTAGGACCTGATTTAAATATGGGGACCCACAGGCAGGCCCCCTAGATCCTCTCAGCAGGAGCGAGGTGCCTTTCCCTGTGCTTCCTGGAATCTTCTCTGTCCACCTCCGTCACTGCCCTTCTGCACTGCCCTTAGTCACCTGCCTGTATTTTCCTCCCCACTGGGATGGCTGGAGCCATGACCCTTCCTCTGTGGGCTCCCACGATAGCACCCAGCTCTGAGAAGTCATCCAACACTCACTCACTAGCCGGATGACTCTCACTTTCTCTGCGCTGGGCACCAGGAGTCTGAGTCTACAAAGCTTTAAAGACCTGTGGACAAAAATGAAAATTATAAGAAAACTCAGACGTGTGCCACTGAACACACTGACATTGTCAAATAGCTCCCAGGGGATGAGGATGTAGTAAATTTTAGTTATTTTCCCCACTGTTTTTGTTCTATTATTTCTGCCTTCTCCCTTTCCTGGGATGCGGTCAGCAGCTGCAGCACCACCTCACGCTCTCCGTCTCTCTTTTTCTCTTTCCCCTGTTTTCCTGCTGTGGTGTGATCCTGCCGGTTGCATGCAACAGTATTGTATAATCCTCCCAGTGCCTCCAACACCCACCTCTGTTCTACAGAGAGAAATGAGAAATGGAAGGTGTCCAGTTGTCAGGGGTTCCAAACCTTTGTTTTCATTTTGAGAGTCGGTGATGAGCATCCCTGATAGACATCTCCCCTCATTTATAGACCCACTTACCACCACCCTCAAATGTGCATACAGTTGCTAGGGGTTGATAGAAGCCTCCAATCCCCAGCTCTAAATGTAAATTTAAAAATCACTAAACAAGGCACCCCCACGGTGTCCCTTTACTGCTTTAATTTCCTGGGTCCCCAGCTTCCATAGTGACAGCGCACAGTCTCTCAGAAGTCAGCTCTGCTCCCGCAGCTCTTTGACAAGTGAGCCGACCATAAGATATGACAAAGGGGACCCAGGAGCAGATGGTGTGTGACTGTTTGGCGACTTTGGCCTCACTGCATGTGGGCGATAAATAGAGAAGCCATGAAAATAGTTTTCAACGACCCTTAGACCTGCAAAAGTTCAACTTGACCTAGAAAGTCTGTGTCCATTCATTGTCACTTCTCTGGCTCCTGGACACCTCGATGACTGTCTCCGACTGCCAGCCTCATTAAACCTGCAAATTGAGTCACATGTGCCAAAGATATATTGCCTCTGTTGGGTCATCCTGAGGTAGATAGATTGCCCTGAAAACAAAAGTCACGTAGAAAGAAGGAATAAGGAAGATTATATTTGGGATTCAGAATGTGAGTTCAACCACAGGTACCTGTTAACCCCATCAGGTTAGATGCTCTTTGAGAGTAGAAACCATATCTTGTTCCTGACTGGCTGTCCACATCTAGCATATAATAAGTGCTCAATGAACAAATGTGTGAATGGACATTTAGAACCTGAAGTTTACTCTAAACATCTGGGGGCCCCACAAGGTCTTTACAAAGATGCTGTAGTCTACTGTGTCTCACAGCCAAAAATCCACCTAAAAATTTAGCATGATATTCATGCTCACCCTTTCTCCTTTCCCCAAGCCCTCTTTCCTCTGTCCAGGGTAATACAAATATTTAGAGACCAGAACAAAATAAAGCTTATCCAGAGGAAGTATAGCTACACCCTAAAATGCTGATGATCTGGGTCATGGTGTCAATTGAATGGAGTTTTATCGCACTCTGGGCTTGGTGGACTCCTGTACTCAGACCCAACCCACTCATTGCCCCGTGGACACCCTGTTCCTGGACAGCCTCAGGACAGGATGGGCAATCTTGAACCCCTTACCCCCACGGGAGTCTTATGCAAATACAGTCATTGTGACCCTTATTCTAAACCCCAGAGCCTGACTGCAGGACAGTATCTCCCAGGCCAATGCCACCTAGGGTCCCCCCAGGGTGACTGTCCCCTCTGCTCAGGAACACGTCTCCACCCTGGTCTCCACATTGGACCTCCTTTACATCTGTCATTCCCAACCACAGGAGCTTGGCCAGTTCTGCTGAAGGTCTCAGACCCCAGGACACAACATCCGCGCTGAAGTTGTAGGGGGAGGACAGAGACTCGCCCCTCCACCAACTCCGTCACCTCCTGTGCCAGACTCAAGTGATCCTCCATGTATTCACCACCCTCAGCCTCTTGCCCCGGCCTCACCCTCTAAGAGGTGTTTCTATCACCCATTAGCAGGCAGGGGATGCATGCCCCGATCTCCAGCCTTTCTCTCCTCCCCTGGCAGCTCCGAGTCCTCCTTCCTCTTTCAGTCCAGACACAGTTTCCACTGGATAATCCCCTGCAGGTCAGCCCCTGGGAGGTAGCAGCAGTCCCCCACTCTACCCCCTTAGGGGCCCAGGGGTCTTGGTAGGGTCACTTCTAGGAGCTATGAGAACCACAGAGCTGAAATCCTCATCTTACTTCCTGATTAGCCCTGTCCCCTATCTCGGCTGCCTGGTTAATATCAACAACATAGGCTGCCTCTGGGCATGGGAGGAAATAAAGAGGGTCACATTACACTTTCATGACAATGAAAAATTAGGGAAGACAGCACAGGTTCCATGTCCCAAATCTGCCTCTGAATCCTGTTTGTTTTATCTTGTTTTGTTTTTTTTGCTTTGTTTTCAGATGAGCTGAAGCAATCTGCCCCTTGAGCCACCACCAATAAATACATAAGGAGAATACAGGACAGGGCCAGTCCCATGGCTCTGTGTGCTCACCCCCAGGGACAATCCTGTCCTTAAGAGCCAAGAGTCTTCCGAATCCTGAGGAGTTTGAGGGCAAAGGCCTGTGTTTGTGATACTTCCCACCACAGCACACTGGAGTCATGAGTCCTCAGCTAGATGCTGCCCCAGTCACATACATAGGAACTCATGTTTGGGCACAGAGAGAAATTCTCTTGTTTCATTTTACCAAGGTTCAAGCAGTTTGTTCTTGGCATGACAGATTGATGGTCGATGATAGGTAGATGATAGAGACAGAGATGATAGTAAATGAGAGAGATGATAAAGAGAGATAATAGGTATATGACAGGCGGGTGATTGTTTTAGTCTGCTTTTTTGCTGCTGTGACTAAAGGACCCAACCAGAACAACTGTAGAGGAGGGAAGGTTTATTTGTGGGCTTATGGTTTCAGAGGTTTTAGTCCATAGAAGGCTGGCTCCATTCCTCAGGGCTCGAGGCGAGGCAGAACATCACAGAGGGAGAGTGAGGCAGAGGAAGTAGCTCACATGATGATCAGGAAGCAGAGAGAGACTCCACTGGCCAGATGCAAATATATCCCCCAAAGCCACAACCCCAATCCCCACCTCCTATGGCCACATCCTACTACTTCATTTACCACTCAGTTAATCCCTATCAGGGGATTAAATCACTGATTGGGTTAAGAGTCTTACAACCTAATCATTTCTCCTCTGAACCTTCTTGCATTGTCTTACACATGAGTTTTTGGGGGACAACTCATACCCATACCATAACAGTAATATATAGAAAGATAGACAGATAGATAGATAGACAGACAGACAGACAGGGAAAGCCAATCTAAACAAGAACAGAGAGAATGGCTCTTGGGAAAATAGAATTTATTCTGGAATGAGTGACAGGGAATTGCAATCCAGCATGAATGGGCTATAACAAGGCACAGGGACATCTGCACGTTTGAGGTAAAGGGAAGCTTTTAAAGGTAGAAAAGAGAAGTGCACATAATTTGTTCTGATACAAAGAGAACATTGGTTGGAGGGCTTATCGCAGAAGTTGATGCAAGTTCATCCGTGGAGACAATATGCCGAACAAGTGTTTCCCATAAGCAGCCCGCTGTCCTGGTGTGACTCATGGAACAAGCTGCAGTTTGGGGGAAAAAAAATCCTTTGACAGGTCCTAACCAGGCAAATCATGCTTAAGAGCCCTCCCTCCGTGGCCTCCCACTGTCTCACTCCCTGCCAGCTCCATTTTGTCAGAGTTTGACACAAGCGACTCCATTTTGATTCTGACAACTCACAATAGATAAATCAGATTGAGAGAGCGCCAGTCAGGCTGACACCCCGACAAGCCTGGAATTGCCTGCACTGCTTCAAGAACACAAATCAGTAGGAAAAAAAATGGTCTCCGTTTCACTTTTGCCCTCAATCAGTAGTTATTCTCTTTCTCTAAGAAATGAATTTAGGAGGGCCACTACTTTCCACCATCACCTGTTAAACTGTTCCAGATTTGTCACTGCTGTGATTCTGTTTTAGTTTTTCTGATGTTCTAGCATGTGCTTATGCAAATGGCAAGGAACAAACTGAGAAAGACATGGTGACAATTTTGACATCCAACTCTCTGAATTGGCCTCTCAACATTGTCTCTATTGATATTTGGCATCTGCTGTGGGGGCTTGTCCTGTGCATGTTATCAACATCCCTCACCTCTACTCTTCAATGCCAGTGGCACCTGATTGCCACTTGTGACAACCAAAAATGCCTCCAGACCTTGTCAGATGTTGTCTGGGAGGCAAAATCACTGGAGTTAGGAGCCATTATTCTGAAACGATAAGGCTATAGCAGAGGGAATCTCAGTCACCCACACTGGGACATAAGTATTTTTAAACTGTGTTAGTCATCTTTTCATTGCTGTGACCGAAATACCTGACACAAACAACTTAGAGGAGGAATGATTTATTGGAGTTCACAGTTTCAGAGGTTTCAGTCCATGGTTGGCCGGCACCATTACTCTGGGCCTGAGTGAGGCAAAACATCATGGCGGAAGGGTGTGGTAGAGGAAAGCTGCTTGTCTCATGGCGGCCAGAAAGAAGAGAGGAAGGGACCCAGGACAAGGGCATGCACCCACTCACTTTTTTCCCTCCAACCCTGCCCCATCTGCCTACAGTTTCCACCATCTCTTATAGTCCAGCTGCCAGTGGATTAATCCACTGATGAGATCAGAGTCCTCATGATCCAATCATTTCTCCCAAAGCCCCACCTCTAAACTTTGGGGATAAAGCTTCAACCCTTGAGCCTTTAGTGGGCATATCAAATCTGAACTACAACAATATCCAGACCAGATGTTGGAGGAGCACACCTGGGCCTTCTCATTGCAAGTCCCTCTACCTGTGTAGGAGGAAATGGGAAACAACCATTTGTTTGTAAGTAGCTTCAAAATAAAGGGATCAAGAAGGAGAAACCTTTTAGGAAAAATAAGAAATCAAAATGTATGTACTTATGCCTTCAGTGTAGTGTATAAATCAGTGGAGAACTAACTGTAATCCTGAGTCTTAGGGTCTTAAGGTCTGGAGCCTTCTGCTCTCTACCCTGAGGTGAAGAGGAAGACCATCCTCCCCCATTTTTGCTGTTTTCCCTCCCCCAACAGCATCAATTCTTTGGAGGCACCTAAATGTCTTAAGGTAAGTCCTCCCCTGCTGACAGTATTTGATTTTTCTGTCCACACCCAGAGTTCGAGGGAAGCTCATCCATCAACCACTGTAGGGATCTACCTCTGAACAGGTAGGGACAAACCTACGAAAAAGCACTGGTGTCCTGGCCACAGGTGCAGAGGCATCTCCTTTCTGGTGTGTCCACAAGCCCTCCTGGTAAGGGTTGAATTCCCCTCCATCCTGCATGACTCAGTCTCTGGCAGGGACCCCTCCGGTGCTATGACAAAGTCTAAAAACCCCTCCTCGGTACAGTGTTTTAAAATTCTCATTGTAAAATGCATAAGGTTAACAAGATGCACCAATCATATTGAAAGAGCTGAATCTGTGATACAGTCATACCCTTAGTTCTTTGTTGAAGCATCAATTCACAAGGTCTGGGGGGCAGGCCTCATAATGATGTGTTTCAAAGGGGTGATGAGTACAAGTGATGTATGGAGATGTTTGTCTTATCTGTGATACAAAAATATGTCTTTGATTTCTATTAGTTTCAGAGTCACAGTCACTCTTCATACTAGTGAAGTTTGTGGCCTTCATGTCACTAAAGAAAATACTCAATTTTAGTCAGAAGATAGTTGAAATAGCAATGCAAGTTCTCAGACTAAGTTCTCCGACCTCTTGAATTCAGAAATCTGTGGATTCCATGTCCCAAGGCAGGAGCTCTGCCTCCCTCGCCACAGGGTCTGGCTGGTGTCCCAACCCGGCCACTCACAAGTCCCCTTCCTACAGACTCAGTGAGTTTTTCAGAGGTGGTCACTTGACCCACACCAGGCCAATCACTATCCTTTCTGGAACTTCCTAACAAAGTTCTCATGGTCGATTCTGTCTTTACGCAGAATCTATGTGAGAGTATTTGTTTATTTTGTTATGAACTCTGTGCTCCAGAGAAGCCTGGAGGAACAGAGGGAAGTGGGTATTTCACAATTCCAGTTGGTCTGTGATGGTCACTCTCATGGGTCAACTTGAGTGGATCCCACACAGGTTGCTCAGACGTCTGGTTAAACAGTGCTCTGGGTTCGTCTGTGACAGTGTTTTGGAGCATGATTTACCTCTGACTCATAGACTGAGGAAGGCCAGGTATCCTCCCCGGTGTTGGTGGTTCTCATCCAAACTCCTGAAGGACTGAAGGGAAAAGGGCTGAGTAGGATCGAGTTCTCTCTCTGCCCTGCTGTCTTCATTATGGGGCTTCAGTCTTCTGTCTGTGGACTTGGGCTCAGACTGGAACCCTTACCATTGGCTCTCCTGCTTCTCAGGTCTGTAGACTTGAATTGGAACTCAGCTCTCCTGGGATTCCAGCCTGACAACTGCAGAACTCAGGGCTTCTCAACCTCCATAATTGCATGAGCCAATGCCTTAATACCTTATGAGAGATACATGATGATTGATAGATAGATAGATAGATAGATAGATAGATAGATAGATAGATAGATAGATTCATTCATTCTGATCTGTTTCCCCAGAGAACACTACTTCACCATCTAAGCCTGAAGTTCATGGTGCACATGCATTTGCATAAGTGCAGTGCAGACAGAGCCTGAAGTTTCAACTTCCAAATGCAGAGACCTGTCATTAACCCCAGGGCAATGGGATTTTCAAAAATGACCCACTGAGAATAATCAAACCCACCCTATGGAACAGACTCAAATGGGTGTACTCTTATTTGGCATATACATACTCTTGCAAACTGAGAATGACCTTTCAAGTGGTTCTGGGGTAAAGTTCTGCTCCTTCAGGATAGCTTTTGCAAAGAAGAATTTTGAAACTTCACAATGTCTGTTCTTATTCATCCAAAAAGACTTTGCCCTATGGTGGTTCCTCATGTCACACTATCAAATTGATCCTCCTAGCTATGGCCCTCTGAGATTTGGCTGCCTCTTCCCTACCCTCCCAGTGTGGTTGACATTTAGGCATTGGCTGCCCATCTACAGGTCTTGCATGATTCATGGGTTTGAATTTCCACGTCTGTCTATCAATTCCAGTCACTGCCAAACAGATAATAAGCCCAAGGACCCAAGGGAAAAAAAAAGATTTTTAAATGGATTCAATACTTCAGGTTCACTTGAAGCATCCGGGAAAAGGTCTCGGGATCCCTAAGGCTGAAACTGAATAGTTGGAGCAAGTTTGCACTAATGAAATAATCAAATCAAAATTAGAAATATTTAGGTGATTTCTGTAGAGACTGCTCTCTGATTAAAACATGGCAGAAGGAAAGGTTCTTGTAACTTCCTCCCTTTTCATTCTGTGGGGAACACATTTCCTTGGAACTGTATGGAAATCAAGGAGAGGAATACAGCCTATGGCTGAACTCTGGAGGCAAATTCCAGACCCTGAGCTCTCCTCCCCACCAGCACCTCGTGCTTGGCCCAAACCAGGCTTCAGTTGTTTTTAGTTGGTGTTGTGCTTCTAATTCCAAAGAAACGACTATTTTATTTGGCTTTCAGTCTATTACTCATGCAGTGCAACATGTCTGTGCTGCCTCATGGCCAAGAAAGTGAAACAGAAGAGATTAAAAACAGAGCTGTCTAGTGAGCAGGTGTCGCGCATTATCTAATAGCAAACTAAATATAAAAAGGGAGACTAATTAGAGTGCTGGCATCTTTCCTGCTCTTGGCCTCACAGCTCTTTAACTCTTGCAGTTGCCTGTCAGATAGAAAACAAGAGCTCACTGAAAAGCGGAGGCTGTGAGCGCCGGACGTGGTGGCGCACACCTGTAATCCCTGCGACTCGGGAGGCTGAGGCCGGAGGATCACAAGTTTGAGACCAGCTTCAGCAATTTAGTGAGGGCCTCAACAACTTAGCAAGTTCATCTCTAAATAAAAAATAAAAAGGGCTGGGGGTGTAGGTCAGTGGTGAAGCACCCCTGGGTTCAATCCCCAGTACCAAAGCAGAGGCTATGATTCCAGCCTCTGTATTTAGGGGTGGTATAGCCGGGTGTATAAGGGAAGGCAGGGTCCAGAAGGGGCAGTGTTGCCTGGTAGTGCCAAACAATGAGCACCATGGGTAAGGTTTCTTGTCCTCATGATAAAAATCTAGCCTTCCAGAACTGGGTTCTCCAAAGTGGTCCTCAGACTAGCTGCCTCAGCATGCCCTGGCAGCTCCTTAAAAACACAGTCTTGGACCCCATCATGGAGGAAGTTAATCAGACCTGCATTGTGAGTAATTCCTTGAAAAGCCACATAAAATAGTCATTTCTTTGGAATTAGAAGCACAACGCCAAAATCTCAGGAGTGCCACTCCAGGAATTGGATGGAAGGGAATGGAACTTCTAGTGAGGTGGAGATGGAACAGGAATGAAGGAGGCATTTCCTGAAGAGGCAGATTTGAGTGGGATTTTCTTTTTTCTTTTCTTTTTCTTTTCTTTTCTTTTTTCTTTTTTTTTCTTTCTTTTTTTTTTTTTTTTTTGTATGGGGCATTGAATCCAGGGGTGCTTAACCACTGAAGCACATCCCCAGCCCATTTTTTTTGTATTTTATTTAGAGACGGGATCTTGCTGAGTTGCTTAGGGCCTTGCTAAGTGGCTGAGGCTGGCTTGGAACTAAGGATCCTCCTGCCTCAGCCTCCCGTGCCACTGGGATGCACACCATGCTTAGCCTTAGGGGATATTTGGTAATTTCCTAAATCAGGGATCAGCATACTTTTCCAATAAAAGTCCAGACAGTAAATATTTAGGCTTTGCAGCCCATCCAACCTCAAATAGCCAACTCTATCACTGCAGTACGAAAGCAGCCATAGACATTATGTAAACAAATGGGCATGGCTGTGGTCTGGAAAAACTTCATTTATAAAAGCAGGTGTTTGCCCAACATGACTCGTGAGCAATAGTTTGCTGACCACTGGTCCAAAGGAACAAGTATGTCTTCAAACAACTTGGAATATCCCAGACAACTCGTGATTTGATTCCATCTGATTCCAACATTCAAGGTCTCATGAGCTTCTGAATCCAACCCTGTCAATGGACAGAATGCTTAAAATCAGAGACTTTTTTTTCCTCTTAAAAATTAAGCATATGGGGCTGAAGTTGTAGCTCAGCGGCAGAGCACCTGCCTAGCTTATATGAGGCACTGGGTTTAATCCTTAGCACCACATAAAAATGAAACAAATAAAGGCATGCTGTCCATCTACAACTATATATTTTTTTTAATTAGGCATATGTGACTCAGCTCTATTCCTGAAGCACACTTCTTATTTTGAAAAATGTTTAAAACCCAGGTTATTGCACATTTAGGTCATTCTTATTATTTACTACTTGTTCTGATAACCCTCAGAAGATATGGAAACCTGAGGATGAGGTAGTCAACCCATCCATGGTAAAACACATACAGTTCACCAGAGACCAGAAACACCCGACCGGGGCTTGGCATCCTCCCCACTCAGTTTTCTATCTTGGCTTCTGTAATAGCCCCCATTGGCCTAGCCACCAATCTGGACCTTACACCAATGCCTCTTTCTCAGTCTGATACGTGGGGGATCAAGATCACAGAAAAGCTATTGGGGAGTAAAAGAATCACACACACACACACACACACACACACACACACACACTCACACACACACACACACATACAAGATTGACAGTCAGCCTAAGATACCACCTCACCCCAGTAAGATTGGCAGCCATGATGAAGTCAAACAACAATGAGTGCTGGCGAGGATGTGGGGAAAAGGGTACTCTTGTACACTGCTGGTGGGACTGCAAACGGGTGCGGCCAATTTGGAAAGCAGTATGGAGATTCCTGGGAAAGCTGGGAATGGAACCACCATTTGACCCAGCTATTGCCCTTCTCGGACTATTCCCTGAAGACCTTAAAAGAGCATGCTACAGGGATACTGCCACATCGATGTTCATAGCAGCACGATTCACAATAGCTAGACTGTGGAACCAACCCAGATGCCCTTCAGTAGATGAATGGATAAAAAAATGTGGCATTTATACACCATGGAGTATTACGCAGCACTAAAAAATGACAAAATCACGGAATTTGCAGGGAAATGGATGGCACTAGAGCAGATTATGCTTAGTGAAGCTAGCCAATCCCTAAAAAACAAATACCAAATGTCTTCTTTGATATAATGAGAGCAACTAAGAACAGAACAGGGAGGAAGAGCAGGAAGAAAAGATTAACATTAAACAGAGACATGAGGTGGGAGGGAAAGGGAGAAAAAAAGGGAAATCACATGGAAATGGAGGGAGCCCCTCATTGTTATACAAAATTACATATAAGAGGTTATGGGGGAATGGGATAACAAACATGGAGGGAAATGAATTACAGTAGATGGGGTAGAGAGAGAAGATGGGAGGGGAGTGGAGGGGGGATAGTAGAGGTTAGGAAAGGTAGCAGAATACAACAGTCACTAATACGGCAGTATGTAAAAATATGATGTGTAACCGATGTGATTCTGCAATCTGTATTTGGGGTAAAAATGGGAGTTCATAACCCACTTGATTCTAATGTATGAAATATGATATGTCAAGAGCTTTGTAATGTTGTGAACAACCAATAAAAAAAATAAAATAAAATAAAAAGATTGACAGAAGTCTTGCAATGCTGGTTTAGCAGGAACCATTGCCTGAGATTGCAAAGACAGGCTCAGCAAAGGGCATCAAGTCCATCTCTATGTAGCTTTTGTGACCCCACAACAATGCTTGGTAACAGTCCATTGTGTCTTTGTTCAGGTGCCCAGAAGCAGACCCTGAGACAGGGTGCAGAGGTGACTCCATAGCCCTGGTAAGATCATGGGGACGTGAGACAGAGAAAAGGAAGAAAGCAATCAAGTACGTACTGTCAAACCAGCTACTGGCACATGAATGTGTGAAGTCTGCCTCAGAATTATCTCGCCAGAGAGGCAAGGGAGCCGGGGTACTTTCATACCCACTCCCTCAGTCATGGGTTGAGAGATGTTCCCAGCTGGTGGAAGAGAGGGACACTAACTCCCTGGAACTTCTTTCTAGCTTGTCCCATCTATGTAACAGAGCAGAAGCCAGCGGCTGATGGATGCCCCCAGCCAAGTCATAGGTGTTGGCAGAAGGAAGTCAGGCTGGCATCAGGGTTGTGGCAAACACCAACGGATCATAGTCAGGGCACCAGCAGCATCTGCGATGTCCTTGAAGACAGAAGCCTCTACAGCCACCCCCTCCGAACATGTAACTGAGTAGACTCAAAACAGACTGAGGAAATCTGTGTCAGCGTGGGTTGCTTTCAGTTGCAAGAAATTGAAAATGTGACTAAATCGTGCTTTAAATACATTAAAGGTTTTGTTTTCTCGTAGAAAAAAAAAATCAGAGAGAAGCAGACAAGGTCTGACATGGTGGCCCCCAGTGCCAGTACAGAGCCCACCTCTTTCTGTCACAGCCGACTTTCTCCCATGGCCTTGATCCTCAAGCTGATCCACCAATGGTTACGTCATGGCTACCCCAGCCCTGACGCCTCATCCATGAGCTGGGCAAGAATACGGTGAAGGGCAAAGTTCAAATGATTTGTGCCTGTGGAATGAGCCCGTCCAAAACAAAGCATTGTTGTGAGGTCACAAAAGCTCCATGGTGCCAGCCGTACTCATGTGCCCTCCACGTCTGCTGAGCGGGTCTCTGCCGTGCAACCCCAGGCAACGGTCCCTGTTAAACCAGCTTTCCCAGAAGTCCCACCCTGAACCTTCAGCTCCCATTTCATTGCTCAGGATTTTCTCACGGGGCTTATCTATAAAGAAAGCTGGAAAATGGAGATTTAATTTTAAATTTGGGCACATTGCTGCCCTTAACAAAATTAAGGTTCTGTTGGTTAAAAAAAAAAAAAAAAAAGAAGAAGAAAAAGAAAGAAAAGAAATTGAGGACAGATGTTGGATAGGATGTGAACACTTTGTTACATAATGTTTCCCAGACACACACTGCAATATTGACAAACTATCAACTTGAGCAAACGGTATAGTTGACTGTATCCTAGAAAACACTGGAGAACTACAGAAGTTTTGGACTGAGGAGAAAGAGAAGGGAACTTTATCTAAGCAAGACAACATTTTTTCAGGGCTGACCACAAACTAGGGGTGGGAGGCAGATGGGGAACTGGGTTGAAAATGAAAATCTATTTGAAATGGTGGAGTCCTTGCCCTCTCCCTCCACTCATTCCCAGACCCTTGGAAGACAATTTAATTATTCCCTTCAGGTTCTGAAAAGCCAGACAATTAAGTCCTCCAGATGGGGACATTTTGGAATCCCCAAAAGAAAAGATCTTCTCACTGTCCCTCAACCCTGCATGACCTCTACCTATCAAGAAATCCTTCCCAGCACAGAGAATTCCTATGCAACTTTGTATCACTTTGCTCAACTGTGAATAGAAAGATGAGTAGTATCGGATATTTGAGGATAATCCTTAGTTAAACACAAATACCAAAATAAACAAACTAGGGAGAAAGAAACCCTGAGTTCTAGATACAGTATTGAAAACAGAAGAATGCATTTTAAAAAATAAACTTTAAATAAAAAAAAAAATCATTCTTCAAAAAAAACAGAGAAGATTTAAAATTCATTAAATAAGCACAAGAGGCTGAGAAAATGGAGAATAGGAAAGAGCTCTTGGAAATTTTTAAAAATTGTGTTTAAGTATGTATAACAAAATTTACCACCTTGACCATTTCAAGCCGTAGTTCAGTGGTGTTAACCACCTTCACGGGGCTGTCTGACCATCACCACAGTCTGTCTCCAGAACTCTTTGTACCCATTAAATGACAATGCTGCCTTTCCTCCCCGCAGCAACCCCCATTCAACTCTCTGTGTCTATGAATTTCATTGCTCTAGGTGCCTCATGTAAGTAGAATCAGAGAGCATTTGTCTTTTTGGGACTGGTTTAATACGCTTAGCGCAGTGTCCTCGAGGGTTATTCAGGTTGTAGGACGTGTTGGAAGTTTCTTCCTTTTTAATGCTGAATGCTATTTCCTTGTATCTATATATCACATTTTGTCTACCCACTCATCTGTGGATGGACATTCGGGTTGCTTCCACCTTTCAGCTGTTGTGAATAATGCTGCTATGAACGTGGGATACACATATGTCTCTGAGTCCTTGATTTTAATTCTTTAGGGCATCTACCCAGAAATGGAATTGCTGGATAATATGGAAGTTTATTTTCAACATCTGGAGAACCTGCCGTACTGTTTTCTTAGGTAAAAAAAAAAAAAAAAAAAAAAAATATATATATATATATATATATATATATATATATATATGTAATAGAAAGATTTAAAAGTACAGACTCTTTTTATAGACCAGATGGTAGCCATGGTAGGATGCAGTTATTAGATTTCAAGTCCTGCTCAGAGACCTCATGCCTCACCTTGGAATGTTGCAACCCATCAGCATCTGTCTTAGAGTTTCAGCCTAAACCGAGGGGGGAAAGAACTCCTATTTTAATATCCTGTTACGTGCAATACACACTTTGGCTCAGCACTAAACAGTTATACAGTCATAATTACTTGAGCTCTGAAGAATAATTTAATCAAAATTAATGATGAGATGGGGTGAAGGACAAGAGAGCCACAGCTTTGTCTACCAAATGTGAAGGGCAACATTCAAGTCACAAACAACCAACTGCACCTTGGCCTGTTAAAGCAGGAAATAAAGTTGCTAAAGTGCACCATGGAGCTCCCCAGAGTCTCAGGGAGCAATGCCAGTCACGCTGCAGGCTGCACTGGTGCAGATCCCACCCTCTCTAGTGCCTACTGCAGCTGACACCACACCCCTGACATCTGGGCCAGGATTGGAGGCTTTCCCCTTCATCCTCACAAAGCCAGACCACACTCCAGCAAGGTCACCAGGACTCCCTGCCCAGACGCTCCTTCCTCATGAGCTCACTTTGGAATCAAAATCTCCAAATGTTGCTTCTGATTGGTGAGGCCTAAGTCACATTCCTGCACGGCAGCCGTCAGGGAGACCAGGGAGGCAAATATCATGGCTTCTGTCTTGGAAACTACACAGGAAATGACCAAAATATGAGGCATGTTCAAAAACTATTGAGTTTCTACAAATAACAAAATGTCCACTTCAAGGAAGTCAACCCTAATGAAAATTGCAAATCCGAAAATTAGAGATTAGCATTTCATCTAGAAAGACTGTAGAGACTACTGGAGAGTTGAAGGAGCTAGAGGAAAGCAGGAAGGTGGTAGGTAAGGGCAGCTGCTTTTCATATGAGTTGGTGGGAAATGCTCCTCTTTAACAACTCCATATAAAGGGGTATTTCTTTCTATGCCATCCGATCTTGTGGTGGTAGATGACACATAAATCACAACTGCATCAAGTGTTCATGGTGTAGGCAGAGCTGCGAGCTTGTGCTGGTATCCCTTGCAATGGAGGAGACCATACCAAGCAATTAGCAAATATCTTTCATTAAAAGTGGTTAGGAGGGGCTGAGGCTGTGGCTCAGCAGTAGAGCACCCACCTAGTGCATGTGAGGCCCTGGTTGGATCCTCAGCACCACATAAAAATAAATAAGTAAAATAAAGGTATTTGTCCAGCTACAACTAAAAAAATAAATATTAAAAAAAGTGGTTAGGAATGGCCCAGCTGCCAGTCAGATTCTCTTCTTAGACCAGAGAGTAGGTGTGGTAGGTCTCCATCTAGAAGGAGGCATGTTTTTTATGTGGGCAGTGCATCTAAAAGAAAACTAATTTAATTTAGTATCATTTTAAGGGCTACTTTCAGTAGAATCCTCTGGATGTTAATAAATTCTGAAAAATTAGACTTGCACCATGTTAAAGCCAAATGCATTCTTAGAAATGGATGAAATTGGTGCACAAAAAAAGCTTAGTGTGTGTGTGAAAGCATTTTTAGGAACAATTTGCCAAAGTTTATTTAGTCTTTATTTAGTCTTTAGTTTTGACAGGTTAAATGGACCCTTTGAGATCTTTTTGCGTCAAACACACAGGTTCACTTGCTTAAGGAACAGAGTCGCAGAAAAGCAAGGGACTGAGTCTTGGCTTCAGCATGATGCTTAGGATGCTTAGGTTGAGTGTTAGGGGTGAGTTTCCATAGGCCCAGATTATTACATTTAATCTTTTCAGTTCTCTTCGAAATAAGTCACGTCATCCTCATTGTTCAGGTAAGAAATGGAATAAAATTTCAGAGTAGTTGCACGACATGCCCAAGGCTATAGAATGGGGAGGGAGGACACAGGGCTGTTGGACTCCAAATCTAATGCTGCTGTCACTACATTCCCATAATGGGTTTTCTACAAAGACTCAGCCAGGTGACTCCACGGGCTCTGTTAGAAAGCACTGGTGCCCACTTCTAAGCCATGTGATGTGGACAAGTCACCTGTTTCTTCACACTTACGGTAGGAATGGTAATAACGGACACCTTAGATAATTATGAGAATTTGGGCTGAGGTTGTGACTCAGCGGTAAACCACTCGTCTAGCACGTGCGAGGCCCTAGGTTCGATCCTCAGCACCACATAAAAATAAATAAATAAATGTATTGTGTCCAACTACAACTAAAACAATAAATAAATACTTAGAAGAAATACATTCTGTACATATGTAAGCAAACATACATGTATAAACACATTAAAAAAGAACTAGGAGAATTAAATGCATTGTTATTTGTAAGAATAACAAATTTTTAAAAAGACCTGCCTCATAGCATGCACGATAGTGTTCATTGTTATTATTCTTCATATCTCATCAATATTGGAAATTACTGAGCTTCTAATATATACGAGACAAAAAGACCACACCTTGGTGGTGTTCAGTTGGCATGCTCTGATACCTAAAGAGCATGAACTCTTCTTCTCTTTTAGCCATTGATATTTATTCAGTCAGTTTCCTCACTGTGTCCTCATGCATTTCCACACTAGAGCCAAGATAAGGCTTCAGCCTGGCATTGCCCTTGGTTGGAATCCATATATTTTAAAGGGCCCTATCTGTTTCCTGTCTACACAGCACAGAGGCCCCTTGAAAATTAAATTCACTGCTCATTTGGAGCAATGTGAAGGAAGCAGAGATGTTTGGGCTGATAACTCAGAGAATTAACAGCTTCATGACTGTTGGGAAGAACAATATGACCCACTCGTTCTTAATAGAAACATTGAAAGGTAGGTCTGTTGTTATTCTTCTAAATCTGACTTTTCAGTTTATATGCAATCTGCTACCATCTTGCCACATCACCAGTTCTGCCTCCCTTCTGACCAAACCTTGAGTGTGGAATGTATTCTCACCTCCTACTTGTCCTTCCTCCCGTCCAGTAATCAAATGAATCCAAAGAGGAAAATATTTCCTAAGTCTTCCTCCCAAATAGCTCTCTGGGCATCTTGATACCTCTTTGTCCAGGAGGTCTGCCAGCCAACCAGTGGGAGGTATTTTTAACTGGAGAAATAGGGAAAAGGAAATATGTAACTCTCCCACCAAGTCCCACATATCTTCTCAGTCT